>NC_041381.1:320092251-320235075 GCF_002162155.2 Triticum dicoccoides | reverse complement strand
GCTCACTGTTCATCCCAGAGGCAGCATTGATCGGCTTCAGTTAGCAGCAGTAGCGAAGGAATCGCTCCATCGGGTTCAGTTAACAGTCATCGATCGATCGCCCGGGTTCAGTAACGCGTAGCCTGCAGTGCACTCGCTCGGGTTCAGTTAGAGCCCAATGCCTCGCTCGGGTTCAGTTAGAGCCAACACCTCACACACACACGCGTACCTGTACGAGCGAAACGCGCATCGCTCTCCCACCGTAACCGGCAACTCCCCGAAATTTTCCTCCCCTCGCTTCTACCACGGTTTTTTCCGTCATGTACGGCCCAAAGAATGTCATGCAGCTGCGTCTCCAGCCCGCCAAGGACGAAAAGCCCATTTTCTGTCATGATTTTTTGTCATAGAAGTAGGAGCCCACCACATCTATGATGATACCGGGTTTTGTCACAATTATCGTCATAGAAGTGTCATATGTATGACAGAAATTTTTTTCGTTCGGCCCAAGATGTCACGGATGTGTCTTTTTTTTGTAGTGCACGTAGATTATCTTCAATCATAGATGGTGGTGTCAACTCTATGGTTTTGACCTGGTGGGTGCACTAAACCGTAAAGTGTCCCTATTCCTACATATCAAGCAGGGGTAGTGACCAGACAAGCAACTTCGAAATGACTAAGCCAATGACAGGTGAAGCACATGACCCAGACACCTTCCCACTCTTGGCCGGCGGGTGGGGGGGGCTTGAGACATGATTAGGTTTGCAGGGTTTGAACTTCTGCTTGTTAAAGTTGTTGTTGTTGGAGTTATTGTACGAGGAACCCATAGATTTGGCCTTGTCATTGAAGTTGGTATTCTGGTACTTGGGATTGGAGACAACACCCTTTGAGCGCCCTTCAGACAACCAAGAGGAGTACACTGCCAGTTTGCGCCGCTCCTCCTCCTTGTACCATGGAGGTGGAGACCCTCGCCTCTCGTGGTCATGAGGCTCGCGTTCCCTCTATTTTTGTTGGAGCTATGAAAACAGCTTTGCCTCGTACCGATAAGATTCTTCCTCCTCGTCAGTGTCGCGCTCGAAAAGTCGCTTGCCATTGTAGTTCTGGCTGGCCGAGCCGCCACAGGAGTGATCCATGAGCACGATCTCAGCGAATGGGCGAGAGGGGGGAGGTGGATCTGGGAGCGAGCAAAGGCGTTGAGCGACGCACTTCTAAAGCAAAAACACGAAACCCTATAAATGGGCGAGGTTTAGGATCTTCTACATGGACTTTTGAATTGACCTGTAAATCTTAGAGGAATAGTCTGATCTTAATAGTTGTTGTTTTTAACACAGTACAGATGTAAGTTCTCATACATACGCAAATACATTCATCCTTATGAACACACACATATACTCTACCCCTATGAGCACCTTCGAGAGACTGAGCCGACATATCGTATTGAGATTTACGAAGTCACCGTAGGCGCCTCGTCATCGACAGGAACGTCTACTCCCACTGAAAGCGCATCGTCGGAAATCCTGAAATAAATCCAGGAATAGTGCGAGCACCAGGACTTGAACCCTCGTGGACTGGGAATATCACCGTCCCTCTAACCATCCAACCACAGATTGTTTCACTAATAGTTGTTAAAATATGAGCGTGGGAAGGATGTACGAACTAAAGCAACCGCTATATGCGAACCAACCTGTGGTTGGATGGTTAGAGGGATTGTGTTCTTCCCAGCCCATCAGGGTTCAAGTCGTGGTGCTCGCATTTATCTCAGGATTTCCGGCGATGCGCATTCAGTTGGAGGAGACGTTTCCGTCGACAACGAGGTGCGTACGGCGATTTCATAAATTTCAAGATGATATGCTGGCTCAGTCTTGCGAAGGTGCTCATATGGGCAGTGTGTGTGTGCGTTCATACGGGTGAATGTATACGCGTGTATATGAGCGCTTGCGTCCGTACTGTGTTAAAAAAACAGTCGCTATATGTGGATTTTTTTTTCTTCTAAAAAACAACATGTGGAATTCCATGTAGGTGGAACGTACAACGTACGTGCTGGCCGCTTGATAATGCCGACGCCGAAAATCAGTCAACGTGTTCTGCGGTTGCGCTCGGCTGATCCGTCTATCCATCCATTGGCGCACGTCGAATCGAACGCGCGAGGCACTGAATCCCACCGTGCCCGGTCGAGCTCATCGTACGCGCGCAGCAGCTGGAAGCTAGCCCGCGTCGGCGTGCGCAGGTACGTGCATGTTGTGACCTAGTGATAACAACGTGACGGGTCCGTGCCACGGCTCAGGCTGCTTACTATTTATGCGCGATCCGCGTTACTATTCCGAGTGGCGACAGGAGGCGCGCGAGGGGCGGACGGATGGACGAGACGGCTCCATGGTTTTCATACCCACCACCACCAGTAACTTTTATTTTTACTATATATATATACTTCCTCCTTTCCATATTATAAAAATATTATTTAAGCTAACAAAGCTTGAGAAACGTTCTTATATTATGAGATAGAGGAAGTAACAAATATACACGTGCATTACAATGAGAGAAAAAATTGTTGATTCCATGTCTCTAGCCTATGGACATAAGAGAATATAACACTTCATTTTGTAGCTTCATATTCTTTGTCTAGTTGTATATATGATATATCATAAGAAATACCGACAAATAATACTACAATAATCAATTATTATTAATAATGTGATGCCGTATGAGACCCATTAACTTTGATTATGCAAGTCTGTAAGACAATAAGTTTTGGGGAACCAGCACACCCCTCTAGGGGTGGCTTATCTCATTATATATAATGGTTGTGTTATAATATGTACCATATACGTACATAGGTACAGAAGCTATACATAGTCTAACACCCTCCCTCAATCTTAGCCACTTTCTAAAAAACTGAGAAGGGTAAGATTGCGCCTACAAGCCTCAAACTGTGGCAGCGGTAAAGGCTTAGTGAAGATGTCTGCAAGTTGATCCTTAGATGAGATAAACTTGATCTGGAGTTGCTTCTGTGATACACGTTCCCGTACAAAGTGATAGTCAACTTCAATATGTTTCATTCGGGCATGAAATACTGGATTTGCAGAAAGGTATGTAGCACCGATGTTATCACACCAAAGAATAGGAGGTTGTGGTTGAGACAAACCCAACTCCTGAAGCAAAGACTGCACCCAAATAATCTCTGCAGTAGCATTAGCCACAGCCTTGTACTCAGCTTCAGTACTGCTACGTGACACAATAGCCTGTTTCCGAGCACTCCAGGCGATCAAATTAGAGCCAAAGAATACTGCATAACCCCCCGTGGATCGCCTGTCATCTGGGCTACCAGCCCAATCTGCATCAGAGAAGGCCGAAAGGACCCGAGAGGAAGTCGGCCGAATATGCATACCAAATGTCAGGGTGAACTGAACATAACGAAGAATGCGTTTAACAGCAGCCCAATGAGTATCTCTGGGAGCCTGAAGATACTGACAAACCCTGTTAACAGCATAAGAGATATCTGGTCTCGTGATCGTCAAGTACTGAAGTCCACCAACAATGCTCCTGTACTCTGTGGCATCCGCAGGAGACAAAAGCTCACCATCAACAGCTATTATCTTGTCGGTAGACGACATGGGTGTGGTGGTCGGTTTGCACTTCAGCATGCCAGCTCTCTGTAACAACTCCAAGGAGTACTTCTTCTGCGTAAGGACAAGACCAGTAGCACGAGAAGTGACCTCAACTCCAAGAAAGTAGTGAAGCTTCCCAAGATCTTTGACCACAAAATCAGCACCAAGAGAGCAGACAAGAGCATCAGCAGCATACTGAGAAGAGCTGACAAGGATAATATCATCGACATATACCAAAAGATACATAGTGACTTCTGGCTTCTGTAGAAGAAATAACGAAGTGTCAGCAGTAGACGGCACAAACCCATGAGCACGAAGGGCAGAGGCAAGGCGGGCATGCCAGGCACGAGGAGCTTGCTTCAAACCATATAGTGCTTTGGAAAGACGACAGATATAGTCAGGACGATCAGGATCAGAGAAACCAGGCGGCTGTTTCATATAAACCTCTTCCTCCAAAAATCCATGTAGAAAAGCATTCTGCACATCAAGTTGACGAAGTGACCAACCACGAGAAACAGCAATGGAGAGAAGAAGCCGAATAGTGGTAGGCTTGACGACAGGACTGAAGGTGTCCTCATAGTCAAGACCATGACGCTGCCGAAAACCGCGAGCAACAAGTCACGCTTTGTAACGCTCAATAGATCCATCCGAATGCTTCTTCACTTTGAATACCCATTTTGAGTCAATAACATTTACCCGTGGTGGTGGAGGAACGAGAGTCCATGTCTTGTTACGAAGAAGAGCATGAAACTCCTGCTCCATAGCCTCTCGCCAATGTGGAATGCGCAGGGCAGCCTGATATGAGCGAGGCTCAGAAGATGGATCCGCAACAGCAGCAGCCAAACAAGCAGCCAACCAAGCAACCGTACCATCCTTACGTTCCTTAGGTTTGAAAATGCCACTGCGACTGCGTGTATGTGGTCGGGACACAGGAACCACCGAGGTCGACGGAGCAGCCTGCAACGGGCTGGAGGACGGCGACGTTGACGAGTCAGCCGGTGACGAGGAGCCAGTCACGGTAGCCGCGGACTCGGTTGGCAAAGAAGGCCGACCCACCGGCGAAATCGGCAGAGCAGACGAAGCAGCTGGCGACTCCGGCATCACAGACCGGGCCGATGGCGAGCTCGGCATAGTGGGCCGTGGCGCGGCCGGTGTCGCGGGCCGATCCGCTGATGAAGGCGACGTGAGGACCCGAGCCGCGGGCGAAGACGGCGTGACGGGCCGAGCCGCAGGCGAAGACGGCGTGACGGGCCGAGCCGCGGGCGACTCGGCGGCCGCTGGCGAAACGGACCGAGCAATGGAGATGCTCGGCGCGACGGGCTCGTCGGGTGACCATGCATGGGCACGCGAATCGATGCCATGCAACATAGGGCGATCGACGTGCCCACCAGAAGACGACGATGATGATGGTGAATCCTCCAACAGCTCCAAACGAGCTCCACGTCCGGTTCCTGCACCATGGTTAGGTAACAGCAAAGGAGAGTATGCAACATCATCAAATTGGTCAGAAGCAACAGAGGATGAATGCAGGGATGGTGGTTCGATAGTGGACACAGGAAGGTTGGCAAAGGGAAAAACATGCTCATCAAACACGACGTCCTGAGATATATAGACACGATTAGTGGGAACATGAAGACATTTGTAACCTTTATGAAGAGAGCTATAGCCAAGAAAAACACACTTCTTAGAACGAAACTCAAGCTTGCGCTTGTTATATGGACGAAGATGCGGCCAGCAAGCACACCCAAATAGCTTGAGAAAGGTATAATCAGGTTGTTCATTAAGGAGAACCTCAATGGGAGTCTTCATGTTTAAAACACGAGTAGGAGTACGGTTGATGAGAAAGCATGCAGTGGTGAAAGCATCACTCCAAAACCGAAACGGAACAGATGCATGGGCCAAAAGAGTAAGACCAGCTTCAACAATATGACGATGCTTACGTTCGACTGAACCATTCTGCTGATGTGTATGTGGACATGCTAAACGATGAGCTATCCCAAGCGACTGAAAGAAAGAGTTGAGGTTGCGATACTCGCCCCCCCAGTCTGACTGGACATGAACAATTTTGTGCTTGAGAAGACGTTCAACATGTTTTTGAAACTGAACAAAAATATCAAACACATCAGATTTGCGTTTAATAAGGTAAAGCCAGGTAAAGCGACTATAAGCATCAACGAAACTGATATAGTAATTATGACCACTGACAGAAGTCTGAGCAGGACCCCATACATCTGAAAACACAAGTTCTAAAGGATGTTTCACCTCACGACTGGACTCCGAAAAAGGAAGTTGATGACTCTTCCCCTGCTGACAAGCATCACACACTGCTACATCTTTATGATTAGACAAACTAGGAAGCTCATGACGACGCAAAATATGACGGACAATAGGTGTGGCCGGGTGACCAAGACGAGCATGCCACTGTGACGGAGAGACCCGAACTCCACTGAAAACACGAGCGACACCAGGATGCTCCAGACGGTAGAGGCCCTGGCACAACCGCCCACTAAGAAGAATGTCCCTCGTGCCCCGATCCTTAATAAAAAGATCAAAAGGGTGAAATTCACAAAGCACATTATTATCACGTGTGAGTTTAGGAACTGAAAGAAGATTACGGGTCACAGATGGAACTCGAAGAACATTGCGAAGCTGAAGACTCCTATTGGCATGTCTAGTGAGAAGAGATGCTTGACCAATATGAGAGATGTGCATACCTGCTCCATTGGCGGTGTGGATCTTGTCGGAGCCATGATAGGGTTCACGAGTGTGAAGCTTCCCCATCTCGCTGGTTAGATGCTCTGTCGCCCCAGAGTCCATGTACCAGTGTGGATCGATGGAGTAGGACTGAGTGTGTCCCTGTTGCTTCTGCGGCACGGGACGATCAGCCATGGCGACCTGACGGGCATTCTTGCGTGTATCTTTGCCGTCATTGCCAAGACCAAGGAAGCTTCGCTGGAAGCGCTTATGACACTTGAAGGCCCAGTGCCCATCGCGGCCACAAAGCTGACACACACGTGGACCGCCAGCCCCCGGTAAGGTCGCAGTAGGTGGGGGGGCCGAGGCGGGCGACAGTGGCAGCCCCAAGGGAGACCGGGGTGATGAAGAAGAGCGGCCACCCTTGGTGGCGGCGTTGGCCGAGAGGGAGCCAGTGCCCCTGGTGCGGCGAGTCTCGACCCGTTGCTCAGTGAGAAGGAGCCGAGAGAAAACCTCGTGTGCCAGCATGGGTGTCGAGTTGCCCCGCTCGTTGATGATCTCGACTAAGGCATCATACTCCTCATCAAGACCATTGACAATAAACAAGTTGAACTCGGAGTCGGTGAGGGGCTGTCCAGTGGAGGCCAATGTGTCGGCGAGGCCCTTGACCTTGTTGTAGAACTCAGTGGCAGTGGAGTCAAGCTTCTGACACTCTCCAAGCTGACGACAGAGTGCAGAGACACGAGCCTGGGACTGCGCTGCAAAGGTGCGCTCAAGGATGGTCCAGGCCTCATGAGACATCTTCGCGAAGACAACAAGGCCGGCAACTGCCGGCGAGAGCGACCCCTGGATGGAGGAGAGGTTCGCCTGGTCTTGCCCCGTCCAGACGCGATGGGCCGGATTGTAGACCGGACCGTGCACGCTGTCTACCAGCGCGGGTGGGCAGGGAAGCGATCTGTCGACGTAGCCTAGCAGGTAGTGACTCCCCAAGAGCGGGAGAACCTGCGCACGCCAGAAGATGTAGTTGTCGGCGGAGAGCTTGATGGTGATGAGATGACCGAAGTGAAACGGCGGCGGCGAAGACAATCCCATCGAGGAGGCTGCCTGGGGTGCAAACACCATGGAGGCAGCCGGAGGCACCGAAGCCGATGCGGGAGGAGGCGGGACCGCAGCCAGGGCGGGCGCCGCAAAGCTCGCGGCCGGTGCGGACGCCGCAAGGCCCGCGGCCGGGGCGGACGCCGCCAACCCCGCCAGCGGGGCAGTGTGATCCGCTTGCGGCAGGAGCGGCGGGACGACGCCTGCGGAGTCCGCAGCGGTCGACGGCGCCGCGGTGTGGACCACGAGGTCACGCCCAAGCGAGGGCGCCGGCGGCGTGGAGAAGACGGAGCCGATGCTCCTTGTCCCGATCGGAGCCGGAACAGAGACGGCATCGAGCGGGAGGTTGAGCAGAGCCGCAAGAGAGGCCGGGAGGAAGCCCGCAGCAGTGGAACCGGTGGTGGCGGCACTCGACATGGCGGCGGCGCGATCGGTGGCGCGGCGGCGGCGGTGAAGGCGGCGGCAGCTGCGGCGGCGGTGCAGGTATTAGGGTTTAGAAGCGGAAGCGATCGTAACCTAGCGTGATACCATGTAAGACAATAAGTTTTGGGGAACCAGCACACCCCTCTAGGGGTGGCTTATCTCATTATATATAATGGTTGTGTTACAATATGTACCATATACGTACATAGGTACAGAAGCTATACATAGTCTAACAAAGTCAAAGACAATACTGGTCCAAAATAATTCATAGGTCAAGAGAAGCTAAATTCCAATATATTGAGTTAGCATTTGTCGTACCGAAGGTAGTGGGACAACTGTACGAGTCTTTACCATATAATTCTTCGCATGAATCTGATCTTTGATTATTTTTTATTATTTAAGATTACCAATGTGGTCGCGGCCACTTCGGCTTGGTATTCGTCTGCAGGTGCCTCCTCGTCGGCCTTGGCACGCTTGAGGGGGCCATCAGCAGAGATCCGCCGGAGGACCGAGGCTGGCAAAGAAGAACGATGGCGGCCTCGGGCTGCAACGCTTGGAGCGCGCGTGGAGGCGACGATCGTGGAACGATCGGATTGGGCCGACACGTTTTTCTTTTCAACCGTTGCATGGGCACGTGGGCTCGGGAGTTTTTCGTTGGTTGTCGGGACTTTTTGTCGGCTGGTTTTGCGTGGGTGGGTTGATTTCCCCGATTTTCTTTTCTACTGTCTTTTTTTGTGCGGGATCTAAGGTGAGGTGAGACGTCGAACAAAAACCCTAGAAAATCGGATAAACTTGTACAAGTGGGGTGAGGGCTGTGATGGATAGGGAATTAAAAGATCCTACTAGGAGGAAGCTTTCTTGGTTCTCTTGAAATAGACTTCCATCCCGCCTTATAAATAAAGCAACCAACCAGTCCAACACAAAGAGTAGTAACATACCGCCACACATAGTCCGTTGGGGCTATAACACAAGTAAGCCCAAAGAAACAAAAGAGAAAGCATAAAACAAGACCACCAAGTGGTCACCACGTCAAGAGGTTGCCGGCGAAGCTAGCCGACGAGCCGTATCATGTAACGCATCCAGCATCCGCCCTAGGCGCTCCCGATCCCGCTGTCTAGCCAGCGAGTTCCAGTGTTGCAGGAATGCAAGAAATATGAAGAAAGAGTCACAGGTGCGTTGCGGAAAGATCCTCTCAATCGCCATCTTATTAAGCGTAGCAGCCAGAATAGGCATCTTTGTCTTCCGGTCTGCATTGCTCTGGCCTGAAGGAAGCTGGCAAGATCCGCCACCTCCCAATCAGTCCCGATGGCCTCACGAACAAATCTCCACAACGATCTAGCCGTAGTGCAGGAGAAGAGGATGTGGGTCCCATTCTCTAAAACACCACACAAGCGGCACAACCCGTTACCCGGGGTGTGCCGCTTGAGCACCTCTGTCCCAGTCAGGAGGCGACCCCTCAACAGTTGCTAGACAACAAATTTCATCTTCAAAGGGAGAGGCACCTTCTAATGGGGTGCGACACACTGAATCGTCGGTCGCCGGCACATCGCATGATAAGCTAAGGCCACAGAAAAATCTCCCGAGGGACAAAGAAGCCATTGCGCAGAGTGAGGGTCATTGGACCACTCTAACGCCTCCACCGGGTGAAATGAACGACGAAACAATATGTTCCATTGTCCATTTTGGACCGCCTCTAAGACTAATAGCAACAAATTCACACAGATGGCAAAACAAGTCAGGGAACCCCGTGCAAAGAGGGATTCCATCCACCCAACTATCTAACCAAAACAAGGCCCATCAGCCATTCCCAATCGAGAAGGCCAGCCCTAGAAAAATCTCATGTTTGATCTTCTAGATCGACCGCCAAAACTGGGACCCTCCATGCGGTCGCCCCGAAGGTACTTTTCCTGAATAAGCTGCAGCCGTAATCCCCCTCGCCGAGGATGATCTGCGAAACCCTACTAAGAACAAGGGCAACGTTCATCCGCAGGGATGCCAGGATACCCAACCCACACATATCCTTGGGCAAGCAGAGGTCGTCCCACTTCACCATGTGGTACTTATGGATTTTGTTCATCGCTTGCCAGAAAAAAAGGGAAAACTCTTTATCTAATGAACCATGCACTCCCTCCGGGAAAATATACATCCCTATCATATACATTGGCAGACTGGAGAGATTAGAATCAATAAAGACAATCTTACTTACCTTGGAGGTAAAACGTCCACACCAAGGTTTAGCCCGGTGCGGCGACCTTCCCCATGAGATGGTCGAATGCACTAGAACCTTCACGTTAATGATGGGCATTCCAAATTACATGATGGGGAAGGAGGTCACCTGCAGTTTAGGTTGTCCACGGCCAGTTGCTGCTCAGGCTCAAAGTAACCCATGACTATCACCTCGCTCTTGTCGAAACTAATGTAAAGCCCTGACATTTCTTTGAAGCACAAGAGAAGAAACTTCAAGTTAACGATGTACGGGTTAGAGCCATGATACGTCTCCAATGTATCTATAATTTTTGATTGTTCCATGCTATTATAGTATCAATCTTGGTGTTTTATATAAATTTACAAGCAATTATATATATCATTTTTTTAGGACTAACTTATTAACTTAGTGCCCAGTTCCAGTTGTTATTTTTTGCCTGGTTTTGGTTTTTCAAAATATCAGTACCAAACAAAGTCCAAATGCCACGAAACTTTTTGGAGATTTGTTTCTTGACATAAGAGACCCTGTAAGCTTCAGGAGGGGACAAGAAATTGGAGCAGTGGCCCACGAGGCACTAGGGACTTAGGAGGTAGGGCGCTCCTTGGTGGCTTGTGGGGCCCACATGGCTCCATTTGGCCTAACTCTGCCTCTATAAATTCTCTAAAATTGGAAACCAAAAGAGGATTCCATGAAATACTTTTTCCTCCATCTCAAGTTCCTGTTCTCGAGAGATCCCATCTGGAGGCCTTTTCTGGTGCTTTGTCGGAGGGGGATTCGATCATGGAGGGGATCTACATCATCTCTGCTGCCCTTCCGATGATGTGTGAGTAGTTTACCATAGACATACGAGTCCATAGTTAGTAGCTAGATGGCTCTCTCTCTCTCTCTTTTATCTTCACTACAATGTTCTCCTCGATATTCTTGGAGTTATATCCGATGTAATGACTTTTTGTGGTGTGTTTGTTGGGATCCCATGAATTTTGAGTTTATGATCAGATTTATTCATGAAATATTTGAGTTTTCTCCGAACTCCTTTATGCATGATTGTTATAGCTCCGTATTTCTCTCTGATCTATTGATTTGGTTTGGCCAACTAGATTGATTTTTCTTGGAATGAGAGAGGTGCTTTGTGATGGGTTCGATCTTGCGGTGCTCAATCCCAGTGACAGAAAGGGAAATGATACATACATTTATCGTTGCCATTAAGGATAAAATGATGGTGTTTATTCATGCGTGATTTTACTTTGTCTACATCATGTCATCTTGCTTAAGGCGTTACTCCGTTCTTTATGAACTTAATAGTCTAGATGCATACTGTATAGCGGTCGATGTGTGGAGTAATAGTAGTAGATGTAGAATCCTTTCGGTCAACTTGCCTCAGACATGATGCCTATATACATGATCATTGCCTTGGATATCGTCATGTTAATTCGCTTTTCTGTCAATTGCCCAACAGTAATTTGTTTACCCGCCGTATGCTATTTTTAAGAGAGAAACCTCTAGTGAAAATATGGCTGAAAGTGCAATCATGTCCTTAATCATATTTTGATGTTGATGACAACATGCATGTTGGGACTAATCATGTTTATCATGTATATCTCAGGATTATGTCTCAAAGGCCGTGTGTGGATCATGACTAGGGACAAATGCATATAACTCAAGATCGGAGATACAAGACATTGGCCTTGGCTTTGTTTATGGTTTGTTCTTGAATATAGGGATCCCGCACTACTAAGAGGGGATCGTTGGATCTAGGGAAAGATTTTCTCAAACCCACCAACTCCAGTTTTTTTCTCCGGACGTCCGGTACTCTATGGACGTCCGATCCCTCTCAGCTGTCCGGACGTCCGGCTCTCTACGGTCGTCCGGTGTTTCTCTTACAGAACAATATTCACGGATTTTCGAGCCTCTCCGAACGTCCGGTCTACGGACGACCGGCACGTCTCGGATGTCCGGTACCTCCACAGAAGAATATTTACGGATTTCCGAGCCTCTCCGGACGTCCGGTCTCTGGACGACCGGCACGTCTCGGACATCTGGGTGCTGTGTGCTAGTTCATGGCTTATGTGTTCCCAGTGGCCGGACGATCGATAGCTGTCGGACGTCCGGAGATATTTGTGCCACCGGACGTCCGGTGCTATCCGGACGTCCGACCTCTTCTATGCACTTATGGGGCTCCAAATGGTTACTTTTTCCACACCCACTATATATAGGCTTCTCCCTTCCACAGGATGCGGTTGACCATTCACTTTGAGCTTTCCAAGAAAACTTTCACTCTCTCTCTCTCTCAGTCCTCTACACCAAATCCTAGATCCCCAAGTGATTTGGGAACATTTGAGAGAAGTTCTCCAATCAAGTGATAGATCCACTCCTTCCCCTTCTTTGCACCAAAGAAATTCGTGATTTGAGCAAGTCTTGAGCTTTTCCCCATCGTTCTTATTACTCTTGGAGGTTGGAGACTCCTAGGCGGTAGGAGTCTTTCAGAGAGGAATCGACCTGTTTGATTACCCCCAGAAAAGTTTGTGAGGGTTTGGAGACCACCCCAAGGTCTACCACTAGTGGTTGAGAAACGCCTCCGTGGTGTTGTCTCAAAGGGAGAATAGGGTGAGCCTTCGTGGCATTGGTGTGCCTTCGTGGTAACATCCACCTCTCTAACGGTGACTAGCTTCCCTCCAAGGAAGTGAACATCGGCATACATCCTTGTCTCCTGGAGTTGCGGTTATTCCTAACCCTAACTTTCTACTTATGGTTACTTGTATCTTAGCACTTACTTATATCATTTTGTGCTTGCTTACTTACGTACTCGTGTTACTTGCTTAGTACTTAGTACTACACTTGCAATTGTTAGGCTCACCTTCATATTCCGCATTATTGCCTAAAATTGCTAAGTAATAATTGAAATTTGTAATTGTACCTATTCACCCCCCTCTAGGTCCATCTCGATCCTTTCAATTGGTATCAGAGCCTCGTACTCTGTTCTTGTGGCTTAACCGCCCTAGAGTTAGATGAACCCCGATGGGACTCCCCTTGTTGCAGATCCAAAGGATAAAGGCAAGGCTTCTTCTGAAGTCAAGTCCTTTACTTCTAAGGATCTAGAACGGGCCCTTGCTAAGCAAAAAGAGGAGCATGATGCTTCTCTTGAGTCCTTGGTCCAAATGAGATTAGCCACGTTGTCCACGGTGCTCGCAGCACTCTCGGGTGGTGTGGCTTCGAGGCCAACTGTGAAACTCCATTGTTCCTTGGCTTCCTTGGAGCTTTTTTGGTGCTTTGTCGGAGGGGGATTCGATCATGGAGGGGCTCTACATCATGGGGTCTTGCATAAAGCCAAGGAACAACCTCCAAGCAATGAACACTCCATTGTTCCTTGGCTTTATGCAAGACCCCATGTTGAGAAACCAAAATATAATCCTCAAGGCAAACCTCCTTTACTTGATGCCACTTCCGATTTTGCCTTGTGGAGAGTTGCTATGCAGGATCATCTTCGATATGGAAACAATGAGATGCTGGAGATCTTGGAGTATATTTACCATGTGGTTGATCCAAAGAATCCTACACCAAGAGAAATTTATGACAAGAATCTCAATGACACTGCAACCATGTGTATAAGGAGAGGTATGGTTGAAAAGCAGAGGAGACCGTTCATACACATCACAAGTGCCAAGGAACTATGGGAAAGTATTATAAGATCCAAGACCGGTACCTCCACCCTCCGGAGTGCTCAATATGAAATTGCCAAGGGGCAATTGCAAAACTTGTATATGGAGAAAGGTGAAACCCCCAATCAACTCCTTGAGCGTCTCATGACTCTCACCGCTGACATTGAGTCGTGTGAGTGTGACAAGACACAAGATGGATTCAACATGACTAAGCGATTCCTTGTGGATAAGTTGCTTCATGCTCTTGCCCCGTATCACCATCAAATGGTGTGGGACATAAGACAACACCATGCCTTCAAGGAAATGACTATAGATGACATCATATCCACCTTCCAACTATTTGAAGAGTCAAAGGCAAATGCCACAAAACATCTTGCCATGCATGGTACTCCAACATCAAAGATCAATCTTGCATTGAAGGCCAAGCATGTATGTGAAGATGAGCAAAGTGAAGAAGAAGAAGAAGAAGATGATGATGATGAAGATGGTGATGAGATTGAATCCGATGAGGGCCATTCATATGAAGACATGGCTCTCTTTGTCAAGAAGTTTAGCGCAGGAAAATTCGAGGGACGATTTCAAAAGAAGCAAGTAAGAAAATGCTACAACTGTGAAGAAATCAACCACTTCTCCAACGAGTGCCCTTATGAGAAGAGAGAGGATAAACCAAGGTTTCCCGAGACCTTTCCCAAGAAGAAGTTTCCAAATCCTTTGAACTCCAAGCTCAAGAAGAGAGATGGGAAAGCAATGGTTGCTCAAGAAGAATCCGATCCGGATGATGTTAGTGGTGTTGCCGGAGTTGCTCAAGACCCTCAAAACACTTTGAGGTTAGTGAACAAGAGTGGTGATGTGGTCACCTACAACTACATGAAATACTACAAGGGCAACGCTCACAAGTGCCTAATGGCAAAGTCCATGGTAGAAGATGGAGAGGACCAAAGCTCTCCTGACAAGGTCAAGGTAACCCCACGATCAAATCCTCCTCTTTTCACTCCTTCTACTCCTAATGATGAGTATCTTGATGCGGAGGATAGTTATGAGGATGATGATCTAGATGATCCTATGCTTATAAAACTTAATAAGTTCATGTGCTCCCTCAAAGGAAAGAAGCTCACTATGTTTTGTAATCTTATGGATATGGTGAGTAAGCACACCATCAGCATTAAGGAACTCGAAACCCTCGTCACCGAGGAAAAGGAAAATTGTGAAATCCTTGAGCGGAAAGTCCAATATGAGGAAGCACGAAATGATGAACTATGCTTAAAAATTGGTGCAAACATTGATGTTCATACTAACGATCTTGCCTCCTTGAAAAAGTCTATTGACTCTTGCGAAGAGTTGATGAATGATAAAAGTAAGCTTGTGAAGTCTCATGCTTCTCTCTCTAAGGATTGTGAGCTTCTATCCTTGTCCCTCAAGACTAAGGAATAAGAGCTCACCCTTCTTACAAAGAGTTTTGAGACGCTCAAACTTACTTATCTTGAAACTCTAGCCAAGGCTTACTCTTCTCCTATTATCAATGTTGATGCTTGTACTACTAACTCTAGTAGTGATCTAGCATCTATTCTTGAGGAAAATCGCTTCCTCAAGGCTCAAATCGAGAAAGTCTCATGACATGTGCTCAAGGGCAAAAGAACCTTAATGAGGTATTGAGCCAACACAGTGAGGTGTTTGCCAAAGAGGGACTCGGGTATGACCCAAGCACAAGCAAGAAGAATACGTCCTCTAAAAAGTGCACAACCCCTCTAAAGGAAACATTTGTGCGAGAAGGGAACAAGAAGAAAGGTAAGGTTGTTAGTGGGAAGGCCACAAGGGGCATGCCCACTCTCAACAAGCCAAAAGAGTTCATGCCTCCATACTATGTACTTCGTAAGACTAAGGATGGAGAAGTTTATGCAAAATTTGTTGGTCCTCGAAATGCATTCCGATTCTATGATATTTGGGTCCCTAAGACCCTTGTGACTAACTTTAGAGGTCCCATTGCAAAATGGGTGCCTCTAACCAAGTCATAATTGTGTGTAGGTTGCCTTCTCTGGTGGAGTAAAATGGGTGATTGATAGTGGATGTACCAATCATATGACCGGAGATAGCAAATTGCTCTACGATTTCATGGAAGCTATTCAACCATTCATGAGTATTATGTTTGGTGGAGGTTCAAAAGGACAGGTACTCGGGTTGGGCAAGGTGGCTATCACAAATGACATGTCTCTTGCAAATGGCATGCTTGTCCAATCCCTTAAACACCATTTGCTTTCTGTTCGCCAATTGGCTTCTGTTGGTTATGATACACTCTTTGGACTAATGGATGTGAAAGTCTTTAAGAGAGATACTCTCGAAGTGGCCTTTGTTGGAGAGTTGGATGGCAACCTTTATACGGTTGATTTCTCAAAAGAGAGCACATTCCATGCAACTTGTCTAATGGCCAAGGCCGACAAGGGGTGGTTGTGGCATCGCCTGCTAGCCCATGTCGGCATGAGAAATCTTCAAGATCTCTTAAAGGGGAATCACATCCTTGGACTAACCAATGTCTCTTTTGAGAAAGATCGTGTGTGTAGTGCATGCATAGCCGGGAAGCAACATCAATCAAAGCACCCAACCAAGAACATTGTGTCTACTTCAAGGCCTCTAGAGCTCCTTCATGTGGATATTTTTGGGCCTCCTTCATGGGATAGTCTTGGTGGGAAAAAGTATGGACTTGTCATTGTTGATGATTACTCAAGATATACATGGGTGTTTTTCCTCAAGTCCAAGGACGAGACGAAGATCACCTTCATTGATTTTGCCAAGCAAGCACATTGCAAGTTTGACAAAGAAATCTTGGCAATAAGAAGTGACAATGGATCTGAGTTCAAGAACTATACCTTGGAAGAATTCCTTAGTGATGAAGGGATTGAGCATCAATATTCAGCTCCATACACTCCTCAGCAAAATGGTGTAGCTGAAAGGAAGAACCGTACACTTGTGGAGATGGCAAGGTCCATGTTGGATGAGTACAAGTCACCACATAGTTTTTGGGCCGAAGCTGTCAACACTGCATGCCATGCATCAAACCGGCTCTTCCTCCGCACTATATTGGAAAAGACTCCATATGAGCTCCTAACTGGGAACAAGCCAAATGTCAAGTACTTTCGTGTATTTGGGTCCTCAACAAAAGAAAACGGTGAGGAAAATTTCAATCCAAAACAATTGAGGGCATATTTGTTGGAAATGGATCAAACTCTCACGCCTACAGAGTCTACAACAAATCCAATGGATGTGTTGTAGAAACTTGTGACGTGGTGTTTGATGAATTTAATGGCTCCCATGGGGAGCAAGTTGATCTAAGTGATGTAGGTGAAGAAAATTCATCTCAAGATATTTTGACCATGGGTGTTGGTGCACTTCTTCCAATGGAACAGGAACCTCATGATGATGAAGAAGAAGATGGAAGTTTCACACATCATCAAACTACTTCAACACCCAAACCACCACAAACTCCTATTGTTCAACCGATTCCCTTAGTCCAAGTACAAGAAGATGATCAAGTTCCTCTTCATGATAATCTTCAAGAACAAGATCATCATCAAGGGCAAGAACAAGAAAGTCCAATCATTGATGATGAACCTCAACAAATGCAATATGAACAAGAAGATCTTCCACCACACATTAATGATCCATATGCTGAGGACGTGGATGATGTACATGAAGTTGAACCTCGATAAACTCTAACCTCCATCATGCCTCGAGTTGCCGGTCGTGTTGATGTTGGCAAAATTCTCACCGGCATACCGGAAGGTAGAGTCATTCGTAAACATTTGACAAACTTTTGTGCTCACTTCTCGTTTGTGTCTAGTGTTGAGCCCCTCGAGGTAAAAGATGCATTGATGGACAATGATTGGCTCGTTACTATGCAAGAAGAGTTGAACAGTTTTGAACGCAACCAAGTGTGGTCATTAGTCAAGAGGCCACCTACCGAGCACAACGTCATTGGAACAAAATGGATTTGCAAGAACAAGCAAGATGAGAATGGTGTAGTCATCCATAACAAGGCAAGGTTGGTGGCACAAGGGTACTCACAAGTTGAAGGTTTGGACTTTGGTGAGACCTTTGCCCCCGTTAACCATCTTGAATCCATTCGCATCTTACTTGCTTATGCCGCTTTCAATGGTTTTAATTTACATCAAATGGATGTGAAGAGTGCTTTCCTTAACGGTCCTCTACAAGAAGAAGTATTTGTGTCACAACCACCTAGGTTCGTTGATCCAGATCACAAAGACTATGTGTATAAACTTCATAAGGCTTTGTATGGCCTCAAACAAGCACCTCATGCTTGGTATGATCATTTTCAGAAGTTTTTACTCGATGATGGTTTTGTGAGAGGGGTGATCGATCCCACTCTTTGTACTAAGAGGGACAAGGGTCATTTGATCTTATGCCAAATCTATGTAGATGATATCATTTTTGGTTCTCCTAACATTCATTTATGCAAGAAGTTTGCGGCTTCAATGACCAAGAATTTTGAAATGTCACTCAATGCGGATTTGAAGTTCTTTCTTGGATTTCAAATTCAACAATTTCAAGAAGGAATTTTCTTGTCTCAAGCAAAATACCTCAAGGATATCAAAGAGAAGTTTGGCATGTCTGATGCTAGTCCATGCAAGACACCCATGCCAACCAAAATTGCACTCACTGAAAACACAAATTGTATTCCTTTCGACCCATCTATTTACCGCTCTATGATAAGCAGAGAGACGACAGGTTTTGCATGTGTATAAACAAAGATGATAACTGTGATGTCAATTCCATCCAATTTCAAATTAGAAAATAAAGAGTAAGTTCAAAATATCAATACCATAATTTGGCATTGTTCATAATGCGGGGAGCTTCACCACACTACTGGATTACCATGTCAACATAACAAGCATAGATGAAGGGCAAAGACAATCATTGTATCTATTTTGGTTAATGTGCATGGCATGTTGTTCATATCATCAGCCACATCAGTAAGATAAAACAGGAGATGACAAGGTGCAACGTGGGCTGCTTCACCACACACTGGATTATAGATCCACAAAACAAGCATACATATAGGGAGTATTGAGTAATGTGCATGGTATGAATAAGGAATTTGGTTTTACAAGTAAAACTTGGAACTTACGGTTCTTGCGAACATGCATTTTTATAGAAACAACAAACTAAACAACAGTAAACGATAGAGAGTATGAGCAAATTAAACAGCAGTTGAGGGTAAAGGCTTTAGAAGGACTGACTTACATTCATAGTTAACACTGGCTTTATAATGCCCTTCTCCATGTCAAGGGAAGGATAACTCAAGAATTTCAGCACAAAATCTTCTTCATAAGCATTGCCTGTACTCTACATTTTGTAGAGAGTAATTATAGATATGATAATACTGGAAGGGATAGAGGATAATGAAGATAAGATGCAGATTGATGCTACATAATCAACTACCAATCCCTAGAAGTACAAGCGTTACAGGACAAAATGTACTGACAAGAGCAATGGGCTACACTTCTGCACTGGCATTGTCTGTGTATTCAACTTTTTGGTAAGATTAAATATAGATCTGATCTTTTTTAGTAAATGGTGGGCGAGGGAGATAAGATGCAGAATGCTACACAATGAACCATTCCCTCTTCCCATAATACAAGAGTGTTTTGAACACTGGTGTACTGCACAAAACGTTCTTATATTATGGGACGAAGGGAGTAGCTGTTAATGTAAGTTAAGTGATAGACGACGTTCAGTCCTGACAAGAGGACTGCATAGCTAAACCTCTTAAAAAGCATTGGGTTGATTCTAAATTTATGTAAGGGTCCATACGGATCTTATAATGTCCACTAAATGGACGATAACAAGCCTAACATGTGCAGTGATGCTACATAATCAAACAACTATTAAAGTAAGTATGGTCATACAGGGCAAGGGGTACTCACAAGAGCAATGCAGTGTGTAGTATAGTTGCGAGATTTTGTGGTCCCATGAGAATAAATGTTCTTCTGCTAACACTTTTCGTACAAGTGATACGTTAAGGGAAATACAGAAATGTAGTTCAAATTGTGATGTGATATCATAGACAGTACCTTACGCTGCAGACGAGACCAATGTGTAACAAGATTATTCCAGTCACTGTCGGATAAATGTAGCACCGGAGACTTTAAAGAAATTTCGTTTAGAGGCTTGCCATCAAAGTGCGCTTGCCTCAGGTAGGAAGGATACTTCATCGACGAGTGCTTGGAAAGTGCAACCAACCCTTCCTCGTCTTGACAATCCAGTTTGGTCCTCATCTATTTAAAAGAATGAAATCTTGTGTCTTGTGTCAGCAGAAACATATGCAGTAATTACCATGAATAACATTAGTACATTACTTACGCGTAAGTTGCGGAGGAACACTGGAAATTTTTCCGTGTCTGTGGTATAATCTTTCCATGAAGGAAAGATGCGCACAAAGTTCCTGACAACAATATAAGTGTCGGAGTAAATGACCACGGGTAGCCTTATCTGCTCCCCCTGGTGTTTCAAGACATCTGGTCGACTGCACCCCTCAAGCATCCAAGACGAAGGGCCGCCTTCCCGTGGCCGACTGGTCCAAGCGGCAGGCTGCTGGAAGGTGCCGAGGCTCAATGAGCGGTCCCCATGTGGGCCGACTCCTAGCATGCGGCCATCAGAGTGGCCGACTCCTAGCAGGCGGCCCACCCCATGCACCCTCAAAGTCTGCACCCACATAACGGCGATAAGACGGGGCGTGGCTATAGTGCAGCCTGCCACCCCCGAATCCCAGAGCGGGCGTAGCCACAGTGTAATGTACCGGGCAGCCATCCCTCGCTCGGCGCGACACTGTTGCCATGTTGACTATGACATCATCCATGGTAGAGCAGCAATGCTCCCACGACGGGTTGTCGGTACGGCTTGCAGGCGGAGGGCCCTACTTGCCAGTGAGATACCATAAGGCGGCGTGACCAGACCAGTCGGCATAGGGGGAGGCCGGCTCCCAACAGCCGGCCCACCCCTCCCCTAGAAGTTTGTGCGCCATTAACCAGATAAGACGGGGCGCGGCTACAGTGAACGCCTGCCAGGCGGCAGCACTGTAGCCACGCCCGTCCCGGCCAATCCACCGTCATCGGGGGCAAGGCTACAGTAATGAGCAGCCGACAGGACCCACAGGCGGTGGGCCCAACCTGTCAGCCTAGAGCCTGGCAACCGGCGGGACCCACCAGTCGGTGGGCCCCAGTGACCGGCAGAGAAGCCAGCGGCCATAGACACTAACAGCCTGGGTCCACACCCGGCCGGATTACCATTGTACCCCTGGGGGGTAGGCCTATATAAACCCCCCAGGGCACCCATGCAAAGGGTTGATCTCTTAGAGTTTCCCACACACACATAGGGAGAGGAGTAGAGCTAGCCTTGCCCTTCTTCCTCCTCTAGCCGAACAGCTCAAAGAGCAACTTGTAGCTACTTGTTGATCTAGTGATCATGCGGAGACCCCGCAGAACAGGACTACGGGTGTTATCTCCTAGGAGAGCCCCGAACCTAGGTAAGATTCACCGGTGTGCATGTCTTCGCCTCATCCCATTTCCAGGCACCGGCGACGTCTTACTAGCGCCCATAATGATTAGCCATCGTTTGGCATATGTCGCACCAACCACCCGACATTTGGCGCCCACCGTGGGGCTAGGTGCACCGTCGTCCGGAGACCTGCTCTAGATGGGAACCATGTTCCTTCCCAGCGAGCGTAGCCAGCTCGGCACGCTCGATGGCGTTTGCACCGATGTGCTGCTTGGCGTAGACGCCGCCTGCACAGCGAGCTGCCTCGCTGATCTCATTGGCGAGATCCGCCTCTCCGACGAGCCCGCGCCAGGCGCGGGTGCAGACAGCTTCGAGAGCTGCCTCATCGACCTCCTTGGCAAGCTTGACATCGCAAGCGAGCCCACCTCCAACTTGGAGTCGATCGGCTCCACCGACCCGATGCTTGTTGACTCCGACACGGCATCCCTCGACGCCTTCCCCACCAACGTGGTGGTCATCGACGACCCCCTCCCTCGTGCTGACAGCAGCGGCAGCACTGTCACCGAGGTGCTCGTCATCAGCCATGGCGCAGCATCCGGCGCGGACGCCCCCAACACGCTGCAGGCGATGATACACGACCTGTCTGCACCCATCGCAGGCGACGCCGATGCCGAGACACTGGAGGCCCACTGCCTTGCGCTCATCGAGAGAGGCAAGAAGCTAGCCTCCATGAGACGTCTGACTGAGGCTTATAAGCGCGAGGTTGATCGTGCCGCCTGCGGCATGCCGGCTGTTGGCGGGCCTAGCCACCTGGGCGCTGTCAAACAGCGTGGTGCCGCTATCGCCAGCATGCTGCGGGCCGACCGCCCAGTCTAAGGCACGCCCATCGAGAACCTGCGTGTTACCCAGGTGGCAGCAAACGAGCTAGAGAACCTGGATGGAGACAAGCGATGCTACATGACAGAGCACATCTAGCAGCTCATGGACGCGGCTGTCGAGCGGCATGAAGCCGGTGCCCGCATCAAGAATCCTCCCCTCCGCCGAGAGCATGGCGCGACCTCCCGGACACCGACTGCTGGCGGCGCCCGCTACGTCTTGAGCTTGCGTTGGTTTTCCTCGAAGAGGAGAGGGTGATGCAGCAGAGTAGCATAAGTATTTCCCTCAGTTTTTGAGAACCAAGGTATCAATCCAGTAGGAGCTCCTCAAAAGTCCCACGCACCTACACAAACAAACTGAGAACTCGCAACCAACGCAATAAAGGGGTTGTCAATCCCTTCACGGCCACTTGCGAAAGTGAGATCTAATAAAGATAGTATGATAAGATAAATATATTTTTGGTATTTTATAATATAGATGCAAAAAGTAAAGATGCAAATAAAAGTAGATTGAAAGCAAATATGATAAGAGATAGACCCGGGGGCCATAGGTTTCACTAGAGGCTTCTCTCAAGATAGCATAAGTATTACGGTGGGTGAACAAATTACTGTCGAGAAATTGATAGAAAAGCGCATAGTTATGAGATTATCTAGGCATGATCATGTATATAGGCATCACATCCATAACAAGTAGACCGACACCTGCCTGCATCTACTACTATTACTCCACACATCGACCGACTCCTGCCTGCATCTAGAGTATTCAGTTCATAAGAACAGAGTAACGCATTAAGCAAGATGACATGATGTAGAGGGATAAACTCATGCAATATGATATAAACCCCATCTTGTTATCCTCGATGTCAACAATACAATACGTGCCTTGCAACCCTTTCTATCACTGGGTAAGGACACCGCAAGATTGAACCCAAAGCTAAGGACTTCTCCCATGGCAAGAAAGATCAATCTAGTAGGCCAAACCAAACTGATAATTCGAATAGACTTGCAAAGATAACTCAATCATACATAAAAGAATTCAGAGAAGATTCAAATATTATTCATAGATAAACTTGATCATAAACCCACAATTCATCGGATCTCGACAAACACACCGCAAAAAGAGTTTACATCGAATAGATCTCCACAAGAGAGGGGGAGAACATTGTATTGAGATCCAAAAAGAGAGAAGAAGCCGTCTAGCTAATAACTATGGACCCGTAGGTCTGTGGTAAACTACTCACAACTCATAGGAGGGGCAAGGATGTTGATGTAGAGGCCCTCCGTGGTCGATTCCCCCTCCGGCAGAGTGCCGGCGAAGGCTCCAAGATGAGATCTCGTGGATACAGAAGGTTACAGTGGTGGAAATTGTGTTTCATGGTGCTCCTGGATGTTTTCGGGGTACGTAGGTATATATAGGAGGAAGAAGTACGTCGGTGGCCGCCCGAGGGGCCCACGAGACAGGGGGCGCGCCCTCCTATCTCGTGGCTGCCTCGGCTGCTTCTTGACTTGCACTCCAAGTCCTCTGGATCACGTTCGTTCCAAAAATCACGCTCCCGAAGGTTTCATTCTGTTTGGACTCCGTTTGATATTCATTTTCTTTGAAATACTGAAATAGGCAAAAAAACAGCAATATGGGCTGGACCTCCGGTTAGTAGGTTAGTCCCAAAAATGATATAAATGTGTAAAATAAAGCCCATAAACATCCAAAAGGGGTAATATAATAGCATGTAACAATCAAAAATTACAGATATGTTGGAGACGTATCAAGCATCCCCAAGCTTAATTCCTGCTTGTCCTCGAGTAGGTAAATGATAAAACGAGAATTTTGATGTGGAATGCTACCTAGCATAATTCATAATGTAATTTTCTTTATCGTGGCATGAATGTTCAGATCCAAATGATTCAAAATAAAAGTTCATATTTGATAAAATAATTAGTAACACTTCAAGCATACTAATCAAAGTAATCATGTCTTCTCAAAATAACATGGCAAAAGAAAGTTCATCCCTACAAAATCATATAGTCAGGCTATGCTTCATTTTCGTCACACAAAGATGTTCCCAACTTCTATACCCCTGATGACAAGCCAAGCAATTGTTTCATACTTAAATAATATCAAACTTTTTCAACCTTCACGAGATACATGAGCGTGAGCCATGGATATAGCACTATGGGTGGAATAGAATATGATGATGGGGATTGTGTGGAGAAGAAAAAAAAGGAGAAAGTCTCACATTGACGAGGATAATCAACGGGCTATGGAGATGCCCATCAATTGATGTCAACATGAGGAGTAGGGATTGCCATGCAACAGATGCACTAGAGCTATAAATGAATGCTCAACAAAAGAAAACTAGTGGGTGTGCCTCCAACTTGCTTGCTCACGAAGACCTAGGGCATTTGAGGAAGCCCATCGTAGGGACATACAAGCCAAGTTCTATAATGAAAATTTCCCACTAGTATAAAAAAGACAACTCCTGAGACTCACTATATGAAAAACATGGTGCTACTTTGAAGCACAATATATGAGACTCACTACATGAAGAACAAGGTGCTACTTTAAAGCACAAGTGTGGAAAAAAAGATAGTAACATTGCCCTTTTTATTTATTTATTTTTTCTTTTTTTCTTTCTTTTCCTTTCTTTTTTTTCTTTTGGGCCTTTTTTTGGCCTTTCTTTTTTTTCTTTTTGGGCAATGCTCTAATAATGATGATCATCACACTTCTATTGATTACAACATAAGAATTACAAGTCAAAGCTAGAACAAGATATGACTCTATATGAATGCCTCCAGCGGTGTACCGGGATGGTGCAATGAATCAAGAGTTACATGTATGAAAAATAATGCATGGTGGCTTTGCCACAAATACGATGTCAACTACATGATCATGCAATGGCAATATGACAAAAGTAAAGTATGTCATGATGATGATGAACGGAATGGTGGAAAGTTGCATGGCAATATATCTCGGAATGGCTATGGAAATGCCATAATAGGTAGGTATGGTGGCTGTTTTGAGGAAGATATAAGGAGGTTTATGTGTGATAGAGCGTATCGTATCACGGGGTTTGGATGCACCGGCGAAGTTTGCACCAACTCTCAAGGTGAGAAAGGGCAATGCACGGTACCGAAGAGGCTAGCAAAGGCGGAAAGGTAAAAGTGCGTATAATCCATGGACTCAACATTAGTCAAAAGAACTCCTATACTTATTGCAAAAATTTAGAAGTCATCAAAAATCAAGTACTACGCACATGCTCCTATGGGGATAGATTGGTAGGAAAAGACCATCACTCGTCCCTGACCGCCACTCATAAGGATACACAAGCCAGGTACACTTCATGTTTCAAATTTGTTACACAACTTTAACCATACGTGCATGCTACGGGACTTGCTAACTTCAACACAAGCATTCTTTAAATTCATAATCACCCAACTAGCATGACTTTAATATCACTACCTCCATATCTCAAAACAATTATCAAGTATCAAATTGATCATAGCATCCAATTCACTTCCTATGATAGTTTTTATAATACCCAACTTGGATGCCCACCATTCTAGGACCAATTTTATAACCATAGCAAATACCATGCTGTTCTAAAAGACTCTCAAAATAATATAAATGAAGCATGAGAGACTAGCAATTTCTTCAAAATTAAGACGCCACCGTGCTCTAAAAGATATAAGTGAAGCACTAGAGCAAAAACTATCAAGCTCAAAAGATATAAGTGAAGCACATAGAGTATTCTAGCAAATTCTAATCAAATAGGCTTCTCCCAAAAGGTGTGTACATCAAGGATGATTTTGGTAAACTAAAAAGCAAAGACTAATATAATACACGACGCTCCAAGCAAAACACATATCATGTGGCGAATAAAAATATAGCTCCAAGTAAAGTTACCAATGAACGAAGACGAAAGAGGGGATGCCTTCCCAGGGCATCCCCAAGCTTAGGCTTTTGGCTATTCCTGAATATCTTGGGGTGCCATGGGCATCCCCAAGTTTAGGCTCTTGCCACTCCTTATTCCATAGTCCATAAAAGCTTTACCCAAAACTTGAAAACTTCACAACACAAAACTCAACAGGAAATCTTATAAGCTCCGTTAGTGAAAGAAAACAAAACTACCACATAAGGTACTATAATGAACTCATTCTTTATTTATTTTGGTGTTAAACCTACAGTATTCCAACTTCCTTATGGTTTATAAACTATTTTACTAGCCATAGATGCATTGAAATAAGCAAACAACACACGAAAAACAGAATCTGTCAAAAACAGAACAGTCTGTAGCAATCTGTAACTAACGCAAACTTATGAACTCCAAAAATCCTACCAAAATAGGAAGTCCTGGACAAGTTATTTATTGAACAGCATCAAAAAGAATCAACGCAAAAGAACGTTCCTGTGATTTAACAAAATTATATTCGTGCACGCAAAGTTTCTGTTTTTCAGCAGAATCAAATCAACTATCATCGTAGGTTACCCTATAGGTTCTACTTGGCACAAACACCAATTAAAAGATAAAAACACATCTAGCCAGAGGGTAGATGCAAGATTTATTAAATAATAGCAAGGAAAAATATTGGGTTGTCTCCCAACAAGCGATTTTCTTTAAAGCCTTTTTAGCTAGGCATTGAGATTTCAATGATGCTCACATGAAAGACAAGAATTAAAGCACAAAGAGAGCATCATAAAACATGTGACAAACACACTTAAGTCTAACATACTTCCTATGCATAGGCATCTTGTAAGCAAACAAATTATCAAGGCAAGCAAAATTTAGCATATGCAAGGAAGTGGAAAGAAACAATAGCAATCTCAACATAACGAGAGGTAATTTTCTAACATGAAAATTTCTACAACCATATTTTCCTATCTCATAATAATTACATGTAGGATCATAAGCAAATTCAACAAAAGAACTATGACAAAACATATTCTCAACATGATCCACATGCATGCAAAGTTGACACTTTTCCAAGATAGTGGGATTAACATTAACTGAAGTCATGACCTTTCCGAATCCACTTTCAATATTATTGCAAACACTATTATCAATCTCAAATTCATCATGGGGCTTAAATAAATTTTCAAGATCATAAGAAGAATCACCCCAATCATGATCATGGCAACAAGTAGTACACATAGCAAAACTAGCATCCCCAAGCTTAGGGTTTTGCATATTATTAGCACAATTGACATCAGGAGAATTTATAGTAAAATCATTGCAATCATGCTTTTTATTCAAGGAGCCATCGTGAATCTCTTCATAAATTTCTTCATCACAATTTCCAGATTCACAAATTTCAAGCAAAACTTCATAAAGATAATCTAGTGCACAAAACTCACTAGCAATGTGTTCATCATAATTGGATCTCTTAAAAAGATTAGCAAGCGGATGAGGATCCATAGATCTTAGGTTCTCTGTTTAGCAATAAATAAGCATCTATTCCAACCAAACGAGCAAATGAAAGGGCAAGCGAAAAGAGAGGAGGAGATTGGGAAAGAGATGGCGAATAAAATGGCAAGGGTGAAGTGGGGGAGAGGAAAACGAGAGGCAAATGGCGAATAATGTAAATGCAAGGGAGATGGGTTTGTGATGGGTACTTGGTATGTCTTGACTTGAGCGAAGACCTCCCCGGCAACGGTGCCAAAAATCCTTCTTGCTACATCTTGAGCTTGCATTGGTTTTCCTCGAAGAGGAGAGGGTGATGCAGCAGAGTAGCGTAAGTATTTCCCTTAGTTTTTGCGAACCAAGGTATCAATCCAGTAGGAGGCTCCTCAAAAGTCCCACGCACCTACACAAACAAACTGAGAACTTGCAACCAACACAATAAAGTGGTTGTCAATCCCTTCATGGCCACTTGCGAAAGTGAGATCTAATAAGGATAGTATGATAAGATAAATATATTTTTGGTATTTTATAATATAGATGCAAAAAGTAAAGATGCAAATAAAAGTAGATTGAAAGCAAATATGATAAGAGATAGACCCGGGGGCCAAAGGTTTCACTAGAGGCTTCTCTCAAGATAGCATAAGTATTACGGTGGGTGAACAAATTACTATCGAGCAATTGATAGAAAAGTGCATAGTTATGAGATTATCTAGGCATGATCATGTATATAGGCATCACGTCCATAACAAGTAGACCGACACCTGCCTGCATCTACTACTATTACTTCACACATCGACCGACTCCTGCCTGCATCTAGAGTATTCAGTTCATAAGAACAGAGTAACACATTAAGCAAGATGACATGATGTAGAGGGATAAACTCATGCAATATGATATAAACCCCATATTGTTATCCTCTATGGCAACAATACAATACGTGCCTTGCAACCCTTTCTGTCACTGGGTAAGGACACCGTAAGATTGAACCCAAAGCAAAGCACTTCTCCCATGGCAAGAAAGATCAATCTAGTAGGCCAAACCAAACTGATAATTCGAAGAGACTTGCAAAGATAACTCAATCATCCATAAAAGAATTCAGAGAAGATTCAAATATTATTCATAGATAAACTTGATCATAAACCCACAATTCATCTGATCTTGACAAACACACCGTAAAAAGAGTTTACATCGAATAGATCTCCACAAGAGAGGGGGAGAACATTGTATTGAGATCCAAAAAGAGATAAGAAGCCATCTAGCTAATAACTATGGACCCGTAGGTCTGTGGTAAACTACTCACAACTCTTAGGAGGGGCAAGGATGTTGATGTAGAGGCCCTCCGTGGTTGATTCCCCCTCCGGCAGAGTGCTGGCGAAGGCTCAAAGATGAGATCTCGCGGATACAAAAGGTTACGGTGGTGGAAATTGTGTTTCGTGGTGCTCCTGGATGTTTTCGGGGTATGTAGGTATATATAGGAGGAAGAAGTACGTCGGTGGCCGCCCGACGGGCCCACGAGATAGGGGGCGCGCCCTACAGGGGGGGCACGCTCTCCTATCTCGTGGTTGCCTCGGCTGCTTCTTGACTTGCACTCCAAGTCCTCTCGATCACGTTTTGTAACGCCTGGATAATTATGCTACAGTAATCCCCTACTAATGATGCCATGTCATCGCTCTTACTATTGCTAATCCTCACTGGCTTTCAAACATCTTTCAAATTTCAAATCCAATTTAAAGTCAGGTTTTCAAATTTATCAAACTTGCAAACAAAAATGTTCAAGTTGTTGCAAATAATCATTTGGTAATAATGCTGGAGAAATCATCTTTTTACAAATTCTTTAAGTGCCTTAAAATAGAAGAAAACATAAATGTTTTTAACAAAAAAGAAAGAAAAGGCCAACCCCCCTGGCCCAATTGGGCCAACCAGCTGGCCAACCGGGCCAACTGGCCACCCACGCGGCCTACCCCCGCTCCCTTGGCCTATAGGCCACTCCCAACCGAACCCTATCCCCATCACCCCCCAGATCCACCCACGACCCCCACTCTCTCCCTCGTTTCTCCCTCCCCACTCGCCTGGATCGGGGAGGAGCTCGATCCCATGCTCGCCGCCGCCGTCCAACCCCGGCCACCACCCCGGTGCCACCTCACCGTCCCCGTCGTCCTCCCCGTTCCTGGATCTGGATCGGGCCGGTCGCCCCCTTCTCCCCGATCTGGACGCGCCGCCGCCCAAGGACCTCACCGAAACCGGTGCCCCGACGCCAACTGTCATCGCTGCTCACCACCACCTCGTCGGCGTCGCCTCGTCTTCGTCCTCCTCCCCATCGGACGCCCCCACGCCTCGACGCCCCCCTACTCTCCAACGCCGGTGAGGCCCCCCGGCCTCCTCTTTCCCCCTCGTCCCGTACAGTCGCCCGTCGTACTCCCGGCCTCGCCGCGCCTACGCGCCACACGCGCGCGCGAGCCTGCGGCCGCCCGCGCTTGCGCCCCTGGCCTCATCTCCGGC
This sequence comes from Triticum dicoccoides, assembly GCF_002162155.2. Lineage (NCBI taxonomy): Eukaryota > Viridiplantae > Streptophyta > Magnoliopsida > Poales > Poaceae > Triticum > Triticum dicoccoides. The sequence continues at coordinate 320,205,144 of NC_041381.1, read as the reverse complement.
CGCCTCCCCGCCCGCGCTACCCAGCGTGCCCCGCCGCGCCGGCTTCCGTCGCCGGAAACGGCCGGCCGGCGAGCCCCCGCCGTGGCCACGACCTCGCCCCCTCGCGTGATGTGCGCCTGGGAGCGCCCCACCCCAGCGCCCGTTAGCGCACCCGCTCCAGTGGCTAGAAGGGCCACTGACATTGAGCCCCACAGCCCCTTTCCTTTAAAAAAAGGTGTTAAAAAAAGAATTAAAAAAATAAATAATTAATCAATATAATTAATTAATTAACTTAATTAATTTGGTTAATTAAACTAATTAAAGTTAATTAGCGTAATAGCCTAATTAGACCAAATTAACTAGTTAGTTAACGAAATAGTCAATGACAGGAGGACCCCACCCCTGTTGACCAGTCAAACATTGACTGGTCAACTGGGACCCCGGACCCATTGGTCAGCCCCTGGGTGCACTATGGGTGCACTTCACCAGGTCCACTTAGCATTTTTTGCTATTTTAATTCGATTTAATAATAAATTCCGAATATTGTTTAAACTTTGAAAAATCATAGTAAATTAACCGTAGCTCGGATCGAAAAACATTGTACATGAAAGTTGCTCAAAACAATGAGACGTATCCGAATACATGGTCCGTTTGTCCGCCACACGCCCCTAGCATAGCAAACATGCAACCTTTCCCCTCCGTTTCTTCTGCCCGAAAATGCCAAACTTCGGGAAAACATTCCCGGAAGTTTTCCCCCTTCGTCGGTAGCGTGTAGAACCGCGCTAGAACACGTCTAGCTCTGTCTGTTGTCATGTTATGCTCTTGCTTGCTATGTATTTACTGTTTTCTCCCTCTTCTCTCCGGTAGACCCCGAGACCGATGTTGATGTCCCTGTGATCGACTACGTCGACGACGACCCTCCTTCTTGTCTGAGCAACCAGGCAAGCCCCCCCTTTGATCATCTCGATATCTCCCATTCTATAGTCTCATGCTTGCATTAGATTTTGCTACTGTTATTGTTTGTTCCTATTTTGATGCATAGCCTGCTTTTGTACCTGCTATTGTTACCTACCTGCTTATCCTAAACTGCTTAGTATAGGTTGGCTAGTGATCCGTCAGTGACCCCCACTTGTCCTTGTTGCCCCTGCTTCATCATCGACGCCTCGATCGACGTGATCGACGACCAGAGTCTGACACCTCACATCACATCACGCCCCTTTTGTTGCTCGACTCTGTAGAGCTACTATCGAGTGCCGAGGGTTATCCCTCATAACGCACTCCTGATGATAATTCTGTAGTGTAGCTATTCGGTCGTGGTCATCGAGGGTGATTTCCTCTTTCACCATTCCCGATACGGCTTTGTCGTTCAACACCTCAAGTGTGAACCTCGAGGGTGGTCCCTCTTACGTTCACCTTGATGATTACATTGAGTGGAATCCACCGTGGATGATTCCTCGGGTTTTCCCCTTGATGTCTTGACACACAGTTACCTTGACTTTACCGGAGACCGTTGTGAAAGCCGGGAGGGCCCGGAGAGCACCCGTGCGATGTGACAGTGGCGGCTGGCTGTTTAGCGGTATCACCCGGGAGGGGGTGATAGCTCCGGACTTGTCCCGACAGCCGTCACTCCTTTTAATAATGCAAGAACAATTTGGGTCTTTGTTCTGAGTTGGCCTCGGGCCTTTATGCACCAACCACCACGCGAGAATAGTTATGGGCCTCGACATCGCAGTATCAGCCGAAGCTTTGTCAGACGTCCAGTTCAGCATTGTGGGCCTGTCGGGCTAGTGCCATCCAGTATGAGGTGGTGCTCGTCCCGGCTCGTCACACAATGACCCGGAGTGCAACGGGCGATGGGCCCAAAGCCCGGAGTGCTTAGGATGTAGACCGGCGGGGACCTCTCTGCTGAGCCTAGGTAGGGCTACGACGTGTTGATCTTCCGAGGCCGGGCATTGACCCCAGAAAGGTGTGTCCGGCCAGAGTGATCGAGCGTGTTGGAAAACGTGGTGCACCCCTGCAGGGAAGATTATCTATTAATAGCCGTGTCCACGGTAACGGATGTTCAGACTTATATCCCGATCTTATACAACTACAAATAGATACTTGAATATGTGGCTCCGGGATTGCTTTCTCGTAGGGAGTCGAGGAAGGATCTCTGGGCATTAATGTTACAACATGCTTGTTAATTATAAACTGCTATTCTTTACTCTTCTACATGCTGCAAGATCCTCGGAGCTGCGTGAAGATGCTAGTCTTCAATAGGCTAGGCCCTACCCCTCTATTCTGGCATTCTGCAATTCAGTCCACAGATACAAACCTTCCATTTGATACCAATGCATACTTAGTATAGATCTAATGCTTGCGAGTACTTTGGATGAGTACTCACGGTTGCTTTGCTCCCCCTTTTCCCCCTTCTTTCTTCTTTCTGGTTGTTGCAACCAGATGGTGGATCCCTGGAGCCAGATGCCACCGCTGATGGATGCTGCTACGTGAAGATCGTCGACGACCAGGAGTGGTTAGGACGTCCCAGGCAGGAGGCCTTGCTTCTTCGATCGTTGTTGCTTTTATTCTAGCCTTCTTAAGGCAAAAACTTGTTTAACTTATGTCTGTACTCAGATATTGTTGCTTCCGCTGACTCTTGTGTATCAAGCTATGTATTCGAGCCCTCGAGGCCCCTGGCTTGTAATATAAAGCTTGTATTATTTTGATTTGTGTCTAGAGTTGTGTTGTGATATCTTCCCGTGAGTCCCTGATCTTGATCGTACACATTTGCGTGTATGATTATTGTACGATTGAGTCGGGGGCGTCACAAGTTGGTATCATAGCCGACTGCCTGTAGGATCCCCCTTTCCAACTCCTTGGCCGAAGTCGAGTCTAGTCTTTGAAAAACTGAATTACTAACATCGTTGTGTGGCTTATGGGCCCACATCGCCATTGGGTGGTATTAGGATCTTTTACTCCTCGTCTATACTCTGGGACTCTGATCTCTCTTCTACTCCGGACAAATGATTTTGCTAACTCTACCCTAGGTTCTCGTGATCACATCCACCTAGAGATTTGTATCATGCCTTTCTTGAATTCGAAGCTAGGATCTTCTTCACTTTGTCCACGGGCCGCAGAAATCCTTCATATCGAGGGCACCCTGCGTCGTCCCCTACAGATTTCTCGCTCTACTGGTTTTCTCCGACGATGATGTAGCCTTTGTTATGTCTCGTTGTTGTATCCTTCCATCGCGTGCATGTGTGCCGTCTAGTATGTCTAGGATGATCCTCTTGTCCGAACTCCTACTAACAACGTGTGTTCGGCTCTATATATGTATATGTATGTCTTTAATGACTACTGCCTTGTACATACTATGCCTTTGCTCATTGTTCAAGTTACATCATGAATGACTCCTTACACCTGCTCTACCCCCCTATAAATTGCTTCCTGATGTTTTAGCAGGATGGCTGACGATCCTCCACCTCCACCCTATGTTGCCGCAATGATGCAACAATTTGAGCTGAATCGTCAGCTCATGACTGGAGTAATGGCTCAGTTTCCAAACCAGAATGCTCATCAACAGCCTCCCCCAATAACACTGCAAGAATTCATGCGCCTCAACCCATCCATTTTCCGCAACTCCACCAATCCTATGGATGCTGATGATTGGCTTCGTGACATCCTGTTTGAGATGGAGTCAGCTAATGTTGCCCCTGCCAGTTACGTCATCTTTGCGACATTCCACTTGAAAGGTCCAGCTGCTCAATGGTGGGAAAGCCATAGGGGTATGCTGCCTGCAGAGACTGTAACCACTTGGCAGGAATTTCAGTTAGCCTTCCGTGCACGACACATTCCTCAAGGTTTGATGGACCAGAAGAAGGAGTTACGCAAACTCTCACAAGGCACAATGACTGTGGATGAATATCAAAGGAAATTCCTTGAATTATCTCGCTATGCTGCGGATGACGTCTGCACCGATGCTCGCAAGTAGGAGAAATTTCGTGAAGGACTGCATCCCGATATAAAGCTCGCAGTTGTTGCTCATGATTGTGCAGACTTTGCGACGCTTGTCAGCCAAGCTTTTCGAACTGAAACTGGACTTACTGAGTACCAAGAGTCGCTCAAACGTACTCGAGGTGCTGGCTCATCCTCGAGTAAGCTTGCTCAGAAACGCCGAGTCTGGATCCCACACAATGTTCATCACCGACCTGCTCCAACACCAAGGCCGTCTTATGTTGCACCTTGTCTGCCTCCGCCGCCGAGACAACCAATGATTCAGGGTGGGCAGTCCAATGTTGTAGCTCCTCCCCATAATGATGGCCTATGCCGCAAGTGTGGTCAGCCAGGGCACCGTGCTGCCAGCTGCCGCCCGACGCAGAATCAAAAGTCACGAGCTTGTCAACCCAGAAACCCAAATGCCAGGCCGCCTGCACTCAGTCATGGTCATGTTAATCATGTAAAGGTTGAAGAAGCTCGACGGGACCCCAAAATTGTGATGGGTACCCTCCTAGTGAATTCAGTCCCAGCTTCTGTTCTATTTGATTCGGGAGCATCACATTCTTTCATTTCTGAAGCATTTGCACACAAGCAAGAATTGTCTTTAGAGAATATGTACCCTCCACTAGTGGTTAGCTCTCCAGGGTCCAGGTGGGATACCTCGATGATAACCCATAACAACCATATTGAAATTGGAGGGTTAGTATTCACTGCTTCACTTATGCCCCTCAAGGTTTCCACCATAGATGTCATTATAGGCATGAATTGTTTGGGTCCTCACCAAACCCTGATCGACTGTGCTGCTGAGACAGTCCAGCTCACTCACCCTTCTGGCCAGACTGTCCAATACTCAGCCCGAACAACTCAGGATGCAGAGAATCAGATATATGTTTTGAATGCATTGAATGCTTCACCTCTTGAGGGAATAGAGAACATTCCAGTTGTTTGTGATTTCAAAGATGTCTTCCCAGAAGAACTTCCAGGAATACCTCCTGCTAGAGCTGTTGAATTCGTCATAGACTTGAAACCGGGCACAACTCCTATTGCCAAGCGACCCTACAAGATGCCGCCACATGAGCTCCTTGAACTTAAAGAGGAAATCGACAAATCTCTTCACAAGGGATTCATTCGTCCAAGTTCATCTGCTTGGGGAGCACCTTCTCTCTTTGTCAGGAAGAAGGATGGAACTAATCGTTTGGTCCAAGATTACCGACCTATCAACCAAGCAACAATTCAAAACAAGTATCCGCTTCCCAAAATCAATGATCTGTATGACCAACTTGCTGGTTCCTCAGTATTCTCTAAACTTGATTTGAGGTTGGGTTACCACCAGATTCGGGTTCGTGAAGAGGATATTCCTAAGACTGCTTTCGTGACTCGCTATGGTTCATACGAGTACACTGTCATGTCTTTCGGCTTGACCAATGCTCCAACGACATTCTCTCGTCTGATGAACTATATATTCATGGAATACCTCGACAAGTTCGTCGTGGTTTATCTGGATGATATCCTTGTATACTCCAAGAACAAAGAAGAACATGCTGAACACCTTCGACTTGTTCTAGAAAATCTTCAAGAACATCAACTATATGCTAAGTATTCCAAGTGTGAATTCTGGCTACCCGAAGTGACCTACCTTGGGCATGTCATCTCCAAGGATGGTATTGCCGTCAACCCAGAGCAAGTTCAGGCTATTCTGGATTGGACTCCTCCGAAGAATGTCTAGCAAGTCAGAAGTTTTCTCGGACTCGCCAGCTATTGTTGTCGATTTGTCGAGAACTTCTCCAAGATTGCCAAGCCCCTGACTGGTCTGCTTCACAAGGGTGTCAAGTTTGATTGGACAGAAAAGTGTCAGGAAAGTTTCCAGGCACTCAAAGACAAGCTGACTTCTGCCCCAGTGCTTGCTCCACCTGATACTAAGAAGGACTTCGTCCTTTACTGCGACGCTTCACGACAAGGATTAGGCTGTGTCGTAATGCAAGAGCGCAGAGTGATTGCTTATCCCTCTAGTCAATTGCGCCCTCACGAAGAGAACTACCCAGTTCATGACCTCGAGCTTGCTGCTATCGTACATGCACTAAAACAGTGGCGACATTACCTTCTCAGTAATCATTGTGAGATCTTCACCGACCACCAAAGTCTGAAGTATCTGTTTACCCAGCCAGACCTGAACCTCTGTCAGCAGAGATGGATGGAGATGGTAGAAGATTTTGACTTGGGTATTTCCTATACACCAGGCAAGGCTAATGTAATGGCTGATGCTCTGAGCCGCGAGTCATATTGCAATCACCTCGAGGTTCGAAAAGTTCACCCCTCGCTTGTTGAAGAATTCAGAAAGCTGAACCTCCATATTGTTCCTCGTGGTGCACTTGCACCCCCTCCCCCAGAGTTTCAAAAGATGAATCTTCGTGTTGTTCCTCAGGGTTCTCTAAATACCCTCGCTGTCGTGCCAAATCTCGTGGGCGATATCAAGACTATTCAACATTATGACTCTGAAGTCGAGAAGATTAAACGCTATCTCTCAGAAGGAAAGCCCTCATTCTTCACTATTGCCGATGATGGCGCCTTGTACTTCAAGGGCCGCCGAGTGGTGCCATGTGCGAGTGAAAACCTGAATCTGACTCCAAGGGTTATGAAAGAAGCTCATGACACTCCGTTGTCTATTCATCCCGGTAGCACCAAGATGTACCAAGACATTCGTCAAAGATTCTGGTGGTCAAACATGAAGCAAGACATTGCTTGCTATGTTGCTGAATGTGACGTTTGTCGTCGTATCAAAGCAGAACATCAAAGGCCTGCTGGAACTCTGCAACCTATCTCTATTCCTGAATGGAAATGGGACCATGTTGAAATGGACTTCGTCACTGGATTCCCCAAATCGCAGAAAGGTAATGATGCTATTCTAGTAGTCATTGACCGGCTTTCTAAAGTTGCACATTTTCTGGCTGTTAAAGAAACGATCATTGCTAGTCAGCTGGCAACCCTCTACATGTCCAGAATTGCCTCACTTCACGGTATCCCATTGGTAATCAGTTCAGACCGTGGCAGTTTATTCACTTCAAGATTCTGGGCAAGTTTCCAAGAAGCTATGGGAACTCATCTGTCATTCAGCACCGCTTTTCACCCCCAGTCTCAGGGACAAGTTGAACGCGTCAATCAAGTTCTTGAAGACATGCTTCGAGCTTGTGTCATTTCCTTTGGCAAGAAATGGGAGGAATCTCTACCGTATGCTGAGTTCTCCTACAGCAATAGCTTTCAAGCTAGTCTGAAGATGCCCCCCTTCAAAGTGTTATATGGACGAAAGTGCCGAACCCCTCTGAACTGGTCAGAAACTGGGGAACGTCCACTCTTTGGTCCGGATATTATCCAACACACCGAAGAACAAGTCCGCGTCATTCGCGAGAATCTCAAGATTGCTCAGTCACATCAAAAGAGTAATTATGACCGTCATCACAAAGATATGGTCTATCAACCTGGCGAAAAGGCTTATCTTTGAGTCACACCAATGAAGGGTGCACACCTCTTCGGGATCAAGGGCAAGCTAGCTCCTCGCTATATTGGTCCATTCACTATTCTCGAAAGGCATGGAAAAGTGGCATACCAGTTGGAACTACCGTCGAACCTTTCTCAGGTTCACGATGTGTTCCACATGTCACAACTCCACCGCTGCTTCAAGGACCCAATCCGAGCAGTGGATCATGAAGTGCTCGAGTTGCAACAGGACCTCTCCTATAAAGAGCATCCGGTCCGCATTCTCGACCAAGCTGAACGTCACACACATCAGAAGGCGATCAAGTTCCTCAAGGTCCAGTGCTCGCATCACTCTGAAGACGAAGCCACCTGGGAACGCGAGGATCGCCTGCGTGATGAATACCCCGAACTGTTTCCTTCTACCACCTAAATCTCGGGACGAGATTTCTTGTAGTGGAGGAGAATTGTAACGCCCGGATAATTATGCTACAGTAATCCCCTACTAATGATGCCATGTCATCGCTCTTACTGTTGCTAATCCTCACTGGCTTTCAAACATCTTTCAAATTTCAAATCCAATTTAAAGTCAGGTTTTCAAATTTATCAAACTTGCAAACAAAAATGTTCAAGTTGTTGCAAATAATCGTTTGGTAATAATGTTGGAGAAATCATCTTTTTACAAATTCGTTAAGTGCCTTAAAATAAAAGAAAACATAAATGTTTTTAACAAAAAAGAAAGAAAAGGCCAACCCCCCGGCCCAACTGGGCCAACCAGCTGGCCAACCGGGCCAACTGGCCACCCACGCGGCCCACCCCCGCTCCCCTAGCCTATAGGCCACTCCCAACCGAACCCTATCCCCATCTCCCCCCAGATCCACCCACGGCCCCCACTCTCTCCCTTGTTTCTCCCTCCCCACTCGCCTGGATCGGGGAGGAGCTCGATCCCACGCCTTTGCCGCCGCCGTCCAACCCCGGCGCCACCACACCGACGCCACCTCGCCGTCCCCGTCGTCCTCCCCGTTGCTGGATCTGGATCGGGCCGTTCGCCCCCTTCTCCCCGATCTGGACGCGCCGCCGCCCAAGGACCTCACCGAAACCGGCGCCCCGACGCCAACTGTCGTCGCTGCTCACCACCACCTCGTCGGCGTCGCCTCGTCTTCGTCCTCCTCCCCATCGGACGCCCCCATGCCTCGACGCCCCCCTGCTCTCCAACGCCGGTGAGGCCCCCCGGCCTCCTCTTTCCCCCTCGCCCCATACAGCCGCCCGTCGTACTCCCGGCCTCGTCGCGCCTACAAGCCATGCGCGCGCGCGAGCCCGCGCTTGCGCCCCTGGCCTCGTCTCCGGCTGCCTCCCCGCCCGCGCTACCCAATATGCCCCGCCGCGCCGGCTTCCGTCGCCGGAAACGACCGGCAGGCGAGCCCCCGCCGTGGCCACGACCTCGCCCCCTCGCGTGATGTGCGCCTGGGTGCGCCCCACCCCAGCGCCCGTTAGCGCACCCACTCCAGTGGCTAGAAGGGCCACTGACATTGGGCCCCACAGCCCCTTTCCTTTCAAAAAAATAGGTGTTAAAAAAAGAATTAGAAAAATAAATAATTAATCAATATAATTAATTAATTAACTTAATTAATTTGGTTAGTTAAACTAATTAAAGTTAATTAGCGTAATATCCTAATTAGACCAAATTAACTAGTTAGTTAACGAAATAGTCAATGATAGGAGGACCCCACCCCTGTTGACCAGTCAAACATTGACTGGTCAACTGGGACCCCCTGGACCCATTGGTCAGCCCCTGGGTGCATTGTGGGTGCACTTCACCGGGTGCACTTAGCATTTTTTGCTATTTTATTTCGATTTAGTAATAAATCCCAAATATTGTTTAAACTTTGAAAAATCATAGTAAATAGGTCGGATCGAAAAACTTTGTACATGAAAGTTGCTTAAAACGACGAGACGTATCCGAATACGTGGTCCGTTCGTCCGCCACACGCCCCTAGCATAGCAAACATGCAACCTTTCCCCTCCGTTTCTTCTGCCCGAAAATGCCAAACTTCGGGAAAACATTCCCGGAAGTTTTCCCCCTTCGTCGGTAGCGTGTAGCACCGTGCTAGAACACGTCTAGCTCTGTCTGTTGTCATGTTATGCTCTTGCTTGCTATGTATTTACTGTTTTCCCCCCTCTTCTCTCCGGTAGACCACGAGACCGATGCTGATGTCCCTGTGATCGACTACGTCGACGATGACCCTCCTTCTTGTCTGAGAAACCAGGCAAGCCCCCCCTTTAATCATCTCGATATCTCCCATTCTATAGTCTCATGCTTGCATTAGATTCTGCTACTGTTATTGTTTGTTCCTATTCTGATGCATAGCCTGCTTTTGTACCTGCTATTGTTACCTACCTGCTTATCCTAAACTGCTTAGTATAGGTTGGCTAGTGATCCGTCAGTGACCCCCACTTGTCCTTGTAGCCCCTGCTTCATCATCGACGCCTCGATCGTCGTGATCGACGACCAGAGTCCGACACCTCACATCACATCACACCCCTTTTGTTGCTCGACTCTACAGAGCTACTATCGAGTGCCGAGGGTGACACCTCATAACGCACTCCTGATGATAATTCTGTAGTGTAGCTATTCGGTCGTGGTCATCGAGGGTGATTTCCTCTTTCACCATTCCCGGTACGGCTCTGTCATTGAACACCTCAAGTGTGAACCTCGAGGGTGGTCCCTCTTACGTTCACCTTGATGATTACATTGACTGGAATCCACCGTGGGTAATTCCTCAGGTTTTCCCCATGATGTCTGGACACACAGTTACCTTGACTTTACTTGAGACCGTTGTGAAAGCCGGGCAGGCCCGGAGAGCACCCGTGCAATGTGACAGTGGCGGCTGGCTGTTTAGCGGTATCACCCGGGAGGGGGTGATAGGGCCGGACTTGTCCCGACAGCCGTCACTCCTTTTAATAATGCACTGACAAGTTTGGGTATTTGTTATGAGTTGGCCTCTGGCCTTTACGTACCAACCACCACGCGAGAATAGTTATGGGCCTCGACGTCGCAGTATTAGCCGAAGCTTTGTCAGATGTCCAGTTCAGCATTGTGGGCTTGTCGGGCCAGTGCCATCCAATATGAGGTGGTGCTCGTCCCGGCTCGTCGCACAACGACCCGGGGTGCAACGGGCGATGGGCCCAGACCCCGGAGTGCTTAGGATGTAGACCGGCGGGGACCTCTCTGCTGAGCCTAGGTAGGGCTACGACGTGTTGATCTTTCGAGGCTGGGCATTGACCCCAGAAAGGTGTGTCCGGCCAGAGTGATCGAGCATGTTGGAAAACGTGGTGTACCCCTGCAGGGAAGATTATCTATTAATAGCCGTGTCCACAGTAACAGACATTCAGACTTATATCCTGATCTTATACAACTACAAATGGATACTTGAATATGTGGCACCGGGATTGCTTTCTCGCAGGGAGTCGAGGAAGGATCTCTGGGCATTAATGTTACAACATGCTTGGTAATTATAAACTGCTATTCTTTACTCTTCTACATGCTGCAAGATCCTCGGAGCTGCGTGAAGATGCTAGTCTTCGATAGGCTAGGCCCCCCCTCTAGTCTGGCATTCTGCAGTTCAGTCCACAGATACAGACCTTCCATTTGATACCAATGTATACTTAGTATAGATCTGATGCTTGCGAGTACTTTGGATGAGTACTCATGGTTGCTTTGCTCCCCCTTTTCCCCCTTCTTTCTTCTTTCTGGTTGTTGCAACCAGATGGTGGATCCCTGGAGCCAGATGCCACCGCCGATGGATGCTGCTACGTGAAGATCGTCGATGACCAGGAGTAGTTAGGAGGTCCCAGGCAGGAGGCCTTACCTCTTCGATCGTTGTTGCTTTTGTGCTAGCCTTCTTAAGGCAAAAACTTGTTTAACTTATGTTTGTACTCAGATATTGTTGCTTCCGCTGCCTCTTGTGTATTGAGCTATGTATTCGAGCCCTCGATGCCCCTGGCTTGTAATATAAAGCTTGTATTATTTTGATTTGTGTCTAGAGTTGTGTTGTGATATCTTCCCGTGAGTCCCTGATCTTGATCATACACATTTGCGTGTGTGATTAGTGTACGATTGAGTCGGGGGCGTCACACGTTCGTTCCAAAAATCACGCTCCCGAAGGTATTATTCCGTTTGAACTCCGTTTGATATTCTTTTTCTTCGAAATACTGAAATAGGCAAAAAAACAGCAATATGGGCTGGGCCTCCGGTTAGTAGGTTAGTCCCAAAAATGATATAAATGTGTAAAATAAAGCCCATAAACATCCAAAAGGGGTAATATAATAGGATGGAACAATCAAAAATTATAGATACGTTGAAGACGTATCAACGCCCGCGAGCGAAAAGACAAAGAGTCGGCTGCTAGCCGCAGTCGGACGCGCATCAGCATTGAGCGCGACGAAGAAGGCCGGCAACGAGCCATGGAGCGGCGAGGTGACGACATGCCTCCTCCTCCACCTCGCAGGGAGAGATATCCCTTCCCGCCGCTTGTTGAGCACCCGACGCTCAGCGGCCGGCTGGGCCGCTGTGAAGGAATCGGAGAAAACGATACCCGCCATCGGATCGACCGCCTGGCGTGATCCCTGGCGCTAGAAGAAGAGGATGCAGTCGGACCGCCTTGTTCTGGCCCCGCATTCGTGACGAGCCCTTCCCCAAAGGGTTCTCGCTCCCAAGAGACATGCCCATGTGCAACGGCTCGGTGAAGCCGGAAGACTGGCTGATCGACTACTCCACCGCAGTCAGCATAGGAAACGGCAACAGGCGCGTTGCCATGAAGTACGTCCCCCTCATGCTTCAAGGCACGTCACGCACCTCGCTGAACAGCCTCAAGCCCTATAGCGTGAACAGCTGGGTAGATTTCACTAAGGTCTTCATCCGCAACTTCACCAGCACGTACAAGCGGGCGCCCAAGCCTCGCCAACTCTCTCTGTGTGCGTCCAAGGCCCAACTGAGTCCAGTCATGACTAGCTGACGCGTTGGGCCGAGCTCCGCAACTCCTGCAAGGGAGTGCATGAGGTGCAAGCTATAGAGTACTTCACCGTTGGGTGCAGAGAAGGCACCCTCCTGAAGCACCGACTCCTCTGCAAGGAGCCGGCTACACTCGACGAGCTATTGATCATAGCAGACAAGTACGCTACTGCCGACTCCTTGATGAAGACAGAGCTTCAGGTGGACGCCTCTGGGAAGGTGCTCCCTCCGGCTCCTCGAACACTGGCTGGTGATACCAGTCGGTGCCCACAGCAGAACGACAACAAATGCAAGGCCCTGATGCCGGTTTCCACCAGCCGATAGGTGGCAACAGTTGAAGATCAACAGCAAGAAGGGCAACCCATACCCAAGCGTCAGAAAGGCGGCAAGCCGGCTTGGCAGCCCGCTTTCTCCTATGAGCAAACCCTTGATGCCCCCTGCAAGTTCCACAGCGGCGCGAAGCTGTCCAATCACACAACCCGGAAGTGCCACTGGCTCACCCGAATCTCCAAAGGCGAGGGGCTGCTACCTCCTCCGCCTGCTGGCCAGCCGCCTCCGGCTCCTCAGCAGCCGGCGGCCTGTCCAGCAGTCGGTGCCATCCAAGACGAGTTCCCTAAAGAGCAGGCAGCCTATGTCATCTTCACGAGCCAAGCTGATGACAGGCGCAGCCGGCGCCGACAGCATCAAGAGGTCAACGCTGTCGCCTCCAAGGTTCCAGAGTTCATGCACTGGTCTGAGAAGCCCATCAACTGGAGCCGAGCCGACTACCCGGAGGTGATGCCTTCTCCGGGTTCCTATGCCATGGTGTTGGATGCCACCTTTGCAACAAAGAGGCAAGCTTCTCGTTTCTCCCGAGTCCTGATAGATGGTTGTAGTAGCATCAACATTCTTTACCACGATACCATGGAGAAGTTGAACATCAAGTCAAAGCAACTCTTGCCCAGTCGAACCGTCTTCCATGGCATTGTATCCGACCTCTCCTGCTCACTAATCGGCAAGATCAAGATAGATGTCCTCTTCGGAGATAGAGATCACTTTCGCCGCAAAGCAGTTTGGTTTGAAGTAGTGGACCTAGAGAGCCCCTATCATGCATTACTTGGCCGACCTGCTCTGGCCAAGTTCATGGCTGTGCCCCACTACGCCTACCTCAAGATGAAGATGCCAAGCACCAAGGGCATCATCACCATAGTCGGAGACTACAAGAAATAATCCACCTGTGCTGCAGCCAGCAGTCGGCTGGCCGAGTCCCTTGTGATTGTTGCAGAGAAGAAGATCCTTGACCGGGTTGTGGCCATGGCCGGCAAGCAGCCGGACTTGTCACTAGACCCCAAGGAGTTGGAAACTCAGGCCTCCTTTCAGCCGGCCAAGGAAACCAAGAAGATACCTTTGGACTTGGACCACCCGGAGAGGTTCGCTCTTGTAGGAACCAACCTTGATAGCAAATAGGAAAGCGAGCTTGCCAATTTCCTCCGTGAGAATCGGGATATCTTTGCATGGTTCCCCAAAGACATGCCGGGTGTTCCGACGGATTTCGTCAAGCACAAGCTACATGTCAGAGGAGATGCAAAACCAGTCAAGCAACCCCTCCGCCGGCTGTCGGGGGAGAAGAGAAGAATTGTTCGTGAAGAGATAGCCCGACTTCTAGCAGCCGCCTTCATTATGGAAGTGTTCTTTCCAGAGTGGCTTGCCAACCCAGTCCTTGTACTGAAGAAGAACAACAAGTGGCGCATGTGTATTGATTATACCAGCCTCAACAAAGCCTACCCCAGAGATCTGTTTGCCTTTGTCAGGACCCCGACTCAATGTCACATCGATCTAGCATGTAACACCTCATATCACTTTGCGGCCTCACGCACGGTATCCCCATGGGTGTCGCCTTACCTTTGTCCGGGACCGTTTGCGCCTTTTTGGCACACGTATATGATAATGTCGCTAGCATCCATATGATAAGGAGCCCGGGCTGACATGGCTAGTCGTAAACCCAAAGTGGCACAAACTTACAGGGACAGACATCCATGACCCAGCATCGAACGTGTCGGTCATCAGCGAGTGAATCCAGGCTGTAGCACTGGGCTAGCAGGACTCCGGTGAACCGGGTTGTAGCGGGCTAACAGGACTCCGGTATTCATCGCGTGACATTTCCCCGAAGGGACAGACACAGGAACGAAGAAGGACACATGCCGGCCAGCCTAAGTGTTCCGGAGCAGTAGTAAGCTACCATGGCTCGGTGGAAACACTAGGAGACATTTCCCGGTAAGAGGGGCTACTAAGGATAAACAACTAGATAGTCAGATCCCACACATACCAATCATTTCAATAACATACACACAATATGCTCGATATGTGCAAATACAACATGGCATCACAACATGACTCTACAAATCAAGTATTTATTCATTAGGCTCCGAGGAGCGAGATAATACAAGCATGGGTCTCACGACCCAACATTCAGAGCATACAAGTCAAAGCACAAGCGGAAGCTATCATGTCTGAGTACAGACATCTATAAATGAAAAAGGCTGAGAAGCCTGACTATCTACCAGATCCTGCCGAGGGCACAAGATCGTAGCTGAGGTATCAAGCTAAACGTTGAAGTCCAAGCGGAACTACTAGTGAGACTAAAGTCTCTCTGCAAAAACATAAAATAGGCAAACGTGAGTACAAATGTACCCAGCAAGACTTACATCAGAACTAACTACATATGCATCATTATCAACAAAGGGGATGGTGGGGTTTAACTGCAGCAAGCCAGCTTTGACTCGGTGGCTATCCTGAACTACGACTGCAAGTAACTCTTTTGAGGTGGCGCACACGAGTCCACATATTCACCAAATCAATACACCACTATGGATCCGCTCCCGTCTCCCTACGAGAACGCCATCCATAGCACTCACACTTATCTTGCGTATTTTAGGGTATCCACTTTCACTTGTCTATGAACTGTTATAAGCAACCCAGAAGTCCTTTACCGCGAACACGGCTATTCGAATAGATGATGTTAACCCTGCAGGGGTGTACTTCTTCATACATGTTTCCACGACTTAGCGTCTGCACACGACATGTGCTCGGCAGACTTCAAGCGAAAGCCGACGTGGGTGTAGACCACGACCTACCTAAACACCTAAGTCTCTAGTCCAGGTTTATCGCCTATCCAGGTTCCATCCGCAGGGAGTCCGGCCGAGGTTTCCCATACGGCCCCGAACGATGTGTACAGGGTTCCCGAGATACCTAACGGGTATTCGGTACACCGTGCCATGTACCTACCGCATCACAGCCCACCCCGCGGGTCAGCGCTGTCCACGGCCTCCAGTAAGCTACAAACACCAGAAACTACTTGCAACTCCTGGACAGAGGACTAGGGTGAATAAGAAGTCGAGCGGGGTCATATTTCAGGGCCCAATGCATGGTAGTAGCTGAATCATGGATCACAAACACAGAACTCAGTTCCTGAGGACGGCTTCAATGAGACAACCCACCATGTACTCCTACATGGCCTCTCACCGATACCTTTTACCAAATCATGTTCACACACTTAGCTCACACACAATAGGACATGTTCACACACCTCTGATTCATTCCCGATGAATCAGACCTGACTCAACTCTAAGCAGTAGCAGGCATGACAACAAACATGAATGAGTAGGCACAACAGGGATCAAACAACTCCTACTCATGCTAGTGGGTTTCATCTATTTACTGTGGAATGACAGGTCATGCAAATGATAAAGGGGTTCAGCTACCGCAACAAGTAACAGTTGAATCGTTGTTGTCCTAATGCAGTAAAAGAGAGCAGAAGCGAGAGAGTGGGATTGTATCGGAATGAACAAGGGGGTTTTGCTTGCCTGGCACTTCTGAAGATAGCATTGAGTCTTCATTAGTGTCAACGATCACAACGTCGGAACATCGTCTACCGAGAGGGGACAAACACCGACAACAAAGAAGAAACACAATCAATGCAATGCACAATATGATGCATGATCATGACATGGCAATATGCTGTGGTTTGAGCTAATGCAACTATAACCAGATGGATTTGGGTCATATTGAGCCAAAGGTTCAATCCCAAATTCAAATTATGAATTCAAATAGTGCCTTATCATGTTTTGCACTAAACAGCAAGGTTAAGTTGTTTAAACGTGCATGAAACCAGTGCAGATGGATAGATTGGATTTTTCTGATCATTTTTCATATATAATTTATTTGATTTGGAGTTACGGTTGAATTTCTATGAATTTTACAAGTTTTAAACATTTTCTGGAAATAATAAATCATTTAAGATTTATTTAAATTCCAGAAAGGAATTATTGCGTCAGCATGACCTCATAGTGACGTCAGCAGGTCAACAGGTCACTGTCTGGTCAATCCTGATAGTGGGTCCCGCGTGTCAGTGTAATTAGTTTAACTAAATTCAATTAGCACTAATCCTAATTAACTAGCAGGGCTGGGCCCCACCTGTCATTGAGTCAGGGGGAGTCAAACTGGGGTCAAACCCTCGCCGGAGTTGACCCGAGGCTCGTCGCCGGCAAGGCCAGGGACGGCGGAGAGCGTCGGAATTCGCCCTCCGATGACCAAAAGAGCGGCGGAGGGGCTCTACGAGATGCCCAGGCTCGCGCGCATCTAACACGACTAGTGGCAGCAGCCGGGGTGGACCGAGCTCGCCGGAAACGAGCTCGCGGAGGCGGCCGGAGTTCGGCCAACGGCGGGTTAGGCTATGCAGGGCGCCAGGGGAGGCGTTGGTGAGTGCTACGTGCTCCTGGGACTGCGGTGAGCACGACGGTGGGCTCGGGAACGAGCTGCGGTGGCTGTGGCCACGGCCACGCCATGGCCGGCGGCGAGAAGCTCTCGACCGCGGTGGGAGATGGGGCTAGGGGGCGAGAACGGAGGGGGCGAGCACAGGAGAAGCAGCAGGGGCTCACAGCGGATCCATTCGAGGCGGAGACGAGGCCGGGGGAGCGTCGGAGGCAGCACAGGGTCGCCGGAGATCCGGGCGGCCGAAGGTAGAAGACGACGATGGCGGCGACGTTGCAGGGCGCCTGAGGATGCGTGGCTCATCTGGGATGACGCGGACGATGAGGCGGAGCCGACGAGCACGACGGTTGCTCGGGGGACGGCCGGTGAGCGCGGTGGCGGTGTGCGGCGGCGACGGAGGCGTTCGGGCGCGAGAGGGGAAAAGAGCAGAGAAGGGGGAAAGGGTCGGGGGAGAGTGAGAGAGAGCCAGGGGCTGCGTGGCGCTCCGTGGCGTCGTCTAGGAGGGGCCGGGGAAGCAGGAGGTGGCCGGGGAAGTAGGAGGTGGCCGGGGCAGCGTCGACGCTCGCCACCGAGCTGCTTTGGGGCGAGGAGAGGAAGACGACAGGAGGAGGCCTGGTGGGCTGGGCCGTGCTGGGCCAGGCCAGGTGAGCGCCAGGTAAAACCCTCTCTCTCTGCTTTCTGTTTTACTTTTTATTTGTTTCTGTTCTGTGTTTTGAAATAGTAGAAATACTATTCCATTTAGAAAAAACCTGAAAATATTCAAGGGCACATTTGAAAATATTCTCAACAGCCTAAAAATACCTTCAGGACTATTTGGGCATTTTAAAATATTTATAGGATTTAAATTGCCCAAATGCAAATACTTATGGCTTGGTGCAAAGATCCAGAATAGCCTCCAAAAATATGAAACCATTTTTGGTAGAGGGTTTAGCCAAGACCAAAGATGGTAAACATTTATGAAGGGCATTTTGGGTTCATTGAAATTCCAATTGTTGGAACCTAGTATTTCAAAAGGGGGGGTGTTGGGGTTTGTTAGTCCCCATTTCAAGTTTAAGAAAAATTTAGACATGATGCACACATGACACTATCATAGTGCAATGACAGAAGCTAGGGATGTGACAGCCTTGCCTCGGATTGATCAAGTGATAGACTCCACGGCCGGATGCAAGATATTGAGTTTCTTGGATGCATACTCAGGGTACCAGCAGATCAAGTTGGACCCAGCCGACCGCCTGAAGACCGCCTTCATCACACCTTTCAGAGCCTTCTGCTACCTGACCATGACATTCGGCTTGAGAAATGCCGGTGCCACTTTTCAGTGTTGCATGCAGAAGTGCCTCGAATTTGGTAACCCCAAAGTAACCATGATATATTAGTACAATATTCTCATGGTCCAAGGAACTAAGTAAACATTAACACTTTATATGAAAATGTCGATAACATAATACCAATGTGATATCGCAGTAATTCATAAGTTGGATCTATCCAACTCCATTGTTCTGATAACAAGGTTCTCTCATTATTGATAGTATCCTGAAAATGTTCATGATCAGGAAAACAAGATCACCATCAATACATGAACTAGTCTTAGAGGCATGACTAGGGATGATATTGGTGGTATGTTTCCACACATTCAATTGAGTTTTCCTCCAAATCTCATATTCAAGAATCAATGCAATTATATTAGCACATAAATTTAAACTTAATTATGAACGTGAAAATAAAACACTACATTTATTATAGCATGTAGGGCATATTTCCAACAGCCCTCTTGAGGTGCAATACTTGAGACTATATAACATTTGTTAGACATAACTTTCTAATAATGGCCCATGTCCTAGGTCGTGTCTAGACTGATGTCTCTTTCTGCAGGCACATCCTTGGATCTTGCCTCCAAGCATGGAATGTGCTACCCATACTCTTAAAGCCTATACAACTATCACAAGAGACAAACATATTTAGATGAAATTTACGCCTGAATGAAATGAATTTTGAAATCTTTATACTCTACTATTGCCAATAGTGAACATGCTTTATGTGCATAATAATAATAATAATAATAATAATAATAATAATAATAATAATAATAATAATAATAATAATAATAAAACAACTAAATGCACATCTTAGGATGAAGGCTTTTGGTTTTAAACTGGAGAGTGGTCTTGACTAGAGATAACCTTGCATGTCGAAATTGGCAAGGTAGTAAGCGTGGTGTCATTTGCCATCATGATGAGTCTACGAAACACATATATGAGGAATGCAAGTTTGCTCAGATGGTGTTGTCTATTGTTGAGGTAGGTTTTTACCTATACCATCATGTACTGTGTGTAACATGTTTGGTAACTAGTTGAGGTGTCTTGATATTTTTTCCACACATCCTTGTGAGAGGGGTAGCCTTTTGTTGGGCTATATGGCTTTCCAGGAATGACGTTGTATTAACAAAAATGGGTTATATCTATGTACGTTATCCATTTATGTATACATTGGCTCTATATATGGTCTATCCTCATAAGATGTCGGAGGATAGGAACGATTATATGAGGCATCTACCCGGTTGGAGCATACATGCACGTAGATTATCTTCAATCATAGATGGTGGTGTGAACTCTGTGGTTTTGACTCGATGGGTGCACTAAACCGTAAAGTGCCCCTCTTCCTACATATCAAGCAGGGGTAGTGACCAGACAAGCAACTTCAAAATGACTGAGCCAATGACAGGTGAAGCACATGACCCAGACACCTTCCCACTCTTGGCCGGCGGGTTGGGGGGGGGGGGCTTGAGACATGATTAGGTTCGCAGGGTTTGAACTTCTGCTTGTTAAAGTTGTGGTTGTTGGAGTTATTGTACAAGGAACCCATAGATTTGGCCTTGTCATTAAAGTTGGTATTCTGGTACTTGGGATTGGAGACAACACCCTCTGAGCGCCCTTCGGACAACCAAGAGGAGTACACTGCCAGTTTGCGCCGCTCCTCCTCCTTGTACCATGGAGGTGGAGACCCTCGCCTCTCGTGGTCACGAGGCTCGCGTTCCCTCTATTTTTGTTGGAGCTATGAACACAGCTTTGGCTCGTACCGGTAAGATTCTTCCTCCTAGTCAGTGTCGCGCTCAAAAAGTCGCTTGCCATTGTAGTTCTGGCTGGCCGAGCCGCCACAGGAGTGATCCATGAGCACGATCTCAGCGAATGGGCGAGAGAGGGGAGGTGGATCTGGGAGCGAGCAAAGGCGTCGAGCGACGCACTTCTAAAGCAAAAACACGAAACCCTTTAAATGGGTGAGGTTTAGGATCTTCTACATGGACTTTTGAATTGACCGGTAAATGTTAGAGGAATAGTCTGATCTTAATAGTTGTTGTTTTTAACACAGTAGAAATGTAAGTTCTCATACATACGCGAATACACTCATCCTTATGAACACACACATACCCTACCCCTATGAGCACCTTCGAGAGACTGAGCCGACATATCGTATTGAGATTTACGAAGTCACCGTAGGCGCCTCGTCATCGACAGGAACGTCTACTCCCACTGAAAGCGCATCGCCGAAAATCCTAAAATAAATCCAGGAATAGTGCGAGCACCAGGACTTGAACCCTCGTGGACTGGGAATATCACCGTCCCTCTAACCATCCAACCACAGACTGTTTCACTAATAGTTGTTAAAATATGAGCGTGGGAAGGATGTACGAACTAAAACAACCGCTATATGCGAACCAACCTGTGGTTGGTTGGTTAGAGGGATTGTGTTTTTCCCAGCCCATCAGGGTTCAAGTCGTGGTGCTCGCATTTATTTCAGGATTTCCGGCGATGCGCATTCAGTTGGAGGAGACGTTTCCGTCGACAACGAGGTGCGTACAGCGATTTCGTAAATTTCAAGATGATATGCTGGCTCAGTCTTGCGAAGGTGCTCATAGGGGTAGTGTGTGCGTGTGTGCATTCATACGGGTGAATGTATACGCGTGTATATGAGCGCTTGCGTCCGTACTGTTTTATAAAAACAGTTGCTATATGTGGATTTTTTTTTCTTCTAAAAAAACAACATGTGGAATTCCATGTAGGTGGAACGTACAACGTACGTGCTGGCCGTGGATAATGCCGACGCCGAAAATCAGTCAACGTGTTCTGCGGTTGCGCTCGGTTGATCCGTCTATCCATCCATTGGCGCACGTCGAATCGAACGCGCGAGGCACTGAATCCCACCGCGCCCGGTCGAGCTCATCGTACGCGCGCAGCAGCTGGAAGCTAGCACGCGTCGGCGTGCGCAGGTACGTGCGCGTTGTGACCTAGTGATAACAACGTGACGGGTCCGTGCCACGGCTCAGGCTGCTTACTATTTACGCGCGATCCGCGTTACTATTCCGAGTGGCGACAGGAGGCGCGCGAGGGGCGGACGGATGGAGGAGACGGCTCCATGGTTTTCATACCCACCACCACCAGTAACTTTTATTTTTACTATATACATATACTTCCTCCTTTCCATATTATAAAAATATTCCCTTATTTAAGCTAACAAAGCTTGAGAAACGTTCTTATATTATGAGATAGAGGAAGTAACAAATATACACGTGCATTACAATGAGAGAAAAAATTGTTGATTCCATGTCTCTAGCCTATGGACATAAGAGAATATAACACTTCATTTTGTAGCTTCATATTCTTTGTCTAGTTGTATATATGATATATCATAAGAAATACCGACAAATAATACTACAATAATCAATTATTATTAATAATGTGATGCCGTATGAGACCCATTAACTTTGATTATGCAAGTCAAAGACAATACTGGTCCAAAATAATTCATAGGTCAAGAGAAGCTAAATTCCAATATATTGAGTTAGCATTTGTCGTACCGAAGGTAGTGGGACAACTGTACGAGTCTTTACCATATAATTCTTCGCATGAATCTGATCTTTGATTATTTTTTATTATTTAAGATTACCAATGTGGTCGCGGCCACTTCGGCTTGGTATTCGTCTGCAGGTGCCTCCTCGTCGGCCTTGGCACGCTTGAGGGGGCCATCAGCAGAGATCCGCCGGAGGACCGAGGCTGGCAAAGAAGAATGATGGCGGCCTCGGGCTGCAACGCTTGGAGCGCGCGTGGAGGCGACGATCGTGGAACGATCGGATTGGGCCGACGCGTTTTTCTTTTCAACCGTTGCATGGGCACGTGGGCTCGGGAGTTTTTCGTTGGTTGTCGGGACTTTTTGTCGGCTGGTTTTGCGTGGGTGGGTTGATTTCCCCGATTTTCTTTTCTACTGTCTTTTTTTGTGCGGGATCTAAGGTGAGGTGAGACGTCGAACAAAAACCCTAGAAAATCGGATAAACTTGTACAAGTGGGGTGAGGGCTGTGATGGATAGGGAATTAAAAGATCCTACTAGGAGGAAGCTTTCTTGGTTCTCTTGAAATAGACTTCCATCCCGCCTTATAAATAAAGCAACCAACCAGTCCAACACAAAGAGTAGTAACATACCGCCACACATAGTCCGTTGGGGCTATAACACAAGTAAGCCCAAAGAAACAAAAGAGAAAGCATAAAACAAGACCACCAAGTGGTCACCACGTCAAGAGGTTGCCGGCGAAGCTAGCCGACGAGCCGTATCATGTAACGCATCCAGCATCCGCCCTAGGCGCTCCCGATCCCGCTGTCTAGCCAGCGAGTTCCAGTGTTGCAGGAATGCAAGAAATATGAAGAAAGAGTCACAGGTGCGTCGCGGAAAGATCCTCTCAATCGCCATCTTATTAAGCGTAGCAGCCAGAATAGGCATCTTTGTCTTCCGGTCTGCATTGCTCTGGCCTGAAGGAAGCTGGCAAGATCCGCCACCTCCCAATCAGTCCCGATGGCCTCACGAACAAATCTCCACAACGATCTAGCCGTCGTGCAGGAGAAGAGGATGTGGGTCCCATTCTCTAAAACACCACACAAGCGGCACAACCCGTTACCCGGGGTGTGCCGCTTGAGCACCTCTGTCCCAGTCAGGAGGCGACCCCTTAACAGTTGCTAGACAACAAATTTCATCTTCAAAGGGAGAGGTACCTTCTAATGGGGCGCGACACACTGAATCGTCGGTCGCCGGCACATCGCATGATAAGCTAAGGCCACAGAAAAATCTCCCGAGGGACAAAGAAGCCATTGCGTAGAGTGAGGGTCATTGGACCACTCTAACGCCTCCACCGGGTGAAATGAGCAACGAAACAATATGTTCCATTGTCCATTTTGGACCGCCTCTAAGACTAATAGCAACAGATTCACACAGATGGCAAAACAAGTCAGGGACCCCCGTGCAAAGAGGGATTCCATCCACCTAACTGTCTAACCAAAACAAGGCCCATCAGCCATTCCCAATCGAGAAGGCCAGCCCTAGAAAAATCTCATGTTTGATCTTCTAGATCGACCGCCAAAACTGGGACCCTCCATGCGGTCGCCCCAAAGGTACTTTGCCTAAATAAGCTGCAGCCGTAATCCCCCTCGCCGAGGATGATCTGCGAAGCCCTACTAAGCACGAGGGCAACGTTCATCCGCAGGGATGCCAGGATACCCAACCCACACATATCCTTGGGCAAGCAGAGGTCGTCCCACTTCACCATGTGGTACTTTTGGATTTTGTTCATCGCTTGCCAAAAAAATGGGAGAACTGTTTATCTAATGAACCATGCACTCCCTCCGGGAAAATATACATCCCTAGCATATACATTGGCAGACTAGAGAGATTAGAATCAATAAAGACAATCTTACTTACCTTGGAGGTAAAACGTCCACACCAAGGTTTAGCCCGGTGCGGCGACCTTCCCCATGAGATGGTCGAACGCACTAGAACCTTCACGTTAATGATGGGCATTCCAAATTACATGATGGGGAAGGAGGTCACCTGCAGTTTAGGTTGTCCACGGCCAGTTGCTGCTCAGGCTCAATGAGGGAGTCCCGGATTAGGGGGTGTCCGGATAGCCGAACTATCACCTTTGGCCGGACTCCTGGACCATGAAGATACAAGATTGAAGACTTCGTCCCGTGTTCGGATGGGACTTTCCTTGGCGTGGAAGGCAAGCTTGGCGATATGGATATGCAGATCTCCTACCATTGTAACCGACTCTGTGTAACCCTAATCCTCTTTGGTGCCTATATAAACAGGAGGGTTTTAGTCCGTAGGACGAACAACAATCATACCATAGGCTAGCTTCTAGGGTTTAGCCTCTCTGATCTCGTGGTAGATCCACTCTTGTACTACCCATATCATCAATATTAATCAAGCAGGAGTAGGGTTTTACCTCCATCGAGAGGGTCCGAACCTGGGTAAAAACATCGTGTCCCTTGTCTCCTGTTACCATCCGCCTAGACGCATAGTTTGAGACCCCCTACCCGAGATCCACCGGTTTTGACACCGACATTGGTGCTTTCATTGAGAGTTTCTCTGTGCCATCGCCATCAGGAAGGATGCCTCATCCCGTCTTTAAAGACGACACTGTTGCTAAAGGAGCTTTGACCATCGGCCAAACTCTCCGGCTAGGCGGTTTTCTTATGACCGCCTGTTCGGCCACCGCGCCGACGATGACTTCTCGGGTCATCGAAAGCAATCTTCACGTAAACTCGGAACTCACCGAGCAGTTAGATCCGATGGAGCTCTCTTCCTTAAACGAGCTCTTGGATCGCATCGCCGCCCTGGGAGTCGCTACAGACTACGATCAGATTGGGCCTAAACCCGATCTGAGAGAGATCAACTCTCCCCAGGTTATCCACCACGTTGCCGTGGTTGAGGAACAATACGGCGACCCTTCCTCTATTGTAAGGACTAGCTATGTCCGGATTCCCGATCCCTCCATGCCGGATTCCCGCGGAGGGGAGGACATCACTCAAGTCCTGAACCTAAAGTCAGGCAGCGGGCTAGATTCATTGGACAACATCCAAGAACCCAAGCTTCCAAGTTCGGAAACTTCTTGGCCCCTGAGTCTTAGATTGTACGGGGTTCCGAATTTAATTCCACCCGCCCACCCAAACATAAGCGATCTATCCCAAATCCGGCAAGAGCCCGCAGAAACAGTACACCATTACTGGGCCAAATTCCTCCTGGTCATGAACAGGATAAAGGATTACCGTGAGGAGGACGCAATTTCATTCTTCTGCAATAATTGCACAGACAAGGGAATCCTCAACGCCGTAAGTCGTCGTGAAATTACACGCTTCGCTGACTTGGCGTCCATAGTATGAAAGTACTGTGCGATGGAAAGCGCCTAGAAAACCGAAATCAATTTTTGGGACAATCCGGCCCTGAATACAACCCTAGTCCAAAATAAAAGGGTGCATCATCGCCAGGCACCTGGGTTAAATACCAAAAAGCAAAAACCCTCTATAGGGCATGGAACCGTACTGGAAGGATGGCTCAATGGACCCTGCAAAATTCATAATACAGAGGGCGCCACTCCAACTCATAGCCTTAGAGCATGTTGGATACTACGGCAGGTGGCCAAAAGTGGCGAAGAGCTTCTAACTCCAGAGCACCAGCCCAAGGATACCAGTACAGTATTAACAGTCTTTGAGACTTTCGCATCAAATAATATGCGGAAATGAACACTCCACAGCCTTGCCGAAGTCTACCAAGTAGCAACAATAAACCCATGGAGTGACACGGCTATTACCTTTAATGCCAGTGACGAACCTAAATTCTGAACAGCCCGAGCACCAGTCGCATCGGTCCTCAGTCCAATAGTGGACGGCTTTCGCCTTACCAAGGTACTCATGGACGGTGGCAGCGGATTGAACCTCATTTACGAGGAAACCCTCAGAAAAATGGAAATAGACTGAAGCCGCATTGAGCGAAGCAGCACAACCTTTAGAGGAATAATCCCCAGTCGGAAAGCATGCTGTACAGGAAAAATCACACTGGATGTGGTGTTCGGCACGCCGGATAATTAACTATACTCATCACCTGGCCCTTCGCGGTCTGGGGGCTTGACATGGTTGGACCCCTTAAAGGAGGAACCCACAAGCAAAAATACCTACTGGTCATGGTGGATAAATTCACCAAATGGATAGAGGCCAAACCTGTTAAGACGGCCGAATCCGGACCAGTGATAGACTTCATATCAGGGGTCGTACACCGTTACGGCGTCCCCCACAGCATCATCACTGATAATGGCACGAACTTCACGGCCGACGAGGTCAAACTCTGGTGCAAAAACATGGGCATCAAGCTCGACTATGCTTCAGTCTATCACCCTCAAACTAACGGTCAAGTCGAGCGAGCAAATGGTCTAATCATGAGCGGCATCAAACCCAGACTAGTGCGGTCCCTCAAGGAATCTAACACGCACTGGGTAGAGGGGCTCGACTCCATACTCTGGGGGCTGCGGACCACGCCGAATCGCACTACCGGATTCACACCATTCTTTATGGTATACGGCGCAGAGGCAGTTTTGCCCTGCGATATAATTCATGACTCACCTCGCGTGCGCATGTACGAAGAAAGAGAAGCCGAGCTCGATCGGCAGGACAGTTTGGACGCCGTGGAGGAGGAGCGTGACATGGCAAAAGCCCGTTCCGCATTCTATCAACAGCAGGCTCGAAGATATCAAAGCAGAGAAGTACGGGCCACAACCTACAATGTTGGCGAGTTAGTTCTACGCCTGCCGGACAAGAAAAAGGACAAACTCAAGCCCAAATGGGAAGGTCCCTTCATCATCGACCAAGTCCTGACCGGCGGAGCGTACCGTCTGCGAAATGCATCGGATAACCGACTCGAGCCGAACCCATGGAACGCAGCCCGTCTCCGAAGATTCTACGCCTAGCGCCGGATTCTGAGTTCATCTCCTTCCTTCGTCTATATTTTATACAGTAGCTGTCTTATATTTATCCCCTTCTCCCTCCTTTTCTCTTACAGCCTTTGAAGGCTCATTCGCGCTTTGTTCGCCCACACTTGACGCGCTATCCGCGCTCATTACACCTGGGGGCTTCTTTAACAGAAGCTTAGTTATACGGGCTTCATTCCCAACACATGTGTCACACTTCCACATGTACCTTTTATTCACCATTATATGCATTCATATGACTTAAGTTTTGGCCAAGCTGGGTTGCCTAGCTCCTGTGCTTACCCCTACGTTCCCGATTGTTCGGCTAGGTGGTAAAGGGAGCACCTCTATGATTGTTACTGCCGGGTCAGCCGGATGTGTACCTCAGACTGGGTGAAGCCGAAAGCTAGCGTTCTTAAGGAAATATTCGGTCGGTGAACTAAAAGACGATTTCTTACCTATTTATCTATCTGCCCCCAGATGTTTTTCTGCTTTTTTTTCGTAGTCCGGACATGCACTTTAGGGCATGCTCCCAGGGAAAGGAACCCCTAACGGAACTATTCTCCCTGGAAGATGTTTCTTACTAACCATGTAATATAACATAACTAGTTGGGCACTTGTCTGATAAAGCACTAATGACCCCTACGCCTGGTCTCCATGCATGCCCCGGTTCTTATATAACCGCGAGGGTATTCGGACACACTCCGGACTATTGGGTCCCGAGTTTGAAGCGAAAAGGTCCGCTATGACAAACGATCTACAATCCGGCTAGAAGGCATTTTACATGTCATCTTAAATTACATAGTCAATTCGACTGACTGTATTCCTCTTCAATGCCATCTAATAGGCTGTCTAGTTTACAGTCCTGCTGGGAACACTTTGCGTCCAACTCTACTTGGCCGTACACTAAGCTCACAGGGATCTCCTTCCCATCGGGCCCCACAGGTCCGACCTCGGCCATGTGATTTGGGTCAGCCTTCGTGTACCGCGTCTTCACCATGGCCCAGGCCTCCCTGGCGCCTTGACGGCAAGCCGATATCTTCCATAATCGGAAGCGCCGCCGTGCTCCCTGAAGCCTCTCTGCAAGCTCTCCAAGGCCTTCGGGCAGGGAGACAGACGGCCACAAGGCCTGGGCGACGCCTTTCATCACCTGCCGAACTCGTTCGTGCAGTTGTAAGAGCTCGGGAAGAAGGTCACCCATAGAACCGGGCATTTCCTCTGCAGGACGACCTGTGAGCATACCTACAGACATAATTCTATTAGTCGACTTCCTCGCCGAACTCTTTTTTCAAAGTTCGTTCAAGAACTTACTAAACATGCCGCGTCGAAGCCGCTGATTCTCCTTAACGGAGTCAGATAGCTGGGCACGAACATCCTTTAGTTCCTCACCCAGCTGGGTGTTGGCATCTTGGAGATTATTTTTCTCCTGCCTCACCCTCGTAAGCACGTTCTCTCCAGCCTTTAACCGGCGCAAGAGCTTTTGCTTGTCCGGATCTACCCCGGCGCCATCTGCAATGTTATTGTCAGACTTATACACATGCCGCACTTCACAAACTACTTATCTTTTGAAGCATAAATTACCAGAGGGGGTCTCTTTGGCTTCCCCCGCCGCGACTAGTACGGCCTCAAGTTGGGCTTTGCACTCATCCAGCTCCTGGGACAGTTGGGTATTCTTTTCTGTAAGATCCTGCATAATAAATGATCCTTAAACCAGTTATTCTAACTATTTCAAGTCTCAGGGGCTACTGGCATATATAACTGTCAAATTTTCTCACCCGTATGTCTTTTACATACTGCTCCGTGGCTCTGGCTAGACCATTTTGAGCGGTACGGAGGTGCGCATCTCCCGAATTGAAGGCATCCAATGCCTCTGGGGAGAAACATGCGTCACGAAGAACTGTCCAGCGATGCCTGTGATTCATGGCACTCTCCACCTCGGAATTGGTGGCAGATAACCTGTCAGCTTCCTCTGTCGGAGGAGCGTCCGACGCACGCCTCGTGTCCGCCTCTGCTTCTGGACCTGGCGTTGGAGCCTGGCTGACGGAGGCTCGATGGGCAACCTCTGTGGATACAGTCCGGCGAGCGCTCTTTTTCCTAAAAAGAGCACAAGTGTTAGTATGCCTTCCGGGAATAAATCCTGGGAGTAAGATGACACGCCATACCGTTGTGCCGGCATCTCAATTCGGACCGCACTCCTTTTCAGCCTGCTGGGCCTTGCTATCCCTTGTTGACTAGCCGCCGCAGGCTCGGCCTTCCGCCTCAAGGACTTCCCCTGCGAAACACCATTGGTACACGGTGATTAAAAATAAGCACGGATGGGTCATTTTCAAAGTATTGGGACTTCGGTCTCAGTTACCTGTGAGGCTGGAAGTATTCCGGGATAATCCGTCGTAATGGCGACCAAGGCATTATCGATGCTCAGTTGGTGAAATACCCCATCAATCAGCTCCACCGATATGTCCGGATCCTCTTGGGAGGCCGGATCGAGGAACCGTTCCGGATCCTCGGCTTGTGGAGGCGGGCTGTTTATATCCCTTACGGCCTGGCGCAGTTCCTGTGTCGAAATCGCAAAATGAGATACTTGACTATGGGAATATGGATCGGATGGGCAAAAAGAAATGTCCGCTTACCCAGCTTGGAGGATTGTATATAGAAAATCCGTCCTGCGGATTGATGCAGAGAAATTCCTCCTATTCTCCCTTGTACAATGCGGACAAGATCTTCATTAGATCGGCGACCGACCCCGGCCCCTTACGGCCGCAGCGGGTGGCATCATCCTCCCCGTTGAAATCCCGCATGGGGTGGCCTCTATCATGGTCAGTCCGGATTGAGCTAACAACCTAATTCGGCTCATCAGGTAAAGGACGTCCCTGTCATTTTCCTTCCGAGGGCTCGGTGGAAGCCAGCTTAGGCATTTCTTCAAAGGAGCATCATTGAACTCAGGGAGGCCGATCCGAAAAGGGTCCGGCAGGGGGACATCCTCTATATAAAACCATTCCGAAGGCCAGTCTTCGGACGCCTTCTTCGGGGTTCCGGATAGATATCCGGTCCCAGCGATTCGCCATAGTTTGGCTCCGCCCACTTGATATATTGACCCCTCTTGAGAAAGGGGCACAAGGCAGAACAGCTTCTTCCACAGCGCAAAATGAGCCTCGATGCCCAAAAACAGCTCGCAAAGGGCCACGAAGCCCGCAATATGCAAAATGGAGGCAGGCGTAAGGTTGTGCAACTGGAGGCTGTAGAACTCCAGGAGCCCCCGGAGAAACGGATGAATTGGAAATCCAAGCCCTCTTATCAAATAAGGGACAAGGCATACCCGCTCTCCTTTGGAGGGGCTGGGGATGCTCTCCGCTTGCTTTCCGCCCTTATAGGTGGCGAGTCCGGCTCGAACCAGAACCATGAAGGCTGGGGGAAGAAATCCCTTGGTTTGGAGCGTCACTAACTCGCTGTGCGGGACGGAGCATCTCTCCCAATCTCCAGGCTGAGGGCTAGGAGGGCGAGAGGAGGAGCCGCGTCGACTGTCCATGATGCAATGGATTTCTGTCAAATGCGCTCTGATGAATGCTTGCGAAGGGAGGATGGTGTGATTCGGATCTAGATCCTCTTCTCCTTTATAGGCAGCTCATTTGCGCAGCTAGGGGGATAAGTGTAAAAATACCCTGGCTTTTTGCATTCGTTCAACACGTGGAAGATGGCCATTATTGGGCGTGGAAGCCAAGGAGCGCAATATTTACGAGAAGACAGACGCTATTCAACAGGTACATAGGATTTGGAGAATAACCCGCCTTGCAATGCCGAAGACAATCTACATGCCGGACTCATCGCCATTGAAGCCTGGTTCGGGGGCTACTGAGGGAGTCCCGGATTAGGGGGTGTGCGGATAGCCGAACTATCACCTTTGGCCGGACTCCTGGACTATGAAGATACAAGATTGAAGACTTTGTCCCGTGTCCGGATGGGACTTTCCTTGGCGTGGAAGGCAAGCTTGGCGATACGGATATGCAGATCTCCTACCATTGTAACCGACTCTGTGTAACCTGTGACGCCCGGATAATCATGCTACAGTAATCTCACATTAATGGTACCACGTCACCGCTTTCACTGTAGTTAATCTCGGGTTAATTCGAAATCGCTTCAAAATTCAAACTCAAATTAATGTCAACAATAAAAGTTTTCAAATATTAAAACTAAAATGTTCGGAATGAACAAAATAATGCACAGGTAATTATGGTGGAGAAACCAATATCTTTAAAAGTGTCTGAATGTCCTAATATTAAGTAAAGCCGTAGCAAAACAATTAATTAAATGCATTATACAATTAATAAAACATTAGACTATTTTATTTGAATGTCCAAAGTGATGTGACAGTAGTATAGTTGTTAGACTAATTTAGGAACCAATTATGTATTTTATTCAAACTAATTTAAATAAATAGAAACAAAGGGAAAATAGATAAAAACAAAAAAAAACAGAGGACTAAAGAAAAGAAAAGGATTCCCCCCGGCCCCTCGGCCCACTAGGCCACCAGGCCGCTAGGCCAGCCCACGGCCCACCCCACTCTCCCTGGCCTACAAGGCCACTCCCCCGACCCCAAACCCTAAATCACCCCCACTCCCCCACGATCCCCTTGTCTCCCTCACCCGCCGCCACCACACAACACGCACACACACGCACACATCGTGCCGAGGAGAGGAGCTCCTCACGCCATCTTCTGCTCAGCGGAGGGCCATGGCGCCGCCGCCTCCCCTGCTTGGCCTCCTCCAGGAGTGCTGGAGCAACCCCCCTTCCCATCGTCGTCCACGCCGGCACCCGAGCCTGGCACCTCGTTGCCCTTCGACCGCGCCTCGCCGCCAACCAGAGCTACCTCGCCGACTTTGATGCCCCGACGCCACTGAACCTCGCCGCCATCCGGAACGCCGCCTCGCCGTCCTCCTCCTCGACCCCTCGTTGCAGCTGCCCCACCGGACTCCATCATTGACGTCGTCTCCGTCAACGAGGCCGTCCCCGACTTCTTCCCCACGACCCGCTGCTCCGACCCGTCCCCAGCCTCCCCGACCTTGCCATCGAGCTCGCAGTGAGCTTCTCCTCCATTTTCCCCTGTTTTCCCCTTCGTTCAATCGTCATATCGTCGTCCCCGCGAGCTCGGTCGCCATGGCTGAAGCTTCGCATCCGCGAGCGCCCGCGTAGGCCTACCACCTATAGCCACACCCCTGCATCTGCCTGCACGAGCCTCGTGCGCGCCCGACAAGCGCCGCACGCGCGCCCGCGTCGCGTGCCGTAGCCGCCGCCCCCGTTCCCCTACTGTACGTCGCTGCTTGCCGTGGCCACCGGCCCGTGCGGCCACATCCCCGCCCACCGCCCACCTCTGCTTGCCGGCCGACCTCCCTTGCTGCTGGCTCGCGCCCGCGGCCACCCCCTCTCCATCGACGCCCCGTCTCTGGCCGCTCCGGCCGCCGCGACCGGCGTCTTCCCTGGCCGGCGCAGTGGCCGTCGGCGCCCTGCTACGCCGGGTCATGGGCTCCGCCCGCTAACGGGCGTCCCGCAGCCCCCATGCGCCCGCACGCCCATGCGCCCGCTAACCCGCATCGGCCCCTCTGGGCCAATGACAAACGGGCCCACGCCCCTGAGAACGATTAAAAAATGATGAATTAAAATAAAGAATAATAATTAATTAATTACTTAATTAAGGAATTAATTAACCTAATTAATTTTGATTAATTAAACTAAACAACTAATTAAACTAATTAATCAGGATTAGTTAGTCTAGTCAATGACGAACGGGACCCACATGTCAGTTTGACCCAGTCAACCCCCTGTTGACTGCTGATGTCATGCTGACGTCAGCAAACACTATTCTAGATAATGTTGGTTTAAATTAATTAAATAAATTCTAAAATTAATTTAAATCTTTTAAAATTAATATAAAATAAACCGTAGCTCGAATGGAAAAACTTTGTACATGAAAGTTGCTCAGAACGACGAGACGAATCCGGATACGCAGCCCGTTCGTTC
This sequence comes from Triticum dicoccoides, assembly GCF_002162155.2. Taxonomy (NCBI): domain Eukaryota; kingdom Viridiplantae; phylum Streptophyta; class Magnoliopsida; order Poales; family Poaceae; genus Triticum; species Triticum dicoccoides. The sequence goes on along the minus strand of NC_041381.1, from coordinate 320,172,168 downwards.
GCCACACATCCCTAACCTATCAAACTCGCAACTTTCTCCCTCCGGTTCATCTATCCGAAAACGCGAGACACCGGGGATACTTTCCCGGATGTTTCCCCCCTTCACCGGTATCACCTCATACCGCGTTAGAACACGTCTAGCTCTGTCTGTTGTCCTGTTATGCACTTGCTTGCTATGTATTTACTGTTTCTCCCCCCTCTTCTCTTCGGTAGACCCCGTGACGATGCTGATGCCCCTGTGGTCGACTACGTCAACCCCTCCTTGTCTGAGCGACCAGGCAAGCCCCCCCCTTGATCACCAGATATCACCTATTCTTCTCTATACTGCTTGCATTAGAGTAGTGTAGCATGTTACTACTTTTCGTTAATCCTATCCTGATGCATAGCCTGTCCTTGCTACTACTGTTGTTACCTTTACCTGCAATCCTACATGCTTAGTATAGGATGCTAGTGTTTCATCAGTGGCCCTACATTCTTGTCCATCTGCCATGCTATACTATCGGGCTGTGATCACTAGGGAGGTGATCACGGGTATATACTATATACTTTATACATGACACATGTGGTGACTAAAGTCGGGTCAGCTCGTTGAGTACCCGCAAGTGATTCTGATGAGGGGGCTGAAAGGACAGGTGGCTCCATCCCGGTAGAGGTGGGCCTGGGTTCCCGACGGCCCCCGACTGTTACTTTGTGGCGGAGCGACAGGGCAGGTTGAGACCGTCTAGGAGAGAGGTGGGCCTGGCCCTGTTTGGCGTTCGCGGATACTTAACACGCTTAACGAGATCTTGGTATTTGATCTGAGTCTGGCTACTGGCCTATACGCACTAACCAACTACGCGGGAACAGTTATGGGCACTCGGTGTCGTGGTATCAGCCGAAGCATTTCGTGACGTCAGCGACTGAGCGGCACGCGCCGGATTGGAACGTAAGCCTGCTCTTGTATTAAGGGGGCTAGTTCTGCTTCCGGCCACGTACGCAACGTGCAGGTGTGCTAAGGACGATGGGCCCAGACCCCTGTGCGCTTAGGTTTAGACCGGCGTGCTGACCTCTCTATTATGCCTAGGTGGGGCTGCGATGTGTTGATCTTCCGAGGCCGAGCATGACCCAGGAAAGTGTGTGCGGCCAAATGGGATCGAGCGTGTTGGGTTATGTGGTGAACCCCTGCAGGGAAGTTAATCTATTCGAATAGCCGTGATCTTCGGTAACATGACGACTTGGAGTTGTACCTTGACCTTACGACAACTAGAACCAGATACTTAATAAAACACACCCTTCCAAGTGCCAGATACAACCCGGTGATTGCTCTCTAACAGGGCGACGAGGAGAGGATCGCCGGGTAGGATTATGCTATGCGTTGCTACTTGGAGGACTTCACTCTACTCTCTTCTACATGCTGCAAGACGGAGGCTGCCAGAAGCGTAGTCTTCGATAGGGCTAGCTATCCCCCTCTTATTCTGGCATTCTGTAGTTCAGTCCACCGATATTGCCTCCTTATATATATACCCATGGATAAGTAGTGTAGCTCCTTGTTTGCGAGTAGTTTGGATGAGTACTCACGGTTGCTTTGCTCCCTCTTTTCCCCCGTTTTCCTCTTCTTCTCGGATGCCTCAACCAGACTTTGGAGCCCAGGAGCCAGACGCCACCGTCGACGACGACTACTATGCTGGAGGTGCCTACTACTACGTGCAGCCCGCTGACGACGATCAGGAGTAGTTTAGGAGGATCCCAGGCAGGAGGCCTGCGCCTCTTTCGATCTGTATCCCAGTTTGTGCTAGCCTTCTTAAGGCAAACTTGTTTAACTTATGTCTGTACTCAGATATTGTTACTTCCGCTGACTCGTCTATGATCGAGCACTTGTATTCGAGCCCTCAAGGCCCCTGGCTTGTATTATGATGCTTGTATGACTTATTTATGTTTTTAGAATTGTGTTGTGATATCTTCCCGTGAGTCCCTGATCTTGATCGTACATGTTTGCGTGCATGATTAGTGTACGATTGAATCGGGGGCGTCACAAGGTGGTATCAGAGCCGACTGCCTGTAGGAATCCCCCTTCCACACTCCTTGGCCGAAGTTGAATCTAGACTTTACAAAACTTTTACTAACATGGCTGTGCGGCCCATGGGCCCACGTCGCCATTGGGTGGTATTAGGATCTTTACTCCTCGACCCTTAATCTGGGACTCTGATCTCTCTTCTATTCGGGTTAAATGATTTTACTAAATCTGACTCTAAGTTCTCGTAACTACTTCTCTCGGAGAGCCCCTTATCACAGATGATCGCCTACTGCACCAGAAGGTTTTGAAGATACTCTTTGATCATTCCCGAGACCCTTGTACCATTGCATTTTAGTTCCTTGCCGCAGAAATAACCATACGGATAATTCCTCGCACTTATCGAGTATCCGCCCGTCCCCAGTTGTTTATGTGTTTCACTAAGGTCTTCGAAATAATATCCGACCTTCCGAGAATCCTCAACAGCCTATTGCTCGTGAAATTCTTGCTTGCTTGCATTATGGTTAATCCCATAAGTCTATAATCTTTTTGGCATATCTTGTCATTATCATTTTGAGTCCGTTGATTCAATTTGTTGCGAATGCTCGCAATCCTCAATCAGATCCTAGAATTCATCCTTCCGGCTCAAACGTCATTTTAAACGTGAGCTGGTTCTCGCCAATCAAATTGTCGTCGATTGTGCCCCTAAGTATATTGAATTTATCCATCCTTGATCAGAGCGTCTGCTTCTGATCCTTCGCTTTGTAAATCATAATTCTTTTGCAATTGAGCTCTAAGTTATTCAGTTGTTTCTATAATCCATTGTCTTTGCATTGATTCTTCCTCTGGTTGTGAGTCGATACTCACATCAGATCCTTTATGGACCATCGGAACCTTGTTGGATTTTATTCGACAACGTCCTTCATATTCAATCACTTTGGAAGTTCTTTCCTTGATACATAATGCCTTTGGTAAATCATATTCCTTGATTTGGCCAACCATGCTCTGCTTTCGAGTTGGTGATATTTACTATTGAAGCTTGTGGTATATGTGTCCATGATCCCTCGATGGGTTGAACCTATGCCTTCCATAATATGTGTGAACTCGAAAGTTTTCATCAGTCATAATCTTCTGGTATTTTGCCAAATAAAATTTCAACACTAGACCTTCATCAAACGCGAGAAGTGAATGAAAGGTTATGCATTGAGGAAGTGGGAGCCGACCTTGAACTTTGCGTTCATGCCCATGGACATGATGCAAATCTTATCATGGAAGCTTCTCGCAGAATAGTTACCCCCTTGTTATAAGTTCTTGTATCTCTGGTTTGATCATGTACAAATGTGATTCTGACCATATTGTTCCCCTTTGATTCAATTTCTCAGACAAGTTAAAACCACTTGTCCTCTGCAAAGCAATACCCAATCCAACCTCTATTTTGATCTGTCGTCGAGTATTACCCCCTGGTATCTCGAGATTATCACAGAATTGCATAACCTCTTATGAGTTCTTTATCAAGTACTACATCCTCACTGATTCCAATTTTTTCACGGGCTCCGAGTTATTAAACACTCGAAGACACCGATAACTGAACCGAGTCCGCACTACAGTTCAACACCTCTTTAGCAATCTTCTTTACGTACGAGTTTGTACCCGATCATGCCATTCCTAGCCTATTCGGCTATATCATTATCGTGCTAAATTTTAACTGTGCTACCTGGTCCTTATTCCTGGAGCACAACTTTCGACGACGAGCCAAGCTTACATCAATCTTCCTCATCTTATCATTTCGCCTTGAACATCAAGCTTGATTCCGAGTGTGTGTCGTACCCATGGTTCCAATAACCTTTCGCTTCATCATTCCTTTGACTCGATGTCGTCGCTGGTTGATTACATCTTCATGAAATCTCTCGACAAATGTGTCGTGATCATCATCAACCTTATGAGCTCTTCCAGGATAATCGATCGAATTCATGATGATAAGTGCCATCCTCGTTCCTTGGTAACTTGATTTACCATCGACTACATCCTTACCTTCCTTTTATCACAAACTTGTTCCGGTTATGGATGCAACTTGCTATCCAGCTTGTATTATGTTCTACCTTGAAGTATTACCATCTTTTATGTCAAGAATGTCATGAGGATTACTCCACCTCTTAAGAATTCTTGGTATAGTGATACTTCTCACAATCACCATTCTTTCTTGGTCCCCGTGTTGATACCAACAAGTGAGCGGTGTTGTTTGGATTCTTTCCTTCTAGCAACCCTATTGCTTTGAAGTTAATGGTCGACATTTCATTCTTAGACCATTGGTTATTGAATCACCATTCTAACTTTGATTATGCTACCTAAGCCTATAATTCGGGTGCACCTTTCAACTAATGTTTAGTTGGGTATGTTTTCCTCGAGCATATCTCATTATATCATTTGACCTGACAAATGTTATCTACTTGTTCACATAATTGTGGAAATCCATCCTTTGAAATTCTCAATGAATTGTTGCTGAGCCCATTAGCCACCTCCCCATCCTCTCCTTGGTTTACTGATGAACTCTTGTTTCGGAACTCGCTTCCATAGTCCATTTCTCGAGAATCTTACAATGTCATTTCGTCAATTTGTGTTGCACCTTTTCTTCTCAGACATCCTGAGTCTGAGGTATCATGACACCAATCGGATCTGAATCTCGGTCAGAGATGATGGTTGGAACATATTTCCAAGAGTTATATCAATGGTCTTTATGTGACCCGGTAAGATGATGTCGTGCCTAGCACACCTGGCCGGAGGACCTATTGTTATAGTTTCCTTTTTGGCAAGGTTAGTCATTCTTCTGTGAGGAAATTGTAAGACTTATTCTACAAGTTGTCCCTGATGGATCCTTTGTGTATCCAAAGTCTGATCTTTACCAATGACCATGTCAATGCTATCTCGAAGCATGTCTGTGGTACTCCGATTTTCAACAAGAACATTTGAAGCCCAATGCTAAATGTTTCCTGCTCAATTATCCAAACACCGATGTATGGGTAATGTCTTGAAATTTCTCTCCCCTTACCCAAAGAGTTTTCTGCATTATATCCTGTCATGGATATCATGCTTTGCTTTCCCTTGGGAAGGATATACCCTTGAAATATGTGTATAAACACATTTTCCATTCCATTGTTCTATTTAATTTTATGATCACCTTTTCCTTTACTTTGGTTTGTTTGACCTTTCTTGTGATCTATATAATCTAAGCAGTAATAATTCACTGCTTATGTAAACACCTCGGTGTACAACTCTGCCAGTGAGACCCTGTTACTTTTGTTGATGACATTTCGGTAAACCACCGATGGACGAGAACTTTGCCTATTGGTCCGCCTCGTTTCAATGAGCAGGAAAATGGTTCTCTTCGTCCCTCGCCCTTGGTACCGACGATGCAGTCAACATAACTGATAGGCTATCCTCTGACATGCCTTGCTTACATGATCGTGCAAGACGTCATTGCCCTTCCTACTTTTAACCCTCATGGTGGGCCCATAACCCACAGTTTTACAGGATCGAAACCTGACTCACCTGTACAATCCTATTTCTAATGGTTATTCCCCATGCTTGGCTTTGTAATTAATTCACGGGCCACCTTCCTAGTGCTCTATTCTGGTATCAGACGCTATACTTACTCTCGCTGCTCTGAACCCCTTTCTCACTCTGGTTCAGACTTCGAGCAACTATCTATCTGCTTGGAATCTCTTATTGTACCTTCGAACCTCACTCTCGATGTGTTTTATTTGTTCAACTCGAGAGGTACACATATACTCATTCATGGGTTAATCCCAGATTATTACCCTTATAGCATTCTGTCGTTGCCGATCTGCCCTGTTACCTATTCGTAAGTACGATGAAGATCCCAAAGAAAGGATGTCGACTTCATCATGATGAACGGAAGCAAAGGAATGAAGAAATCAATGTATTGGACCGGTCTCTTCGAGAAGAGAAAGCCAGAATGAGAAGACCCGCTAGATTCGTTACCAAACCTTTCCCCCTTTCACTACCTCTTAAATCTCGGGACGAGATTTCTTGTAGTGGAGGAGAATTGTGACGCCCAGATAATCATGCTACAGTAATCTCACGTTAATGGTACCACGTCACCTCTGTCACTGTAGTTAATCTAGGGTTAATTCGAAATCGCTTCAAAATTCAAACTCAAATTAATGTCAACAATAAAAGTTTTCAAATATTAAAACTAAAATGTTCGGAGTGAACAAAATAATGCACATGTAATTATGGTGGAGAAACGAATATCTTTAAAAGTGTTTGAATGTCCTAATATTAAATAAAGCCGTAGCAAAACAATTAATTAAATGCATTATACAATTAATAAAACATTAGACTATTTTATTGGAATGTCCAAAGTGATGTGACAGTAGTATAGTTGTTAGACTAATTTTGGAACCAATTATGTATTTTATTAAAACAAATTTAAATAAATAGAAACAAAGGGAAAATAGATAAAAACCAAAAAAAATAGAGGACTAAAGAAAAGAAAAGGATTCCCCCCGGCCCCTCGGCCCACTAGGCCACCAGGCCGCTAGGCCAGCCCACGGCCCACCCCACTCTCCCTGGCCTACAAGGCCACTCCCCCGACCCCAAACCCTAAATCACCCCCACTCCCCCACGATCCCCTTGTCTCCCTCACCCGCCGCCAGCACACAATACACACACACACGCACACATCATGCCGATGAGAGGAGCTCCTCACGCCATCTTCTGCTCGGCGGAGGGCCATGGCGCCGCCGCCTCCCCTGCTTGGCCTCCTCCAGGAGTGCTGGAGCAACCCCCCTTCCCATCGTCGTCCACGCCGGCACCCGAGCCTGGCGCTTCGTTGCCCTTCGACCGCGCCTCGCCGCCAACCAGAGCTACCTCGCCGACTTTGATGCCCCGACGCCACTGAACCTCGCCGCCATCCGGAACGCCGCCTTGCCGTCCTCCTCCTCGACCCCTCGTTGGAGCTGCCCCACCGGACTCCATCATTGACGTCGTCTCTGTCAACGAGGCCGTCCCCGACTTCTTCCCCACGACCCGCTGCTCCGACCCGTCCCCAGCCTCCCCGACCTTGCCATCGAGCCCGCAGTGAGCTTCTCCTCCATTTTCCCCTGTTTTCCCCTTCGTTCAATCGTCATATCGTTGTCCCCGCGAGCTCGGTCGCCATGGCTGAAGCTTCGCATCCGCGAGCGCCCTTGTAGGCCTACCACCTATAGCCACACCCCTGCATCTGCCTGCACGAGCCTCGTGCGTGCCCGACAAGCGCCACACGCGCGCCCGCGCCGTAGCCGCCGCCCCCTTTCCCCTACTCGCCATGGCCACCGGCCCGTGCGGCCACATCCCCGCCCACCGCCCGCCTCTGCTTGCCGGCCGGCCTCCCCTGCTGCTGGCTCGCGCCCGCGGCCACCCCCTCTCCGTCGACGCCCCGTCTCTGGCCGCTCCGGCCGCCGCGACCGGCGTCTCCCTTGGCCGGCTCTGTGGCCGCCGGCGCCCTGCTACGCCGGGTCATGGGCTCCACCCGCTAACGGGCGCCCCGCAGCCCCCATGCGCCCGCTAACCCGCATCGGCCCCTCTGGGCCAATGACAAACGGGCCCACGCCCTGAGAACGATTAAAAAAATGATGAATTAAAATAAATAAATAATAATAATAACTAATTAATTAATTAAAGAATTAATTAACCTAATTAATTCTGATTAATTAAACTAAACAACTAATTAAACTAATTAATCAGGATTAGTTAGTCTAGTCAATGACGAACGGGACCCACACGTCAGTTTGACCCAGTCAACCCCCTGTTGACTGCTGATGTCATGCTGACGTCAGCAAACACTAATCTGGATAATGTTGGTTTAAATCAATTAAATAAATTCTGAAATTAATTTAAATCTTTTAAAATTAATATAAAATAAACCGTAGCTCGAATGGAAAAACTTTGTACATGAAAGTTGCTCAGAATGACGAGACGAATCCGGATACGCAGCCCGTTCGTCCGCCACACATCCCTAACCTATCAAACTCGCAACTTTCTCCCTCCGGTTCATCTATTCGAAAACGCGAGACACCGGGGATACTTTCCCGGATATTTCCCCCCTTCACCGGTATCACCTCATACCGCGTTAGAACACGTCTAGCTCTGTCTGTTGTCCTGTTATGCACTTGCTTGCTATGTATTTACTGTTTCTCCCCCCTCTTCTCTTCGGTAGACCCCGTGACGATGACGATGCCCCTGTGGTCGACTACGTCAGTGACAACCCCTCCTTCTTGTCTGAGCAACCAAGCAAGCCCCCCCTGATCACCAGATATCACCTATTCTTCTCTATACTACTTGCATTAGAGTAGTGTAGCATGTTACTGCTTTTCGTTAATCCCATCCTGATGCATAGCTTGTCCTTGCTACTACTGTTGTTACCTTTACCTGCAATCCTACATGCTTAGTATAGGATGCTGGTGTTTCATCAGTGGCCCTACATTCTTGTCCGTCTGCCATGCTATACTATCGGGCTGTGATCACTAGGGAGGTGATCATGGGTATATACTATATACTTTATGCATGACACATTTGGTGACTAAAGTCGAGTCAGCTCGTTGAGTACCCACAAGTGATTCTGATGAGGGGGCTGAAAGGACAGGTGGCTCCATCCCGGTAGAGGTGGGCCTGGGTTCCCGACGGCCCCTGACTGTTACTTTGTGGCGGAGCGACAGGGCAGGTTGAGACCGCCTAGGAGAGAGGTGGGCCTGGCCCTGTTCGGCGTTCGCGGATACTTAACACGCTTAACGAGATCTTGGTATTTGATCTGAGTCTGGCTACTGGCCTATACGCACTAACCAACTACGCGGGAAGAGTTATGGGCACTCGGCGTCGTGGTATCAGCCGAAGCATTTCATGACGTTAGCGACTGAGCGGCGCGCGCCGGATTGGATCGTAAGCCTGCTCTTGTATTAAGGGGGCTAGTTCTGCTTCCGGCCGCATACGCAACGTGCAGGTGTGCTAAGGGCGATGGGCCCAGACCCCTGTGCGCTTAGGTTTAGACCGGCGTGCTGACCTCTCTATTATGCCTAGGTGGGGCTGCGATGTGTTGATCTTCCGAGGCCAAGCATGACCCAGGAAAGTGTGTGCGGCCAAATGGGATCGAGCGTGTTGGGTTATGTGGTGCACCCCTGCAGGGAAGTTAATCTATTCGAATAACCGTGATCTTCGGTAACGGGACGACTTGGAGTTGTACCTTGACCTTATGACAACTAGAACCAGATACTTAATAAAACACACCCTTCCAAGTGCCAGATACAACCCGGTGATTGCTCTCTAACAGGGTGACGAGGAGAGGATCGCCGGGTAGGATTATGCTATGCGTTGCTACTTGGAGGACTTCACTCTACTCTCTTCTACATGCTGCAAGGCGGAGGCTGCCAGAAGCGTAGTCTTCGATAGGACTAGCTATCCCCCTCTTATTCTGGCATTCTGCAGTTCAGTCCACCGATATTGCCCCCTTATACATATACCCATGCATAAGTAGTGTAGCTCCTTGCTTGCGAGTACTTTGGATGAGTAATCACGGTTGCTTTGCTCCCTCTTTTCCCCCATTTTCCTCTTCTTCTCGGATGCCGCAACTAGACTTTGGAGTCCAGGAGCCAGACGCCACCGTCGACGACGACTACTACGCTGGAGGTGCCTACTACTACGTGCAGCCCGCTGATGACGATCAGGAGTAGTTTAGGAGGATCCCAGGCAGGAGGCCTGCGCCTCTTTCGATCTGTATCCCAGTTTGTGCTAGCCTTCTTAAGGCAAACTTGTTTAACTTATGTCTGTACTCAGATATTGTTGCTTCCGCTGGCTCGTCTATGATCGAGCACTTGTATTCGAGCCCTCGAGGCCCCTGGCTTGTATTATGATGCTTGTATGACTTATTTATGTTTTTAGAGTTGTGTTGTGATATCTTCCCGTGAGTCCCTGATCTTGATCGTACATGTTTGCGTGCATGATTAGTGTACGATTGAATCGGGGGCGTCACATAACCCTAACCCTCTTCGGTGCCTATATAAACCGGAGGGTTTTAGTCCGTAGGACGAACAACAATCATACCATAGGCTAGCTTCTAGGGTTTAGCCTCTCTGATCTCATGGTCGATCCACTCTTTTACTACCCATATAATCAATATTAATCAAGCAGGAGTAGGGTTTTACCTCTATCGAGAGGGCCCGGACCTGGGTAAAAACATCGTGTCCCTTGTCTCCTGTTACCATCCGCCTAGACGCACAGTTCGGGACCCCCTACCCGAGATCCGCCGGTTTTGACACCGACACTCAAAGTAACCCACGACATTTCTTTGAAGCACAAGAGAAGAAACTTCAAGTTAACGATGTGCGCGTTAGAGGCATGATACGTCTCCAACGTATCTATAATTTTTGATTGTTCCATGCTATTATAGTATCAATCTTGGTTTTATATAAATTTACAAGCAATTATATATATATATATATATATATATATATATATATATATATATATATATCATTTTTTAGGACTAACCTATTAACTTAGTGCCCAGTGCCAGTTGTTATTTTTTGCCTGATTTTGGTTTTTCAAAATATCAGTACCAAATAAAGTCCAAATGCCACGAAACTTTTCGGAGATTCGTTTCTTGACATAAGAGACCCTGTAAGCTTCAGGAGGGGACAAGAAATTGGAGCAGTGGCCCACGAGGCACCAGGGACTTAGGAGGTAGGGCGCTCCTTGGTGGCTTGTGGGGCCCACATGGCTCCATTTGACCTAACTCTGCCTCTATAAATTCTCTAAAATTGGAAACCAAAAGAGGAGACCATGAAATACTTTTTCCTCCATCTCAAGTTCCTGTTCTCGAGAGATCCCATCTGGAGGCCTTTTCTGGCGCTTTGTCGGAGGGGGATTCGATCACGGAGGGGCTCTACATCATCCATGTTGCCCTTCCGATGATGTGTGAGTAGTTTACAATAGACCTACGAGTCCATAGTTAGTAGCTAGATGGCTCTCTCTCTCTCTCTCTCTCTCTCTCTCTTTGATCTTCACTACAATGTTTTCCTCGATATTCTTGGAGTTATATCCGATGTAATGACTTTTTGTGGTGTGTTTGTTGGGATCCCATGAATTTTGAGTTTATGATCATATTTATTCATGAAATATTTGAGTTTTCTCCGAACACCTTTATGCATGATTGTTATAGCTCCGTATTTCTCTCTGATCGATTGATTTGGTTTGGCTAACTAGATTGATTTTTCTTGCAATGAGAGAGGTGCTTTGTGATGGGTTCGATCTTGCGGTGCTCAATCCCAGTGACAGAAAGGGAAATGATACATACATGTATCGTTGCCATTAAGGATAAAATGATGGCGTTTATTCATGCGTGATTTTACTTTGTCTACATCATGTCATCTTGCTTAAGGCGTTACTCCGTTTTTTTTGAAGTTAATACTCTAGATGCATGCTGGATAGCGGTCGATGTGTGGAGTAATAGTAGTAGATGTAGAATCCTTTCGGTCAACTTGCCTCAGACATGATGCCTATATACATGATCATTGCCTTGGATATCGTCATGTTGATCCGCTTTTCTGTTAATTGCCCAATAGTAATTTGTTTACCCGTCGTATGCTATTTTTAAGAGAGAAACCTCTAGTGAAAATATGGCTGAAAGTGCAATCAGTTCCTTAATCATATTTTGATGTTGATGACAACATGCATGTTGGGACTAATCATGTTTATCAAGTATATCTCAGGATTATGTCTCAAAGGCCATGTGTGGATCATGACTAGGGATAAATGCATATAACTCAAGATCGGAGATACAAGACATTAGCCTTGGATTTGCTTACGGTTTGTTCTTGAGTATAGGGATCCCGCACTATTAAGAGGGGATCATTGGATCTAGGGAAAGATTTGCTCAAACCCACCAACTCCAGTTTTTTTCCCTGGACGTCCGATCCCTCTCAGCTGTCCGGACGTCCCGCTCTCTACGGTCGTCCGGTGTTCCTCTTACAGAACAATATTCACGGATTTCCGAGCCTCTTCGGACGTCCGGTCTCCGGGTGACCGACACATCTCGAATGTCCGGTATTTCCTCCACAGAAGAATATTTACGGATTTCCGAACCTCTCCGGACATCCGGTCTCCAGACGACCGGCATGTCTCGGACATCCGGGTGCTGTGTGCTGGTTCGTGGCTTATGTGTTCCCAGCGGCCGGATGACCGATAGCTGTCAGACGTCCGGAGATATTTGTGCCACTGGACGTCCGGTGCTGTCCGGACGTCCGACCTCTTCTGTGCACTTATGGGGCTCAAAACGGTTACTTTTTCCACACCCACTATATATAGGCTTCTCCCTTCAACGGGATGCGGTTGACCATTCACTTTGAGCTTGCCAAGAAAACTTTTCACTCTCTCTCTCAATCCTCTACACCAAATCCTAGATCCCCAAGTAATTTGGGAACATTTGAGAGAAGTTCTCCAATCAAGTGATAGATCCACTCCTTCCCCTTCTTTGCACCAAAGGAATTCATGATTTGAGCAAGTCTTGAGCTTTTCCCCGTCGTTCTTATTACTCTTGGAGGTTGGAGACTCCTAGGCGGTAGGAGTCTTTCGGAGAGGAATCGACCTTTGTGATTAGCCCCAGAAAAGTTTGCGAGGGTTTGGAGACCACCCCAAGGTCTACCACTAGTGGTTGAGAAACGCCTCTGTGGTGTTGTCTCAAAGGGAGAATAGGGTGAGCCTTCGTGGCGTTGGTGTGCCTTCGTGGTCACATCCACCTCTCTAACGGTGACTAGCTTCCCTCCAAGGAAGTGAACATCGGCATACATCCTCGTCTCCCAGAGTTGCGGTTATTCCTAACCCTAACTTTCTACTTGTGGTTCCTTGTCTCTTAGCACTTACTTATATCATATTGTGCTTGCTTACTTACGTACTCGTGTTACTTGCTTAGTACTTAGTACTACACTTGCAATTGTTAGGCTCACCTTCATATTCCGCATTATTGCCTAAAATTGCTAAGTAATAATTAAAATTTGTAATTGTACCTATTCACCCCCCTCTAGGTCCATCTCGATCCTTTCAATTGGTATCAGAGCCTCATGCTCTATTCTTGTGGCTTAACCACCCTAGAGTGAGATGCACCCCGACGGGACTCCCCTTGTTGCAGATCCAAAGGATAAAGGCAAGGCTTCTTCTGAAGTCAAGTCCTTTACTTCTGAGGATCTGGAACGGGCCCTTGCTAAGCAAAAAGAGGAGCATGATGCTTATCTTGAGGCCTTGGTCCAAATGAGATTAGCCACGTTGTCCACGGTGCTCGCACCACTCTCGGGTGGTGTGGCTTCGAGGCCAACTATGCCTGCTCCGTCACTTGGTCAACAACCTCCTAGCAATGAACACTCCATTGTTCCTTGGCTTTATGCAAGAACCCAGGTTGAGAAACCAAAATATAATCCTCAAGGCAAACCTCCTTTACTTGATGTCACTTTCGATTTTGCCTTGTGGAGAGTTGCTATGCAGGATCGTCTTCGATATGGAAACGATGAGATTCTGGAGATCTTGGAGTATGGTTACCATGTGGTTGATCCAAAGAATCCTACACCAAGAGAAATTTATGACAAGAATCTCAATGACACTGCAACCATGTGTATAAGGAGAGGTATGGTTGAAAAGCAGAGGAGACTGTTCATACACATCACAAGTGCCAAGGAACTATGGGAAAGTATTATAAGATCCAAGACCGGTACCTCCACCCTCCGGAGTGCTCAATATGAAATTGCCAAGGGGCAATTGCAAAACTTTTATATGGAGAAAGGTGAAACCCCCAATCAACTCCTTGAGCGTCTCATGACTCTCACCGCTGACACTGAGTCGTGTGAGTGTGACAAGACACAAGATGGATTCAACATGACTAAGCGATTCCTTGTGGATAAGTTGCTTCATGCTCTTGCCCCGTATCACCATCAAATGGTGTGGGACATAAGACAAGACCATGCCTTCAAGGAAATCACTACAGATGACATCATATCCACCTTCCAACTATTTGTAGAGTCAAAGGCAAATGCCACGAAACATCTTGCCATGCATGGTACTCCAACATCAAAGATCAATCTTGCATTGAAGGCCAAGCATGTATGTGAAGATGAGCAAAGTGAAGAAGAAGAAGAAGATGACAATGATGAAGATGGTGATGAGATTGAATCCGATGAGGGCCCTTCATATGAAGACATGGCTCTCTTTGTCAAGAAGTTTAGCGCAGGAAAATTCGAGGGAAGATTTCAAAAGAAGCAAGTAAGAAAATGCTACAACTGTGAAGAAACCAACCACTTCTCCAACGAGTGCCCTTATGAGAAGAGAGAGGATAAACCAAGGTTTCCCGAGACCTTTCCCAAGAAGAAGTTGCCAAATCCTTTGAACTCCAAGCTCAAGAAGAGAGATGGGAAAGCAATGGTTGCTCAAGAAGAATCCGATCCGGATGATGTTAGTGGTGTTGCCGGAGTTGCTCAAGACCCTCAAAACACTTTGAGGTTAGTGAACAAGAGTGGTGATGTGGTCACCTACAACTACATGAAATACTACAAGGGCAACGCTCACAAGTGCCTAATGGCAAAGTCTATGGTAGAAGATGGAGAGGACCAAAGCTCTCCTGACAAGGTCAAGGTAACCCCACGATCAAATCCTCCTCTTTTCACTCCTTCTACTCCTAATGATGAGTATCTTGATGCGGAGGATAGTTATGAGGATGATGATCTAGATGATCCTATGCTTGCAAAACTTAATAAGTTCATGTGCTCCCTCAAAGGAAAGAAGCTCACTATGTTTTGTAATCTTATGGAGATGGTGAGTAAGCACACCATCAGTATTAAGGAACTCGAAACCCTCGTCACCGAGGAAAAGGAAAATTATGAAATCCTTGAGCGGAAAGTCCAATATGAGGAAGCACGAAATGATGAACTATGCTTAAAAATTGGTGCAAACATTGATGTTCATACTAAAGATCTTGTCTCCTTGAAAAAGGCTATTGACTCTTGCGAAGAGTTGATGAATGATAAAAGTAAGCTTGTGAAGTCTCATGCTTCTCTCTCTAAGGATTGTGAGCTTCTATCCGTGTCCCTCAAGACTAAGTAATAAGAGCTCACCCTTCTTACAAAGAGTTTTGAGACGCTCAAACTTACTTATCTTGAAACTCTAGCCAAGGCTTACTCTTCTCCTATTATCAATGTTGATGCTTGTACTACTAACTCTAGTAGTGATCTAGCATCTATTCTTGAGGAAAATCGCTTCCTCAAGGCTCAAATCGAGAAAGTATCATGACATGTGCTCAAGGGCAAAAGAACCTTAATGAGGTATTGAGCCAACACAGTGAGGTGTTTGCTAAAGAGGGACTCGGGTATGACCCAAGCACAAGCAAGAAGAAGACATCCTCTCAAAAGTGCACAACCCCTCTAAAGGAAACATTTGTGCGAGAAGGGAACAAGAAGAAAGGTAAGGTTGTTAGTGGGAAGGCCACAAGGGGCATGCCCACTCTCAACAAGCGAAAAGAGTTCATGCCTCCATCCTATTTTCTTCGTAAGACTAAGGATGGAGAAGTTTATGCAAAATTTGTTGGTCCTCGAAATGCATTCCGATTCTATGCTATTTGGGTCCCTAAGACCCTTGTGACTAACTTTAGAGGCCCCATTGCAAAATGGGTGCCTCTAACCAAGTCATAACTGTGTGTAGGTTGCCTTCTCTGGTGGAGTAAAATGGGTGATTGATAGTGGATGTACCAATCATATGACCGGGGATAGCAAATTGCTCTACGATTTCATGGAAGCTATTCAACCATTCATGAGTATTATGTTTGGTGGAGGTTCAAAAGGACAGGTACTCGGGTTGGGCAAGGTGGCTATCACAAATGACAAGTCTCTTGCAAATGGCATGCTTGTCCAATCCCTTAAATACCATTTTCTTTCTGTTCGCCAATTGGCTTCTGTTGGTTATGATACACTCTTTGGACTAATGGATGTGAAAGTCTTTAAGAGAGATACCCTCGAAGTGGCCTTTGTAGGAGAGTTGGATGGCAACCTTTATACGGTTGATTTCTCAAAAGAGAGCACATTCCATGCAACTTGTCTAATGGCCAAGGCCGACAAGGGGTGGTTGTGGCATCGCCGGCTAGCCCATGGCGGCATGAGAAATCTTCAAGATCTCTTAAAGGGGAATCGCATCCTTGGACTAACCAATGTCTCTTTTGAGAAAGATCGTGTGTGTAGTGCATGCATAGCCGGGAAGCAACATCAATCAAAGCACCCACCCAAGAACATTGTGTCTACTTCAAGGCCTCTGGAGCTCCTTCATGTGGATCTTTTTGGGCCTCCTTCATGGGATAGTCTTGGTGGGAGAAAGTATGGACTTGTCATTGTTGATGATTACTCAAGATATACATGGGTGTTTTTCCTCAAGTCCAAGGACGAGATGAAGATCACCTTCATTGATTTTGCCAAGAAAGCACAATGCAAGTTTGACAAAGAAATCTTGGCAATAAGAAGTGACAATGGATCTGAGTTCAAGAACTATACCTTGGAATTCCTTAGTGATGAAGGGATTGAGCATCAATATTCAGCTCCATATACTCCTCAGCAAAATGGTGTAGCCGAAAGGAAGAACCGTGCACTTGTGGAGATGGCAAGGTCCATGTTGGATGAGTACAAAACACCACATAGTTTTTGGGCCGAAGCTGTCAACACTGCATGCCATGCATCAAACAGGCTCTTCCTCCGCACTATATTGGAAAAGACTCCATATGAGCTCCTAACTAGGAACAAGCCAAATGTCAAGTACTTTCGTGTATTTGGGTCCTCAACAAAAGAAAACGGTTAGGAAAGTTTCAATCCTAAACAATTGAGGGCATATTTGTTGGCTATGGATCAAACTCTCACGCCTATAGAGTCTACAACAAATCCAATGGATGTGTTGTAGAAACTTGTGATGTGGTGTTTGATGAATTTAATGGCTCCCGTGGGGAGCAAGTTGATCTAAGTGATGTAGGTGAAGAAAATTCCTCTCAAGATATTCTGACCATGGGTGTTGGTGCACTTCTTCCAATGGAATAAGAACCTCATGATGATGAAGAAGAAGATGGAAGTTTCACACATCATCAAACTACTTCAACACCCATACCACCACAAACTCCTATTGTTCAACCGATGCCCTTAGTCCAAGTACAAGAAGATGATCAAGTTCCTCTTCATGATAATCTTCAAGAACAAGATCATCATCAAGGGCAAGAACAAGAAAGTCCAATCATTGATGATGAACCTCAACAAATGCAATATGAACAAGAAGATCTTCCACCACACATTAATGATCCATATGTTGAGGACGTGGATGATGGACATGAAGTTGAACCTCGAGAAACTCTAACCTCCATCATGCCTCGAGTTGCCGGTCGTGTTGATGTTGGAAAAATTCTCACTGGCATATCGGAAGGTAGAGTCACTCGTAAACATTTGACAAACTTTTGTGCTCACTTCTCGTTTGTGTCTAGTGTTGAGCCCCTCAAGGTACAAGATGCATTGATGGACAACGATTGGCTCGTTACTATGCAAGAAGAGTTGAACAATTTTGAACGCAACCAAGTGTGGTCATTAGTCAAGAGGCCACCTACCGAGCACAAAGTCATTGGAACAAAATGGATTTGCAAGAACAAGAAAGATGAGAATGGTGTAATCATCCGTAACAAGGCAAGGTTAGTGGCACAAGGGTACTCACAAGTTGAAGGTTTGGACTTTGTTGAGACCTTTTCCCCCGTTGCCCGTCTTGAATGCATTCGCATCTTACTTTCTTATGCCGCTTTCAGTGGTTTTAATTTACATCAAATGGATGTGAAGAGTGCTTTCCTTAACGGTCCTCTACAAGAAGAAGTATATGTGTCACAACCTCCTGGGTTCATTGATCCATATCACAAAGACTATGTGTATAAACTCCATAAGGCTTTGTATGGCCTCAAACAAGCACCTCGTGCTTGGTATGATCATTTTAAGAAGTTTTTACTCGATGATGGTTTTGTGAGAGGGGTGATCGATCCCACTCTTTGTACTAAGAGGGACAAGGGTGATTTGATCTTATGCCAAATCTATGTAGATGATATCATTTTTGGTTCTCCTAACATTCATTTGTGCAAGAAGTTTGCGGCTTCAATGACCAAGAATTTTGAAATGTCACTCAATGCGGATTTGAAGTTCTTTCTCAGATTTCAAATTCAACAATTTCAAGAAGGAATTTTCTTGTCTCAAGCAAAATACCACAAGGATATCCTAGAGAAGTTTGGCATGTCTGATGCTACTCCATGCAAGACACCCATGCCAACAAAAATTGCACTCACTGAAGACACAAATGGTATTCCTTTCGACCCATCTATTTACCGCTCTATGATTGGTTTGTTGCTTTATCTTTGTGCACCTAGACCAGACATCATGTTCAGTGTATGCATGTGTGCTAGATTTCAAGCTTCCCCTAGGGAAAGTCATCATAAGGCGATTAAGCATATTCTTAGACACCTTGTTCACACCCCCAAAGTTGAGTTTATGGTACCCCAAGGATGCTCATTGGGTACACAGATGCGGATTAGGCTGGAGACAAAGTGGATCATAAGTCCACCTCCGATGCATGTCAGTTTCTTGGATGCTCCTTGGTAAGTTGGTCCTCGAAGAAACAAAATTGTATTGCCCTCTCTACCGCAGAAGCTTGAAAGGGCATTTCCCTACTTTATGTTTTGGATGATGATGACAACCCTTTGTTGGTCTAATCTTGTGCTAAATGTTTCAGGTTCTCGATGCTTAGGCTTACATCGGATAGTTTTTCTCTCTCGTAGGAAAAGATCGAAGACGAAGTCCTCTACGCTTTTATCTCTTTGGTGGTAGGGAACCCGTACTATCAAGAGGGAATCCACTTTGGAAAGAGTAGGGGGAATCTGTTCACGTACACCTCCCTCATCCCTCTCCTGTCTTCCTCAGGTGTGAGAGAGAGCGTCTCCCTTTTTCATCTGACTGCCGCTGTGCTTTCCCAGCGGTTGTACCGCTCGCCCGAGCGGATGTACCGCTGGCGCTTGGCCCCTTCCTATCTTGATCGAGCGGTGGTATCGCTGCCTCCGGGCGGTGGTAACGCCACCAGGCTCAGCAAAGACATGCGGTGGTGGTTCCGGCCATGCACCGCCCAAGTACTGGTCAAGTCTCTCTTTTGATGCGGTTCTCGGGTGGTGGTGGCCCGGTTGGTCCGGTTGTTCCTCGTCGACTGGTACCACCGGTGGTCTGAGCGGTTCTTCCGCTCAGAACTTAGCCACCCAAGCGCTCAAGGCCATGCGGTTGCACTGGTCCAGCACCGCCCAACTACCGCCCTCAGGGGTGACTCCTTTCTGTTTCAGTGCTGTAGTTGAGCGGTGGCTGGGCGGTTGGTCCGGTTATTCTCTAAAACTGGTACTACCGCCTGGTGGCCCAGTTGTACCGCCTGGTAGGGTTCTGTCGATACACCGTGAGTCCCGGTTGTACCGGGACAAGGAGCGGTTGTACCGCTGCAGTGCTGAAAACGCAGTAACGGTTGGATTTAATAGGGTTGCTATATAAGGTGGTTCTTCCACCTACCACTTTCACTTCTTACCTCTCTCACTCCACCATTGATGCTCTCAAGCTCTCTTTGCCCGATCTCTCTCTCTAGCCACTCAAACTTGTTGGTTTGCTAGGGATTGAAGGAGGAGACCTAGATCTACACTTCCACCAAAGGATATTTGCTTCCCCCATACTTTCTTGTGTGGATTTTATTACTCTTGGGTGTTTGAGCACCCTAGACGGTTGAGGTCACCTCGGAGCCATATTCCATTGTGGTTAAGCTTCGTGGTTTCGTTGGGAGCCTCCAATTAAGTTGTGGAGAGAGCCCCAACCTTGTTTGTAAAGGTCCGGTTGCCGCCTTCAAGGGAACCAATAGTGAATCACGGCATCTCGCATTGTGTGAGGGCGTGAGGAGACTACGGTGCCCCTAGTGGCTTATTGGTGAGCATTCTGCCTCCGCACTGCTCTAACGAAGACGTACTTCCCCTCAAAAGGAAGGAACTTCGGTAACACATCCTCGTCTCCACCGGCTCCACTCTTGGTTATCTCGTACCTTTAGTTTTGCTAGCTTTCTTGTGCTATATCCCTTGCTTGCTTGTGTGCTTGTTGTTGTTGCATCATATAGGTTGTTCACCTAGTTGCATATCTAGACAACCTACTTTGATGCAAAGTTGAATTTGGTAAAGAAAAGCTAAAAATTGTTAGTTGCCTAGTCACCCCCCCTCTAGTCAACTATATCGATCCTTTTCAATTGGTAGCAGAGCCTCGTCTTTTTATTAAGGACTTTGCCGTCCGAAGAGTATGGTTGACACCGTAGACCATGGGGAGGAGGAGCACTCCGGTGTGAATCCGATCTCGTCTACGGGTGATGGGGAAACCGCGGTGTCCCGTGAGGAATTCAATGTGGCTTTGGACACATTGAAAACCTCCATGACAACCACGGTAGAAAGCAGGTTTAATAAATTCTTAGAAGGACTTAAACTACCTACCGCGCTGTTGAAAGTGGGTGATCCCACTAACAAGGTGACGGATGCTAACTCCGACAAGGGGGAAGCTAATAGTGAGAAGGGTCCTTCTACTAGTGGTAGAAATGGCACCGGCATCTTTGCCCATGTGGAACCTCCAACTTATGGAGGACCGATTCCCTCTACTCATTTAAATCATGCCGGTCCTCCTCCTAAGATTGTGAAAAATGAGGATTTTGATTCTTGGGTGTATCGCTTCAAGTGTCATTTAAATCATGTGAATACTAATCTTTGGAGAATCATTGAAGAAGGTTTCTATCCACATGACCGAAGCAACTTCACCCCGACAGAAGTGGTGGATAATCAATTCAATGAGAGTGCTCTCTTCATCATCCAAGATGCAATCCTTCCCAAAGAACTCCCTCATCTTCGACCCCATGCCATGGCCAAAGACGCATGGCAATGCGTTGTGTCTCTCTATCGAGGAAGTGCTAGCATTCAACGCTACAACTATGGAGTGGTGCAAGATATAGCCGATGAGTTTGCAATGAAACAAGATGAAGAACCTCGTGAGCTCTTTCGAAGAGTGACCAAACTCGCGGTCTCACTCCGAGATCATGGGAGAAAGGACACGGATGACAATTGGATCAAGCACAAGTTCCTCAAGGCCATGATGCCCTACAACAAGGCCATGTCCTCCGTCATTCGTCAAAGACCGGACTTCCACTCCATGACCTCAAGTGAAGTGTTGGATGAGTTCATTGCAATGAGCATCTTGGACAAGACCGCCGACAATGCGGTGCTCCGTTCTCAAAGGGCAAAGAAGCCCAACCTTGCCTTGAAGGCCAAGGTTATTGTGGAAGAAGAGGAAGAAGAGGAGGATGAGGAGAGCAACCCCGAAGATACGAAATATGATTATCATGATCACATGGCTCTTGCTTCAAGACAATTTTGGAGCAAGAAGAATTCAAGACCCAACTTCAACAAGAACAACTCAAGTGGCTTCAAGGGCAAGCAACGAGTTAGAACTTGTTTCAACTGTGGCAATGTGAGCCACTTCATTGCGTATTGTCCTTACGAGAAGCGGGAAGACAATGGTGGCAAGTTCATCCGAAAAGACAAAGCCAAGTCCTTCCCCAACAAGAACAACTTTACCAAGAAGACTCCTACTCGTGGGTTGGTGGTTCAAGAAGAATACCATGAGGATGATGATGATGATGAAAATGGAGAAGCAATGGTCATGGCCTCCGTTGCCATTGCTACCACTCCTCGGGTGTCTCTCTTTGATTCACCCAACGAGAACATCACTGCCAAGTGCCTCATGGCTAAAGCCTCTAACAAGGTAATCCCCAACATCAAAACCACCATCATTACTAATCCCTCTTTGGAGGGTTGCATTGATGAACATGAGGGGTCTAATGAGGATGTGAATGAATTTGAGTCATTTATGAGTAAGCTCAAGGGAAAATCCAAGAAGCACTTTGTTGCTCTCTTGGAACAACTTGGTGAAGCCAATGACATGATCGAGGCTCACGAAGAAACCATCTCTAAGATGGAAGGTCATAGTCGTGATGCCGATGAGATATTGGATCTCTCTAATGCTCTTGAGGAAGAGCGTGGGGATCGTTTGACTCTTGAGGAGTCATACAACGATGACCATGCTAAGTTAAAGAAATATCTTGATCATGCTCTTGTCGTGTCTCATGTGCTAACTTCCGAGAAGGCTAAACATGGGGTTGATCATGCTAGACTCAAGGAGGAGTTTGATGTACTTGACAAGGCCCACAAGGTCTTGAAGGGTGCTCACGCTAACCTCAAGGAGTCTCATGCTCAACTCCAAGTTAAGCTACCCAAGGAAAAGGCCACCTTTACTCATATGGTATTAATTGATAATGCATATGCTACTAACCCGTGCTGTGAGCATGTGCATCTTGTGGAGGAGAATGCCGAGTTGAAGGATCAACTTGAGAAAGGCCTTGTGACATGCATTCAAGGTGAGAAGAACCTCAACGACATTTTGAGCAATCGAAGGGAAGTTGTGGCCAAGAAGGGAATTGGGTTTGCACCCCAGTCCAAGAACAAGAAGAAGAACGACAAGACCAAACGACCTCCTCCTCTCAAGCAAACTTTTGTGAAAGAGGGAGAGGGTGCTCCTAAGGAGAAAAAGGAAAATGTGAAGGGTGTTGATGTCAAAAAGGGCAAAACCATCTCCTCCAACAAAGCCGGCGACTTTAACCCGTCATATGTGTTGTGCCGTGTTAGTGATGGGCATGTTTATGCTAAATTTGTTGGTTCTCCTTATGAGTACATTGAATGGTCTATTTGGGTTCCTAAGACCCTTGTTACTAACATCAAAGAACCCATTACTAAATGGGTACCTAAAACCAAGCATTGATATCTTGTAGGTGTTTGCTTCCGGTGGGGGATCATGGTTGCTCGATAGTGGAGCAACAAATCATATGACCGGGAGCAAGGACTTGGTGGTGGACGTGCAAAACATTCCATCTACGCCCACCAATGTCGAGTGGGGTGATGCCTCACATTCTAAGGTATTGGGTCTTGGCAAGGTTGTCATTTCTCATGATCTAACGATCGAGAAAGTCATGCTTGTTGAGTCCCTTGCATACAATTTACTTTCCGTTCGTCAACTTGCACTCATGGGTTTTGCCACTTTCTTTGAAATTGATACTGTGGCCCTCTTGTGGAGCAAGACTCTTAAAGTAGCCTTTGTTGGGCATGTCGAGAACGGTCTTGATGTGATTAACTTTTGAGAGCGACCCACTAAGATCGCGACATGCCTAATGGCTAAAGTTGACGTGGGATGGCTTTGGCATCGCCGTTTAGCCCATGTCAATATGAGATCTTTGCAAAGTCTTCTCAAGGGGGATCATGTCCGTGGACTAACAAATGTTAGTTTTGCCAAAGATCGTGCTTGCAGTGCTTGTATTGAACGAAAGCTTCATGAGAAGGCTCACCCTCCCATGACCATCATCTACTCGAAGAGACCCTTGGAGCTCCTTCACATGGATCTCTTTGCGCCCCCATCTTTTGATAGTCTTGGAGGTAGAAAGTATTGCTTGGTGATTGTGGATGATTATTCGAGATACACTTGGGTATACTTCTTCAAGAGGAAGAGTGAGACTCAACAAACCGTCATCAACTTTGCAACTGAAGCTCAACGTCAACATGATGCAAAGACCTTGACAATAAGAAGTGACAACGGCACCGAGTTCAAGAACTACACCTTGGATGAATTTCTTAGTGATGAGGGGATCAAGCTGTTGGAGAATGTAGCAGAAATTCAAAATTTTCTATGCATCACCAAGATCAATCTATGGAGTAATATAGGAACGAGGGAAAGGGGAGTGCATCTACGTACCCTTGTAGATCGCTAAGCGGAAGCGTTCAAGTGAACGGGGTTGATGGAGTCGTACTCGTCGTGATCCAAATCACCGATGATCCTAGTGCCGAACGGACGGCACCTCCACGTTCAACACACATGCAGCTCGGTGACGTCTCCCATGCCTTGATCCAGCAAGGAAAGAGGGGGAGGTTGGGGAAGACTCCGTCCAGCAGCAGAACGACGGCGTGGTGGTGGTGGAGGAGCGTGGCACTCCAGCAGGGCTTCGCCAAGCACCGCAAGAGACGAGGAGGGAGAGAGGTAGGGCTGCGCCAGGGAGAGGTCAAAACTCCTGTCTTTGCAGCCCCAAAGACCTCAACTATATATAGGGGAGAGGGAGGGGGCTGAGCCCCCTCTAGGGTTCCCACCCCAAGGGGTGCGGCAGCCCCAAAACCCATCTAGGGTGGCGGCAAAAGGGGGAGAGGGGGAAACTTGCCCCCCAAGTAAGGTGGAGGTGCCCCCTCCCCAAACCCTAGGCGCCTTGGGCCCTGGTGGGGGGCACACCAGCCCACCTGGGGCTGGTCCCCTCCCACATTTGGCCCATGCTGCCCACTGGGGCCGGTGGCCCCACTTGGTGGACCCCCGGGACCCTCCCGGTGGTCCCGGTACATTATCGATAGCACCCGAAACCTTTCCGGTGACCAAAACAGGACTTTCCATATATAAATCTTTACCTCCGGACCATTCTGGAACTCCTCGTGGCGTCCGGGATCTCATCCGGGACTCCGAACAACATTCGGTAACCACGTACATCTATTCCCTATAACCCTAGCGTCATCGTACCTTAAGTGTGTAGACCCTACGGGTTCGGGAGACACGTAGACATGACCGAGACAACTCTTCGGCCAATAACCAACAGCAGGATCTGGATACCCATGTTGGCTCCCACATGTTCCACGATGATCTCATCGGATGAACCACGATGTCGAGGATTCAATCAATCCCGTATTCAATTCCCTTTGTCCAGCGGTATAGTACTTGCCCGAGATTCGATCGTCGGTATCCCAATACCTTATTCAATCTCGTTACCGGCAAGTCTCTTTACTCGTTCGATAACACATCATCCCGTGATCAACCCCTTGGTCACATTGTGCACATTATGATGATGTCCTACCGAGTAGGCCTAGAGATACCTCACCGTCACACGGAGTGACAAATCCCAGTCTCGATTCGTGCCAACCCAACAGACACTTTCGGCGATACCCGTAGTGCACCTTTATAGCCACCCAGTTACGTTGTGACGTTTGGTACACCCAAAGCATTCCTACGGTATCCGGGAGTTACACAATCTCATGGTCTAAGGAAATGATACTTGACATTAGAAAAGCTTTAGCATACGAACTACACGATCTTTGTGCTAGGCTTAGGATTGGGTCTTGTCCATCACATCATTCTCCTAATGATGTGATCCCATTATCAACGACATCCAATGTCCATGGTCAGGAAACCGTAACCATCTATTGATCAACGAGCTAGTCAACTAGAGGCTTACTAGGGACATGGTGTTGTCTATGTATCCACACAAGTATCTGAGTTTCCCATCAATACAATTATAGCATGGATAATAAACGATTATCATGAACAAGGAAATATAATAATAATAACTAATTTATTATTGCCTCTAGGGAATATTTCCAACAGTCTCCCACTTGCACTAGAGTCAATAATCTAGTTCACATCGCCATGTGATTAACACTCACAGGTCACATCGCCATGTGACCAACATCCAAAGAGTTTACTAGTGTCACTAGTTCACATCATCATGTGATTAAGACTCAATGAGTTCTGGGGTTTGATCATGTTTTGCTTGTGAGAGAGGTTTTAGTCAACGGGTCTGCAACATTCAGATCCTTATGTACTTCGCAAATCTCTAGGTCATATTGTAAATGCTGCGTCCACGCTCCACTTGGAGCTATTCCAAATGGTTGCTCCACTATACGTATCCGGTTTGGTACTCAGAGCCATTCGGATAGGTGTTAAAGCTTGCATCGACGTAACCCTTTACGCCGAACTCTTTATCACCTCCATAATCGACAAACATGTCCTTATTACTCCAAGGAAAATTTTGACCGCTGTCCAATGATCCACTCCTGGATCACTCCTGTACCCCTTTGCCAGACACGTGGCAAGGCACACATCAGGTGCGGTACTCAGCATAGCATACTGTAGAGCCTACGTCTAAAGCATAGGGGACGACCTTCATCCTTTCTCTCTCTTCTGCCGTGGTCGAGCTTTAAGTCTTAACTTCATACCTTACAACTCAGGCAAGAACTCCTTCTTTGACTGATCCATCTTGAACACCTTCAAGATCATGTCAAGGTATGTGCTCATTTGAAAGTACCATTAAGCGTTTTTGATCTATCCTCATAGATCTTAATGCTCAATGTTCAAGCAGCTTAATCCAGGTTTTCTATTGAAAAACACTTTTCAAACAACCCTATATGCTTTCCAGAAACTCTACAACATTTCTGATCAACAATATGTTAGCAACATATACTCATCAGAAATTCTATAGTGCTCCCACTCACTTCTTTGGAAATACAAGTTTCTCATAAACTTTGTATAAACCCAAAATCTTTGATCATCTCATCAAAGCGCACATTCCAACTCCGAGATGCTTACTGTCGGAGTAAATGACCACGGGTAGCCTAACCAGCTCCCTTTGGCCCTCAGAAAAAACAACGGGCCGATCGGACCTCGAAGCACCTAAGACACGGGGCCGCCTTCCTCCGGCCGGCTATCACCTACGCTGGCTGGCGGAAGGCGGCCCGGCCATAAAACAACCTTTGGAGGACGCCACGATCGGGCCGACTCCAAGAAGCCGGCCCATGAAGGACCGTCTCCCAGAAGGCGGCCCATGAAGGACCGCCTCCCAGAAGGCGGCCCACGAAGGGCCGACTCCAAGAAGGAAGCGGCCGAAAGCCGTATCCAAAAGACCATCACCCATAATGGTGACGGGACGGGGCGTGGCTACAGCGAACCCTGCCACCCCCGAATCCCGGTGCACGCATGGTTACAGTACGCCGTACGGGGGCAGCCATTCCCCGTCCGGCGTGGCACTATTGCCATGCGAATCATGACGCCACCGACGACAGGTTGCCAGTACGGCCCGCGGGCGGCGGGCCCCTTCGGTCAGATAGACATCCGAAGGCGGGCCGGCCTCCCCCAGCCGGCCCAAGGCCGGGCCGGCTTCCAATAGCCGGCTTGCTCCCCCCTCGGGGCGCGCGCACCATTAAGCAGATGAGACGCGGTAAGGCTACAGTGGGAGCCCGCAAGGCGGCGGCACTGTAGCCATGCTTACCTCGACAAAGCCCTCGTCATCAGAGGCGAGGCAACAGTAACCAGCCCCCGACAAGATCCCCCATGCGGTGGGGCTGGCCTGTCGACCAGCGGGCCGATAGCCGGCGGGACCCACCAGTCAGCGGCCCCCAAAAGCCAGCGGAGAAGACGGCGTTCGCAGACACTGACAGCCTAGGCCCGCACCCAGCCGGATTACCATTGTACCCCCGGGGGGTAGGCCTATATAAACCCCCCGGGACACCTATGCAAAGGGTTGATCTCACAGAGTTTCAGACACCACCATAGGGAGAGAAGAGAGCTAGCCTTGCCCCTCTTCCTCTTCCCACCGAACAGCTCAAGGAGCCTCTTGTAGCTACTTGTTGATCTAGTGATCATGCGGAGACCCCGCAGAGCAGGACTAGGGGCATTATCTCCACGGAGAGCCCCGAACCTGGGTAAGATTCGCCGGCGTGCATGTCTTCGTCTATCCCGTTTCCAGGCACCGGCGATCTCTTACTGGCTCCCACAATGATAAGCCATCCGTTGGCATATGTCGCACCTACCACCCGACACTTACTCCAGTCCTTAGAAGGATTGCTGGAGCTTTGCATACTTGTTAGCGTCTTTCAGGATTGTCAAAACCTTTTGGTTGTATCACATACAACCTTTCCTCAAGAAAAACGTCGAGGAAACAATGTTTTGACATCCTACCTGCAAGACTTCATAAATAATGCAGTAACTGCTAATCCAATTTCAACAGACTCTTAGCATCGCTACGAGTGAGAAAGTCTCATCGTAGTCAACTCCTTGAACTTGTCGGAAACATCTTAGCGACAAGCTGAGCTTTCTTAATGGTGACACATACCATCATTGTCTGTCTTCCCTCTTAGAATCCATTTGTACCCAACAGCCTTACGACCATCAAGTGGTTCTTCCAAAGTCTACACTTTGTTTTCATACATGGATCCTCTCTCGGATTTTATGGCCTCGAGCCATTTGTCGGAATCCGGGCCCACCATCGCTTCTCCATAGCTCGTAGGTTCATTGTTGTCTAGCAACATGACCTCCAAGACAGGAGTATGTACCACTCTGAAGTAGTATGCATCCTTGTCGACCTACGAGGTTTGGTAGTGACTTGATCCGAAGCTTCATGATCACTATCATAAGCCTCTACTTCAATTGGTGTAGGCGCCACAGGAACAACTTCCTGTGCCCTGCTACACACTAGTTGAAGTGACGGTTCAATAACCTCATCAAGTCTCCACCATCCTCCCACTCAACTTTCCGAGACAAACTTTTCCTCGAGAAAGGACCCGATTCAAGAAACAATTCCTATTTCTTTCGGATCTGAATTAGGAGGTATAACCAACTGTTTTGGGTGTCCTATGAAGATGCATTTTATCCGCTTTGGGTTCGAGCTTATCAACCTGAATTTTTTTCACATAAGTGTCGCAGCCCCAAACTTTTAAGAAACGACAACTTAGGTTTCTTCAAACCATAGTTCAAATGGTGTCGTCTCAACGGAATTACGTGGTTCCCTATTAAAGTGAGTGCGGTTGTCTCTAATGCTTAACCCATGAACGATAGTGGTAATTCGATAAGAGACATCATGGTACGCACCATATCCAATAGGGTGCAACTATGATGTTCGGACACACCATCACACTATGGTGTTATAGGCGGTATTAATTGTGAAACAATTTCCACAATGTCTTAATTGCGTGACAAAGCTCATAACTCAGATACTCATCTCAATGATCATATCATAGACATTTTATCCTCTTGTCATGATGATCTTCAACTTCACTCTGAAATTACTTGAACCATTCAATAATTCAGACTTGTGTTTCATCAAGTAAATATACTTAGTATCTACTCAAATCAACCGTGAAGTAAGAACATAACGATATCCACTGCGTGCCTCTGCACTCATTGGACTGCACACATCAAAATGTATTACTTCCAACAAGTTGCTTTCTTGTTCCATTTTACTGAAAATAAGGCTTTCAGTCATCTTGCCCATGTGGTATGATTTGCATGTCTCAAGTGATTCAAAATCAAGTGAGTCCAAACGGTCCATTTGCATGGAGTTTCTTCATGCATATACACCAATAGACATGGTTTGCATGTCTCAAACTTTTCAAAAACGAGTGAGTCCAGAGATCCATCAACATGGAGCTTCTTCATGCGTTTTATACCAATATGACTTACATGGCAGTGTCACAAGTAGGTGGTACTATCATTACTATCTTATATATTTTGACATGAACATGTGTATCACTACGATCGAGATTCAATAAACCATTCATTTTAGGTGCAAGACCATTGAAGGTATTATTCAAATAAACAGGGTAACCATTATTCTCCTTAAATGAATAACCGTATTGCGATAGACATAATCCAATCATGTCTATGCTCAACGCAAACACCAAATAACAATTATATAGGTTTAACACCAATCTCGATGGTAGAGGGAGCATGCGATGTTTGATCACATCAACCTTGGAAACACTTCCAACACATATCGTCAACTCACCTTTAGCTAGTCTCTGTTTATTCCGTATCTTTTATTTCGAGTTACTAACATTTAGCAACCGAACCGGTATCTAATACCCTGGTGCTACTAGGAGTACTAGTAAAGTACACGTGTATATCCAATATACTTCTATCGACCTTGCCAGCCTTCTATTTTACCAAGTATCTAGGGTAATTCTGCTCTAGTGACTGTTCCCCTTATTACAGAAGCACTTAGTCTCGGGTTTGGGTTCAACCTTGGGTTTCTTCACTAGAGCAGCAGCTGACTTGCCATTTCATGAAGTATCCCTTCTTGCCCTTGCCCTTCTTGAAACTAGTGGTTTCACCAACCATCAACAATTGATGCTCCTTCTTGATTTCTACTTTTGTGGTGTCAAACATCGCAAATATCACAAGGATCATCATATCTATCCCTGATATGTTATAGTTCATCACGAAGCTCTAGCAGCTTGGTGGCAATGACTTTGGAGAAACATCACTATCTCATCTGGAAGATCAACTCCCACTCGATTCAAGTGATTGTTGTACTCAGACAATCTGAGCACAAGCTCAACGATTGAGCTTTTCTCCCTTAGTTTGCAGGCTAAGAAAAAAATCATCGGATGTCTTATACCTCTTGACGTGCGCACGAGCCTGAAATCCCAATTTCAGCCCTCAAAACATCTCGTATGTTTCACGATGTTTCGAAATCGTCTTTGGTGCCTCAACTCTAAACCGTTTAACTGAACTATCACGTAGTTATCAAAACATGTATGTCAGATGTTCGCAACATCCACAGACGAAGTTCGAGGTTCAGCACACTGAGCGGTGCATTGAGGACATAAGCCTTCTACGAAGCAACGAGGACAATCCTCAGTTTACGGACCCAGTCCGCATAATTGCTACTATCAACTTTCAACTAAATTTTCTCTAGGAACATATCTAAATAGTAGAACTAAAGCGCGAGCTTACGACATAATTTGCAAAGATCTTTTGACTATGTTCAGGATAATTAAGTTCATCTTATGAACTCCCACTCAGATAGACATCCCTCTAGTCATCTAAGGGATTACATGATCCGAGTCAACTAGGCCGTGTCCGATCATCACGTGAGACGGACTAGTCATCATCGGTGAACATCTTCATGTTGATCGTATCTACCATACGACTCATGCTCGACCTTTCGGTCTCTTGTGTTCTGAGGCCATGTATGTACATGCTAGGCTCGTCAAGTTAACCTAAGTGTTTCGCGTGTGTAAATCTGGCTTACACCCCTTGTATGTGAACGTTAGAATCTATCACACCCGATCATCACGTGGTGCTTCAAAATAATGAACTTTCGCAACGGTGCACAGTTAGGGGGAACACTTTCTTGAAATTTTAATGAGGGATCATCTTATTTACTACCGTCGTTCTAAGCAAATAAGATGCATAAACATGATAAACATCACATGCAATCAAAAAGTGACATGATATGGCCAATATCATTTTGCTCCTTTTGATCCATCTTTGGGTCTCCATGATCATCATTGTCACCGGCATAACACCATGATCTCCATCATCATGATCTCCATCATCGTGTCTCCATGAAGTTGTCTCGCCAACTATTACTTCTATTACTATGGCTAACGGTTTAGCAATAAAGTAAAGTAATTACATGGCGTTTTCAATGACACGCAGGTCATATAATAAATTAAGACAACTCCTATGGCTCCTGCCGGTTGTCATACTCATCTACATGCAAGTCGTGATTCCTATTACAAGAACATGATCAATCTCATACATCACATATATCATTCATCACATTCTTTTGGGCCATATCACATCACATAGCATACCCTGCAAAAACAAGTTAGACGTCCTCTAATTGTTGTTGCATGTTTTACGTGGCTGCTACGGGTTTCTAGCAAGAACGTTTCTTACCTACGCAAAGCCACAACGGTGATATGCCAATTGTTATTTACCCTTCATAAGGACCCTTTTCATTGAATCCGATCCGACTAAAGTGGCAGAGACTGGCACCCGCTAGCCACCTTATGCAACAAGTGCATGTCAGTCGGTGGAACCTGTCTCACGTAAGCGTACGTGTAAGGTCGGTCCGGGCCGCTTCATCCACAATGCCGCCGAATCAAGATAGGACTAGTAACGGTAAGCAAATTGTACAAACCATCGCCCACAACTACTTGTGTTCTACTCGTGCATAGAATCTACACAATAGACATAGCTCTGATACCACTGTTGGAGAACGTAGCAGAAATTCAAAATTTTCTACGCATCACCAAGATCAATCTATGGAGTAATATAGCAACGAGGGAAAGGGGAGTGCATCTACGTACCCTTGTAGATTGCTAAGCGGAAGCGTTCAAGTGAACGGGGTTGATGGAGTCATACTCATCGTGATCCAAATCACCGATGATCCTAGTGCTGAACGGACGGCACCTCCGCGTTCAACACACATGCAGCCCGGTGACGTCTCGCATGCCTTGACCCAGCAAGGAGAGAGGGAGAGGTTGGGGAAGACTCCGTCCAGCAGCAGCACGATGGCGTGGTGGTGGTGGAGGAGCGTGGCACTCCAGCAGGGCTTCGCCAAGCACCGCAAGAGACGATGAGGGAGAGAGGTAGGGCTGCGCCAGGGAGAGGTCAGAACTCTTGTCTTTGCAGACCCAAAGACCTCAACTATATATAGGGGAGAGGGAGGGGCTGCGCCCCCTCTAGGGTTCCCACCCCAAGGGGTGCGGCAGCCTCAAAACCCATCTAGGGTGGCGGCTAAAGGGTGGAGAGGGGGAAACTTTCCCCCCAAGTAAGGTGGAGGCGCCCCCTCCCCAAACCCTAGGCGCCTTGGGCCCTGGTGGGGGGCGCACCAGCCCACCTGGGGCTGGTCCCCTCCCACACTTGGCCCATGCTGCCCTCTTGGGCCGGTGGCCCCACTTGGTGGACCCCCGGGATCCTCCCGGTGGTCCTGGTACATTACCGATAGCACCTGAAACCTTCCCGGTGACCAAAACAGGACTTCCCATATATAAATCTTTACCTCCAGACCATTCCGGAACTCCTCGTGACATCCGGGATCTCATCCGGGACTTCGAACAACATTCAGTAACCACGTACATCTATTCCCTATAACCCTAGCGTCATTGCACCGTAAGTGTGTAGACCCTACGGGTTCGGGAGACACGTAGACATGACCGAGACAACTCTCCGGCCAATAACCAACAGCGGGATCTGGATACCCATGTTGGCTCCCACATGTTCCATGATGATCTCATCGGATGAACCACGATGTCGAGGATTCAATCAATCCCGTATTCAATTCCCTTTGTCCAGCGGTATAGTACTTGCCCGAGATTCGATTGTCGGTATCCCCATACCTTGTTCAATCTCGTTACCGGCAAGTCTCTTTACTCATTCCGTAACACATCATCCCGTGATCAACCCCTTGGTCACATTGTGCACATTATGATGATGTCCTACCGAGTGGGCCCAGAGATACCTCTCTGTCACACGGAGTGACAAATCCTAGTCTCGATTCGTGCCAACCCAACAGACACTTTCGGAGATACCCGTAGTGCACCTTTATAGCCACCCAGTTACGTTGTGACGTTTGGTACACCCAAAGCATTCCTACGGTATCCGGGAGTTGCACAATCTCATGGTCTAAGGAAATGATACTTGACATTAGAAAAGCTTTAGCATACGAACTACACGATCTTTGTGCTAGGCTTAGGATTGGGTCTTGTCCATCATATCATTCTCCTAATGATGTGATCCCGTTATCAATGACATCCAATGTCCATGGTCAGGAAACCGTAACCATCTATTGATCAACGAGCTAGTCAACTAGAGGCTTACTAGGGACATGGTGTTGTCTATGTATCCACACATGTATCCGAGTTTCTCATCAATACAATTATAGCATGGATAATAAACGATTATCATGAACAAGGAAATATAATAATAATAACTAATTTATTATTGCCTCTAGGGCATATTTCCAACACAAGCATCAATATGCTGCACCATATACCCCTCAACAAAATGGTGTCGCGGAGTGGAAGAACCGGACGTTGATGGATGCGGCAAGGACCATGATGGCGGAGTTCAAGTCTCCATACAACTTTTGGGCCAAAGCCATCAACACAGCGTGTCATGCATCCAATCGGCTCTATCTCCGCAAAGGCTTGAACAAGACTCCTTATGAAATACTCACCGGTAACAAGCCCAATCTCAAGTACTTTCGGGTGTTCGGGTGTAAGTGTTTCATTCTCAAGAAAGGTGTTCGTTTGTCTAAATTTGAGGCTAGAGCTTATGAGGGCATATTTGTTGGTTATGCTACAAACTCTCATGCTTACCGTGTTCTCAACAAGTCCACCGGACTCATTGAGGAGACGTGTAACGTGGAGTTTGACGAAAATAACGGCTCCCAAGTGGAGCAAAGTGGTACTTGTGATGTAGGTGATGAAATTCCTCCCCAAGCCATAATAAGAATGGGTATTGGTCATATTCTACCCATTGAGGAACCCCTTGTGGCCGAAGGAGAAGGACAATGCTCCACTCGAGTGGAGCCATCACCTCCCCAAGACCCACACGCTTCCGAAGAATAAAGTGAAGGCCCCAACCTCGTGAACAAGACCAAGGACAAGATCAACCTCAAGATGGTGGTGAACCACCAAATGACGTCCAAGGTCATGTTCTCCCCCTCGAGCAAGTTCAGGATCAAGAGCAAACTCAAGATTTTGAACAAGCTCAAGACGACGCTCAAGATAATCAAGTTAATCCTCCTCCTTCCACATCCGAGGAGGAATTAGAGCGTCGTGCCGCGGAGATTGCTTCCAAGCTCACCACCAAAGGTCATCTCATGGAGAATGTGGTTGGAAGCCTAAGAAAGGGGGTAAGCACCCGTAGACAATTAGCAAACTATTGTGAGCATCATGCGTTTGTCTCTTGTGTTGAACCCCAAAAGGTCTATGAGGCGCTCGAAGATCCGGATTGGCTCAATGCCATGCATGAAGAACTCAACAACTTCGAGTACAACAAGGTGTGGAGATTGGTGCCAAGGCCGTCGGGGAACCACAACGTCATTGGAACCAAGTGGATATTCAAGAACAAGCAAGATGCTCATGGGAACATCATTCGCAACAAGGCAAGATTGGTAGCACAAGGCTACTCCCATGTCGAGGGTATCAACTATGGTGAAACCTTTGCTCCCATTGCTCACCTTGAATCCATACGTTTGTTGATTGCTTATGCTTCCCATCACACTTTAAGTTGCAACAAATGG
Organism: Triticum dicoccoides; assembly: GCF_002162155.2. Classification (NCBI taxonomy): domain Eukaryota; kingdom Viridiplantae; phylum Streptophyta; class Magnoliopsida; order Poales; family Poaceae; genus Triticum; species Triticum dicoccoides. The sequence continues at coordinate 320,137,152 of NC_041381.1, read as the reverse complement.
ATGTGAAAAGTGCTTTTCTTAATGGTCCTATTAATGAGTTGGTCTATGTCAAGCAACCCCCCGGGTTCGAGGATCCCTACTTCCCGGATCATGTGTATCAACTCGATAAGGCACTCTATGGCCTTAAACAAGCCCCACGTGCGTCGTATGACCACCTTACCGATTTGTTACAAGATCGTGGATTTGAGGTGGGGCAAATCGATCCCACTCTTTTTACTAAGAAGGTCAAAGGGGAGTTGTTTGTATGCCAACTATATGTTGATGATATTATCTTTGGTTCCCCTAACAAAGCTTTCAATGAGGAATTTGCCACTCTCATGACCTCCAAGTTCAAGATGTCTTCGATGGGAGAGTTCAAGTTCTTCCTTGGTTTTGATATCAAACAAAGAAGAGAAGGTACCTTCATCAACCAAGCCAAATACACTCAAGACATGCTAAAAAGACTCAAGCTAAGTGATGTCAATCCGGCTTCTACTCCAATGCCTACCAAGTGCCAACTTGACATTGATCCCAATGGTAAAGCAGTGGATCAAAAGGTATATCGCTCCATGATTGGCTCCTTGCTTTACCTTTGTGCATCTAGACCGGATATCATGTTGAGTGTGGGAATATGTGCACAGTTTCAAGACGCACGGAAGGAAAGCCACTATGTGGCGGTCAAGCGAATCTTTCGATATTTGACTCATACCCCAAACTTTGGCTTATGGTACCCAAGAGGAGCAAACTTCAAGCTTGAAGGATATACGGATTCCAATTGGGCGGGAGACAAAGTGGATAGGAAGTCCACTTCCGGAGGGTGCCAATTTCTTGGTTGCTCTTTGGTGAGTTGGTCTTCCAAGAAGCAAAGTTGTGTGTCTCTCTCGTCCACCGAAGCGGAATATGTGGCAGCCGGTAGTTGTTGTGCAAACCTCTTATGGATGAGGCAGACTTTAAAGGAGTACGGTGTCATTTGTGACAAAGTGCCTCTTTGGTGTGATAATGAAAGTGCCATCAAGATTCCTCTCAACCCGGTGCAACATTTCAGAACGAAGCATATTGAGATTCGGTATCATTTCATCCAGGATCACATTAGGCGAGGGGAGATCGAGCTCAAGTATGTGAACACTCATGATAACCTTGCAGATATTTTCACGAAGCCCTTGGATGAAGCAAGATTTCGCGAGTTACGGCATGAGCCAAATATCATTGATTCGAGCAATGTTGCTTGAACCCTTGCACACCCCACCATCCTCAACTTGTTGTCTTGTTTAGATGTAGGCATGGACATAGGGGGAGTGTTGTTCTCTCAATGAACTCTTCCTCCCCCCATTTTGCATAAATTGAGCCTCTCTTTCACATTCGCCATTCTTGATGGTACTTGTGTTTCAAAGACGAGTTCTGGTCATGAGCCCGAGGATAATTCTTCGCGGTGCCATACCAATTGACTCAAACATAGTTTGCTCCGGCCACCGCCCTCTCTTGAGAGAGGTTAGAGTTCGCTCTGAGTTCTTGTGTTGTTTTTCGATTTGTTCTTTGTCCTAGGTGTTGGGTTCTCCATGGTTGTTGTTTCTCTTGCTTTGTTCTTTTTGCCCTTGGTTTGGGCATTGGTGGCCAGGCGGTACAACCGGGGTCATGGGCGGTTCTACCGTTGGTATCTGGTTGTGTTGTCCCAGTAGGTTTCCAATCGGTGCTTGGGCGGTTTTACTGCTCAACCCCATGGTTACCATCGTCTGGTACTACCGGTTGACTCCGGGTGGTACTACCGGTGCCTTTCAGGCAACGGAAGTACCGCCCGCCACCACCAGTCTGTACCTGACTTGCGGTACAACCGATCCTTGGAGCGGTTCTACCACAGCGTGTCTATGGGCCTATTTATATCCGATGGGGTGAAGGGTTTTATTTTTTTCCGTTCGTCCCCGTTCTTCTTTTCTTCGACCTAGCCTCCGGCCACCACTGCCCCTGCCCCGGAGTGCGTCTCGCGCTTCGGATCTGTGGGCTCTCCGTGGATTCTCTCCGTGGAGGCCTCCCGATCTCCTCCCATTGATGGTGGTAATGCCCCTTGTTCTTCATTCCTTGTTCTAGGGTTCTTCCTTTGTCCAGGGCATTACTTGACTTTCCGAGATTAGTGTTTGAACTATTGGTTGGGAGAGATCGTTGCTTTCCTCCTGTCTAGTTTGCAGTACCTAGAAATCGGAATATTACTTGTGTGATTCGTATATCGTGGTTAGATCTATCTCCCCCTGGTAGTGCCACTGTCAGCGGTTCTACCGCCTATACGGGCGGTACAACCGGTGGAGCGGTACTACTGGTGGGAGATCTGGTACAACCGGGATATACTAACCACACAGCACTGTTCTGTCTTCTCTGCTGTTGGAATTTTTTTTTGCTAGTGTATGCTTTCCTCTCATCCTTGCTGGATTTCGTGCGTTCTCTTCGTGTGTGTGTTCAGGTGGCTCTAGTTCTCGCTCTGCTCCTCGCAAGACCAAGAAGATGGCTTGAAGGACCTTGCGCCCAGCTGTGTCTGCTGACGAAGAAGAGGTTGTGATTCCCACCAAGCCCACTCGCTGTGAAAAGTCTGCCGCTGCAAAGCAACATGTGGTAATGCCGTTGCACCGTTGGAAAGCCAAGGATTGGGAAGCCTTCCGCTCAAAGAATCCTTATGAGGTTACCATTGCTCCTCGTTGGACCACCATTCAGTTTCGGAATGAGATGCAAGTGCGGATTGTTCATGAACTCTTTGAGCACAACAAGAACAGATATGCCAAGCAGTGGACCATCGATCTTGACCATTGGAGGAACAACCTGGAGTATTTTGGTGAGGCTTTGGCTCTCTGTGAGGAGTTTATCTTGTCAAGCTCATGTCAGTCAACTGTGACTTTGATGTTCAACTCATCCATCAGTTCTATGCCACCGTTCACTTTGGAGAAGATGACACGCACACTCTCACTTTCATGTGTCGTGATGAGCTCTTTCAACTTCCCTAGAGGACGTTTTGCAATGCTATTGGGTATGATGATACCGGTCTGGAAGGAAGGGGTGGCATTCGCCCTCATGACCATCCCGAGTCCATGCCTAAGGAGAAGCTTGCCCCTCTGTACATTCCGGGCCATGGTATTATTGGAGAATCTAAGGATTTGGTAAAGGTCTATGACATCATGCATCGCGTGTTTTGCAATGTGCTTCTGCCGAAGGTGGGGAATCAAGATGAAATCCATGGCTATCTTGTTGACTTGATGGTTGCAATGAAGACAAAGGTGGGCTCTGGGGAAACGTTTGATGTGTCCAACTGGCTATGGCACAAGATGTACAACATGGTCATCTACAGGAAGGTCCCCATTTATGCTCCTTTTGTCATGTGTTTTCTTAACTCAGTATGGGAGGTTCGCCATCCTGGAGAGGCTCTCTCCTCTCCGGATAATCTCTCTGTTCATGAAGTCAAGATCCTTCCGAAGAAGAAGCACACCAAGCCTCGTTTCCCTGCCAATGCTCCTGAGGATGTTTATGCCACTTCTGACGATGAGAACTTTGAGATGGAGCCAGGGGCCAAGTCCTCGTGGGTGGACAAGCTCTCTGCCAAGGTGAAGAAGACTTTCTACCTTCAGTCTGACATCCAGAAGAGGATGTATGAGGCCCATGTCAATGAGAAGCATGCCCGGCGTCGCCAAATTGCAATGATGAAGCACCTCAACATGCCGGTTCAAAGTGGCTCTGAGAAGAGCATCACACCGGAGGAGCATTGGATATCTTCCCACAACACCTGGACTGATGATGATGAAGCCCCCCCTCAGCCCTCCACCTCCTTTGCTGCCACTGATGATATCAGGGAGGACTCAGGTCGAGACGATGATGAAGAGTCTGATGATGATGCAGATCCAGATGCTACCGAGGAGTCAGAGGAGGACGACTGAGCTCTGGGGCGCTAGCTTCGCTCTTTTCCTTTTTGGTGTCTTGATGCCAAAGGGGGAGAGAGTTTTATATGACTCGGGAGTTGCATGGGTTTTGCGTGTTTTTCCGTGTGCGTGTTGAACTTTGTTTGTGGTCTCCTGTTGAACTTTGTTCGTTTCTCGGCTTGCTTTGTGTGAGACTTGTGCTACTCCTGTTATCTTATTTTAGGTATGTTGGTTATTGTTGGTATTATTGCTCTCTATCCTTTATATTGTCTACCTTCATATTATGTGCTTATAGTGGCGAGTCTATAAAATCTAGGGGGAGTCTCGTCCTTAAAGTGTGCCCATGCTCCCTAATAGCTAGTTCAAATCGGGGCACACATCTAGGGGGAGCTCCGACTAGATTCTATAGACTTCTCTCTTGCAATTTGTGTTGTTGTCATCATCCACCAAAAAGGGGGAGATTGTAAGGGCATTTCCCTACTTTATGTTTTGGATGATGATGACAACCCTTTGTTGGTCTAATCTTGTGCTAAATGTTTCAAGTTCTCGATGCTTAGGCTTACATCGGATAGCTTTTCTCTCTCGTAGGAAAAGATCAAAGATGGAGTCCTCTATGCTTTTTATCTCTATGGTCATTGGGAACCTGTACTATCAAGAGTGAATCCACTTTGGAAAGAGTAGGGGGAATCTGTTCACGTACACCTCCCTCACCCCTCTCTTGTCTTCCTCAGGTGTGAGAGAGAGCGTCTCCCTTTTTCATATGACTGCCTGCTATGCTTTCCCAGCGGTTGTACCGCTCGCCCGAGCGGTTGTACCGCTAGCTCTTGGAGCTTTCCTGTCTTGATCGAGCGGTGGTACCTCTGCCTCCGGACAGTGGTACCGCCACCAGGATCAGGAAAGACCTGCGGCGGTGGTTCCGGCCATGCACCGCCCATGTACCTGTCAAGTCTCTGTTTTGATGCGGTTCTCGGGCGGTGGTGGCCCGATTGGTCTAGTTGTTCCTCGTCGACCGGTACCACTGGTGGTCTGAGCGGTTCTTCCGCTCAGAACTTAGCCGCCCAAGCGCTCAAGGCCATGCGGTTGCACCGGTCCAGCACCGCCCAACTACCGCCCTCAGGGGTGACTCCTTTCTGTTTCAGTGCGGTAGTTGAGCGGTGGCTGGGCGGTTGGTCCGGTTATTCTCTAAAACTGGTACTACTGCCTGGTGGCCCGGTTGTACCGCCTGGTAGGGTTCTGCCGATACACCGTGAGTCCCGGTTGTACCGGGACAAGGAGCGGTTGTACCGCTGCAGTGCTGAAAACGCAGTAACGGGTGGATTTATTAGGGTTGCTATATAAGGTGGTTCTTCCACCTACCACTTTCACTTCTTACATCTCTCACTCCACCATTGATGCTCTCAAGCTCTCTTTGCCCGATCTCTTTCTCTCTAGCCACTCAAACTTGTTGATTTGCTAGGGATTGAAGGAGGAGACCTAGATTTACACTTCCACCAAAGGATATTTGCTTCCCCCATACTTTCTTGTGTGGATTTTATTACTCTTGGGTGTTTGAGCACCCTAGACGGTTGAGTTTACCTCGGAGCCATATTCCATTGTGGTGAAGCTTCGTGGTTTCGTTGGGAGCCTCCAATTAAGTTGTGGAGAGAGCCCCAACCTTGTTTGTAAAGGTCCGGTTGCCGCCTTCAAGGGCACCAATAGTGGAATCACGGCATCTCGCATTGTGTGAGGGCGTGAGGAGAATACGGTGGCCCTAGTGGCTTATTGGGGAGCATTGTGCCTCCACACTGCTCTAACGGAGACGTACTTCCCCTCAAAAGGAAGGAACTTTGGTAACACATCCTCGTCTCCACCAGCTCCACTCTTGGTTATCTCGTACCTTTACTTTTGCTAGCTTTCTTGTGCTATATCCCTTGCTTGCTTGTGTGCTTGTTGTTGTTGCATCATATAGGTTGTTCACCTAGTTGCATATCTAGACAACCTACTTTGATGCAAAGTTGAATTTGGTAAAGAAAAGCAAAAAATTGTTTGTTGCCTATTCACCCCCCCTCTAGTCAACTATATCGATCCTTTTCAAAGCTGAATACATTGCAACCGCCATTTGTGCAACTAAATTACTATGGATGAGGAATACTTTGAAGGATTATGGTATCACCTATAGACACGTGCCTCTTCTATGTGATAATGAAAGTGCCATCAATATTGCTGAGAACCCCAAAGATCATACCCGCACCAAGCACATCGATATTAGGTATCACTTCTTGAGAGATCATGTGTAAATGGGTGATATTCACATAGATCATGTTGGCACAGATTTGCAACTTGCGGATATTTTCACAAAACCATTGGATGAAGCAAAGTTCTGTCGACTTAGGCGTGAACTTGGTATCTTGGAGCTTGACAATATTATGTGAAATCTAGTACCCATTCATGCATGAAATTAATGTCTTGCCTTGATGTAGGCATATATTTAGGGGGAGACACTCAACTCATGAGTACTCTCACCCTACATAATGCATAAAAAGAAACCACTCTCAAAGCTACCATGTTATTCTAACTATGGTGCTTTCCATGATGGAGTAGTGATTATGCACCCAAAGTTCAAATCTTTGGGAAGTCATGTCAAGTACACTCATACATGGTGGCCTTGGCCACTGCTCTTGTCATTAAAACAAATGCTCATTGCTCATATATTGTGTCTTTACATCCTGCTATATATTGAACTCATCATGTTCCCATCATTGTCATTAGCACCAACTATGACCCCCTAGTCTCACAAATCCATAAGTGCTTCCGGTCGTCCGTAGAACGCCGGTCGTCCGGACTTTTCCCAGGCACCGGACGTCCGTAGAACGCCGGTCGTCCGGTAAAAGCCCTCTGTTGTCCTCAGGCCGGTTGTCTGGTCGATCTGGTCTTCTGGTAATTCTTTCCCTAGCCCAGGCACCGGACGTCCGCAGTTCTCCGGTCGTCTGGACTTTTCTCAGGCGCATATATATAGCGCGGGGTGCGATTTGGGTCAGTTTACCCTAGTCCATTCGCCCTCTCTCCTCCTTTTTCCCCAACGCCGCCGCCCCTGTCTCGCGGTTCCTCGCCGACGCTACCGCTCGGGTCGCCCCTGTTTCTGGCACGACCCATTGCCGGATTCTCTCTAGTCGTCGTCTTCCTCCCTGTTCTTCTCTCCGAGGTCGGTATGGTGAAGACGAAGCACGCCGCTCACAAGGACCCCCCATCTAGGTCCTCTCGCCCCTCCTATCGTGGTGACTCTGATGATTCCCAAGAACGGGCTCTTCCTCGGAAGCGTGTTCCTCCACCTCGCCGCTCTCCAAGCGAAGACTCACCGGAGGGCTCTGACTATGAAGATGAGCTGGCTCACATGGAGAGAGGAGAGCCTGTCCCTGTTCGCACCACTGCTCCCAAGCCCGGGACTCGACGGCCTACCTTCCAGCGTCCTCCTCCTCCGGTCCAACCTCACGGTGATGCTCGTCATATCTCGCTTGAACCTCCTTTACCACACGTCCGTCACGTTAAGCGGTTCAACCTGGTTCCCATTGCCTCATATCTTAAGTTGTGTCGTGATATTGATCAATTTACGATTGCTCATGACTCTAGGGACAATCGTTTTCGCACTAATGTCCAAGATGACATTTTCACCACTATCATCATTCCTAAAGGTCTTTCTCTGCATCTGTGCATTGATTTAGAGCATATTCGTACTCAACCGGAAAAATATTCCGGGGCTATTGAGCTCATCGAGTCCTCCAATCTTGTTGCCCCATTTACATTTCAACATGGCTTTAACCAAGCCGCCATTCATCAATATTATGCCACATGTTTCTTTGGTCTAAATAAAACTGTTACTTGGATGACCTCCGACACAAAGCTCTCGGCTTCCTATTCTCAATTTGTTGCTGCCCTTGGTTTTCCCGACACCGGGTTCAAAATTCACAATGATGACCCCGAACATAGACCCAAGGGCACTGATGCATGTGCTGATCTTATCAAACCCATAACCCAACTGACTGATGATAAGAAACATAAGGGTTTTAACCAAGTTTCCATTTGGCGTGCTCCTTTCTTCATTATCTATCAATGTGTCATTCGCACCATTTATCATAAGATGGGTGACAAGGGGTCCTGCAGTAGCTACTGCATCGATCTCATGCATCGCCTCTATGCGTCTCCGAAAGGGAAGAACAATGTGCCTCATTTTCTATGGCATGAGATTCACCTCGCTTCTTTTCAGCACAAGCGGGCCTTTCCTCATGCTCCCTTTCTTCAGGCATTCATCGAGAGTGTGGCCTCGTTTCCTACTGTCTGCACTCATTTACATGAGCGATGGGTCATTCCCGCTCACATGGCCGATAACTATGTTCCCAAGGACTCTTCCTCTTCTGCTCATCCGCGCCGCACTGCTGCTAGCATCCCTCGTTCTGCTCCCTCCGGATCTGCACCCTTTGGTCGCATTGCTCGCTTTCTGGGGAAGGCCCACTCTGCCTTGATGAAGGCTGTTACTTTTAACTGCTCCCAAAATCACGATGTTGTCACGCGCCTTATCACCTCCAAGAATGCTCTGAAGACTCGTCTGAGAGACTCCGGAGTGTTCTATGTGAGTGATGATGATCATTTTCCTGATGAGCCACCTTCTGATTTTGGTTTTCCCTCGGGTCCTGAGTGGGCTAACTTCTTTGACGAGGCTGGTGGCAGTGGTGCACATGATGATGATGATGATTCTCTCTGATGACCCCCCCTTTGGGTATTTGATGCCAAGGGGGAGTAGGCACTATGCGATTCTATGATATTAGCTTGTAATCGAATTCATTGTTATGTTCTTTTTGGCTTGTATCGAACTCATGTTATGAGATTTTAGAGACTTATGTTCTATGCTATGAGTGTTGAACCTATATGGAGCTTATTGTCTTGATTATCTTGTGTATGAGATTTGGTTGTGTTGGTATCACATTGAGGGGAGCTCTCTTCATGTTTATTCTTTATGGTATCATATTGAGGGGGAGCTCTCTCCATGCTTATTCTTTGTTTATTGAGCTCCACATCAAATCCTTTCGATTTTTTTATGTGTATGCATATATGCTGTCATCAACTACCAAAAAGGGGGAGATTGAAAGTGCAATCATGCCCTTAATCATATTTTGATGTTGGTGACAACATGCATGTTGGGACTAATCATGTTTATCAAGTATATCTCAGAATTATGTCTCAAAGGCCGTGTGTGGATCATGACTAGGGACAAATGCACATAACTCAAGATCGGAGATACAAGACATTAGCCTTGGCTTTGTTTACGGTTTGTTATTGAGTATAGCGACCCCACACTATTAAGAGGGGATCGTCGGATCTAGTTAAAGATTTGCTCAAACCCACCAACTCCAGTTTTTCTCTCCGGACGTCCGGTACTCTACGGATGTCCGATCCCTCTCAGTTGTCCGGACGCCCGTCTCTCTACGGCCATCCGGTGTTTCTATTACAGAACAATATTCACGGATTTCCGAGCCTCTCCGGACGTCCGATCTCCGGACGACCGGCACGTCTCGGACATCCGGTATTTCCTCCACAGAACAATATTTACGAATTTTCGAGCCTCTCCAGACGCCCGGTCTCCGGACGACCGGCACGTCTTGGATGTCCGGGTGCTGTGTGCTGGTTCGTGGCTTATGTGTTCCCAGCGGCTGGACGACTGATAGCTGTCAGAGGTCCGGACATATTTGTGCCACCGGACGTCCGGTGCTCTCCAGACGTCCGACCTCTTTTGTGCACTTATGGGGCTCAAAATGGTTACTTTTTCCACACCCACTATATATAGGCTTCTCCCTTCCACGGGATGCGGTTGACCATTCACTTTGAGCTTGCCAAGAACACTTTTCACTCTCTCTCTTAATCCTCTACACCAAATCCTAGATCCCCAAGTGATTTGGGAACATTTGAGAGAAGTCCTCCAATCAAGTGATAGATCCACTCCTTCCTCTTCTTTGCACCGAAGGAATTCGTGATTTGAGCAAGTCTTGAGCTTTTCCCCATCGTTCTTATTACTCTTGGAGGTTGGAGACTCCTAGGCGGTAGGAGTCTTTCGGAGAGGAAGCGACCTTTGTGATTACCCCCGGAAAAGTTTGTGAGGGTTTGCAGACCACCCCAAGGTCTACCACTAGTGGTTGAGAAACGCCTCCGTGGTGTTGTCTCAAAGGGAGAATAGGGTGTGCCTTTGTGGCGTTGGTGTGCCTTCGTGGTAACATCCACCTCTCTAACGGTGACTAGCTTCCCTCCAAGGAAGTGAACGTCGACATACATCCTCGTCTCCCGGAGTTGCGATTATTCCTAACCCTAACTTTCTACTTGTGGTTACTTGTCTCTTAGCACTTACTTATATCATATTGTGCTTGCTTACTTACATACTCGCGGTACTTGCTTAGTACTTAGTACTACACTTGCAATTGTTAGGCTCACCTTCATATTCCGCACTATTGTCTAAAATTGCTAAGTAATAATTAAAATTTGTAATTGTACCTATTCATCCCCCCTCTAGGTCCATCTCGATCCTTTCAATGCCCCCCGGGTCTACTTTTATCCTATATAAAATCCTAAAAATACATTGCTACAATTTTATTTTATTTATTTTATTTTTTATTTTTGTTCAATCTATCTATCAAACATCATACAATTTAATCTTGCACGTAACCGCCGAGGGATTGACAAACCCTTGTTCGCGTTGGGTTGCAAGGATTTGTTTTTTCTGTGCAGGTGCTGCTAACGAGGTGTTGCGTGGTTCTCCTACTAGATTTATAACCTTGGTTCTTAACTAACGGAAATACTTATCTCTACTATACTGCATCATCCTCAACTGTTCGGGGAAATGCCAACACAGTTCACAAGTAGCAGGAAGAATTTCTTGCCCCGTTGCCGAGGAGACATCATCAACATCTATCAAGTACCTACACATAAACTTTCATCTCCTTGCATTTATATTATTTTCCATTTGCCTCTCGTTTTCATCTCCCCTAATTCTATTTTTTTTATCAAAATACAAAAATATTATCTGTTTGCCTTTTTCTTTTTGCTTCTTTCTTTGCTTGTTATCTTTTTTGCCTAGTCACGAGTCTCAAGAAAATACAAAATTGCGTGATTTTTCCAATACTAATAATAATGATTTTATTAGTACTTTGATTGCTCCTCCCACTACTAGCGCGGAACTTATGATATTAATGCCGCTTTGTTAAATCTTGTTATGAAAGAACAATCTTCTTGTTCTCCTAATGAAGATGTTGCATCCCATCTTAACACTTTCGTAGAATTGTACGACATGCAAAAGAAAAAAGATGTGGATAGTGATATTGTCAAATTAAAATTATTTCCATTCTCACTACAAGATCACGCTAAAATTTGGTTTTCATCTTTACCACGAAATAGTGTTAAGTATTTTCTGATGATGATATGTACCTAGGGTAGGGTCTTAGGCCCGACCTAGACGACCTACCCAAGGACACTACCCTAAAGTCCAAGGCTTACAAGATTCAACAGAAGATACCGACTGAAATCTCATGACGTGCAATCCATTCGACGGAAGATTCCACTCAGATATACCACTTCCACTCGACCATTATAACTTCACTCGACAATACAAGAACCCACTCGGAGTACAGAAGGCCTAAAGTCACCCCAGGATGGCAACGGTCAGACATTCACTCAGACGTCATAAAGATCACTTATTATGGGCGTTACCAGTAACGTTCAAGTCAGAACTCACATTGAACCCCGGTGTAACTAAGGGCTGCACGGGGTCAGGCGGAGTCTATATAAGCCACCCATCCCCTCTAGCACAAGGGTTTGCACCCCTTATAACATTTGCACACATCCAATCGACAAGCCTCTGCGGCACCAAGACGTAGGGCTATTACCTCCTGCGAGAGGGTCCTGAACTCATAAATTTGTGCGTACAACCTTGCCGTAGCTAGGACACGGCCATATCCTACGTACCCCTACTCTTACTATCAGACTCATTCCCATGATAGTTGGCGCCCACCGTGGGGTGGGCGTCTGAGCGACTTCCGGTGAGGTTGCAGTTTTCGATCTCCATCAACCTGATTTCCGGTGGTGGTTTGGCCCTAGGCCACGAGATTTGTATCGGCGCGCTTGTCTTCATTGCTGACAACTCCGCCTGGCTCCAAGAAGCCCCCATCAACATCGAGGCTCTCCCCGTCCGCGGGGCGGCGCACTTTCATGCGAGTGCCTGCAGCGTCCTCTTGCGGCAGCCGTCGACCCAACATCGGTCGGCTCATGCAGCATCCTCGGTCCCTACTATTCGCTGCCGCAAGTGATCTGGTCGTTCGCAGCTCCAGCTGTGGGTGAAACATGCGGTGGCTCGTCCGTCGACCACCCCACAAATCACGGAGATTGAGCCCGATGAATCCCTCTACGGGTTGTTCGATCTGCCGACTCGCTATTCGGATACGCTTTCCAAGTGTGAGAGCAATGACCCCGCAGCGGAGGTCCTCATGGTCGACTCCCAGCACAGTGGCAGCAGCGGCGGTGCCGACCCGTCGCGCGACCACGATGAATATTATCCCCAAGCCCTCACTGCAGAGTAGAGGGAAGAGCTGCGGCGCAGGAATGAGGAGGCTCTCCAGACCCCCATTATAGGGGAGAGCCCCGATGCTCAGGCTTTGGAGGCTGCGCGCATGGCCAATCTGGCCGAGCTTGCACGTCTGGAGAATCTTCAACAGGCACTCGACGGTCGCACCCGCAGACACATTCCAAGTTCTAGTCGACGTCAACGACAACTGTTTCCAACTGGACCTCGAGATGATTGTCAGGTACACCGCACTCTGATTCAGAATGTTATAGCAACAGCCTATATCGCAGAGTCCATCCAGCCATCCTACTCTGAGGCTGGAAGAGGTTTATGGCAGATCCGTGCACTGCTCAAGGCGGCTGGTGAGCAAAACTGAGCTGTTTCCCAGTCGCGTAATACGATTCATAGCAGATCTGCCATGGCAAACATAGTTCAGTCGGCGCACAACCCAAGATCGCCTTCGCGGCGTGAAGATCGTGGTTATCGCCAAAACCAGTACCTTGGCCGAGGCCACGGGCAGTTTGATCCTCGGTATCACCATGATGACCACCGTCGAGTGCCTACGCCCCCTCTGAGGGGTGGCTCATACGCGTCCCGGTGGTATGATGATAGGCACCCATATGGGGATGAACGAAGAGCCCCAGTCGACCCAAGAGAGCCTGGGTTCAATGCGAGGTCAGTCCTCGTACAGGGCCTGGTTGACAGAGGTAGAGCTAACAGAGAAGGGCTGGACAGAGATCGTCCGACGTGAAGTAGGGCGTTCATCTCTGGCCCGAGTGTTTCAGCAGGGCCATCCGAGCAGCTGAGATCCCGCCCAACTTTAGATTGGCCGCTGGTGTGAGCAAGTTCACTGGCGAGTCGAAGCCAGACACGTGGCTGGAAGATTACCGAGTGGCAGTGTAGATTGGTGGAGGCAATGACGAAGTGGCCATGAAGGACCTCCCCCTGATGCTGGAAGGCTCGACCAGGGCCTGGTTGAATCAGTTGGCCTCTGGAAGCATATTCTGTTGGGAAGATTTAGCTCTAGTGTTTATCAAAACATTTGAGGGTCCTTGCAAATGCCCTGCTGGCCTGACCGAATTACAGCATTGCGTTCAGAAGCAGAATGAAACTTTGAGAGGTTTCATCCAAAGATGGACTACCGGTCACCATGTGGTGGAGAATGTGTCAGAACACCAGGCAGTTTGCGCCTTCAAGGAGGGCATACATACCGAGAGCTTATCCTGAAACTAGGTTGTTCCGGAGACATGTCTCTGAGCCGAATGATGGAAATAGCCACTCGGTATGCAAATGGCGAAGAGGAAGACCGACTCCGCAATGGCAAGGGAAAACCAGTCGGGACCAGGACACCAGAGGGGGAAACCCCAGTCGGAAGCAAAAGCGCAAGGCCGAGGCTGCAGGTCCTACTGAAGCCGCAGTTCTAAATGCGCAAGGAAAGTTTAAGGGAAAGCCTAAGGGGCCATGGGTGCCCAAAAGGGTGAAATATCAGTTGGTCCAGGACGTCCTAGATTTGCCGTGTCACAATCATTTGGAGAAGGATGAAAAGGGTAACTTGATTCTGTCCAAGCATACCACTCGACAGTGCAGACTCCTGATTTAGTAGTTCCGGGAGGGTCAGCCTAGTGAGAACACCATAAAAAAATTATACGTCCATGATGATACGTGTTTGTCATAGTAGGTGACGTTTTCTGTCATGCATGTACATCCATGATCATTTTATGACAGAATCAAGATGGGCATACCTGTGATGTCGTAGAAGTGTTCCATGACAATATCAAAATTATCATCATAGAAGTGTCCACTTCCATGACGATAAATCACGTGTCATAGAAGTGCTTTCGTCAAGGGTGACCAACATGTGGCATCCACTGTAATGGGTCGTCGTTAAGCTATCGGGTTCCGTTTTGGATCCGATAACCCGTTAACAGCGCCGACCAATGGGAATTTTCCACGTGTAAAATTCTCATTGGCCGAGAGATCCACGTGTCAGCCCGGCGTTCAGACAATTGTCATCCAGCGAATGGACAGAACATGCCTATGATACGTCGACACCTGTCTCAGCCCAACAGTGGCCCATTCAGGTTAAAAGGCCGGGCCTGTCAAAATAAGTAGGCCAACCCATTAGCATCCTACTTGAGTCAGGCCCATTTACAAGCACGGCCCATACAAGTTACATAGAATCGGCCCATCAAAGGCCCATTCTAGATTTGACAATTTCCAGCCCATCGTTAGTTTAAGCCCGTTAACAACCCACTACATCTTTGGGCCCAATTGCGGCCCAAGCTTCTTTCGGCATGTTAGCAACCCATCGTCAGTTCCAACCCGTTAATGGCCCGGAACGTCTTTTGGCCTTTTCAAGGCCCATTCTGCAGTTGGGCCAATTCTAGACCGCTGTGACTTTAAGCCTGTCCTCGGCCGATTCGGTAAATGGGCCAACTCCTAGCCCATTTGACTCTCGGCCTGTTAACATCCCGCATAACAGTTGGGCCTTTGACTTTAGATCCATTACGGGCCCATGTTCTGCAGGGCATCATTTCAGCCGAACGCGACTTTCGGCCTGTTAAAAGCCTAGTTTGCAAATTGGGCCTCCTCTAGCCATAACACTTTTGGCCTCTTACTGGCCCATAAAGTAAAAGGGCCGAGACAAAATTGACATGTTTTTCGTCCTGCTAGAGGCCCGCGGGCCATTTCTATTTATATGGCCCTATCGAGCTTTTGGCCTGTTAACGGCCTGCTAAGAGCCGTTGTTATGGTGGGCCACATTATTTGGGATCCACTTAATATTATTTTGTCCAGCCCAATTAAGGCCCGCTTTGACTACACATTTTTGTTCATTTGTATGGCGTCCAGGAAATGTTTGGGCGTGTTGGCCCCCATTTCAACGATATAGCCTATAGACTAAGGCATATAAACGTATAATAACCCTACACTATACAATAAAGAAATTACAGCCGAATATACCCACTAGGCATTATAGTTTGGCACCAATGATAATAAATCCTACACAAATAGCAAATTACATACACTGGACAGATAAAGCTCATACATCATGGACATGCATCAACAGAACTTACCATTTGAACTATAATCTCTTCAGAAAATAGGATTGGCCGGATTCAGATAGCACAAATTTTAGTCTGCAAAATCTCCAATTCCTTCGTGGTTACCTCAGTGTCTTGTTTCATTTTCTTGACTCCTGCATCTAATACCTGCATGTCCAGTCTCAACTTGTTGATTGTATGTTTAGAATCATGTACATGTTGTCTTGCCACCTCTAGTTGATGCTCGAGAACATCAACACATTCCAATTCCAATCCATAATCATTCGGCAATGGCCATGCTACACTGCTCGTAGATCTTTGTGTTGATGTCACTTCATCCTGAAATGTTTTGGTAAGTACACATGACTAGGGCAAAAATATAGTTAGAACAGTGAAGCGAGCAAGACAAACTATTTTGTACATGGCAAAATAGGACTAACAATAATGTTACACGTCATGAAGCATAAGAGGTGATATTTTAAAAATTATAAAAATGGTAGTCTGTGCAGCCTGCATAAAGAAATCTCTCTTAGCTCACCAGAGGAGCATGATATTGGGGACAAATCCAAAACACAGACAAGTTGCAAATTTAGATAACATGTTGCGTATAAGTAAGCAAGTAGTTGGCCATTCTATAGCTCAATTAAAGTCTTAGGGATCATAATGAATAGCAGAGGGATTCATACAAACTTACTACAGGAAGCCAAACTATGCAATCATTAGCCTAGTATAAACTAGATTGTGAGCCTCATGCAGTAATAGTTGGTTAATAGACTTCAAAGCTTCAGGCACACTTTGCCAGAGTAATTAAATGGTAAGGCCTTTAATTATGTCAACTAATAGTTATACAAGTACCCAACATCAGGCATCATTGTTTGGGCATCTCATTAACTGAGGACAAATAAAGCAATTGAAAAGAGCAAATTAAATATGCCTGAAACAAACAAGGAATTGAACTGTAGAGTTGGGTACAGTGACTTACCTTAACTGGTTGAATAGGCTCAGCGCTACTCCTACTTCTCTTACAAGGATCCTTCCTAACATCTTGTACTTGGAAATCCTCAATCTTATCTTCTTTGCACCCCCTCTGCAAGGTGACAAAAACTAGTTACTCATCTCCTTGGAAGATAAATATGCATACTTTCCAGTCCGTGAACAACACAAAAGGATGAGACTATAACAAAACAACACCACATAATGAAACATTCCACATCTCTTGCACTTGCACACAATGAAATGGGCATTTACTATGTGTGCACTATGTAAAAACTAGGCATGCCTTCAAACTAGATCTCCAGGTACTCTTGGAGAGCCTACTTTAGTGTACAGCCAAACCTTTATGTCACCTATGAGTTAGACAAGCCCCCACTACAACAACCCTTAGTGTTTAAATCATTGACAAGCTCTATTAGAGTGTTAGGTCAAGAACAACAAGTAATCAAAGAAAACAGTCCAAGTATGGCTGGCTGATGCAAACAAGCAATTGAACAGATGTGTGAGCAAATCTTACATATCAAGAAAAGAAGCAAAGAAGGAGGCTTAAAGACCATCACTTGACTGACCAGATTTAAGGGGCATTTAAACATCATGTGCAACGTATGAACTAACATAAACATTGCATATTCCAGATTCTACAATGGAATGCACATGTATTAGGTTATGCCATGTATGATGATGCCTAAATTTACACTATAGTAGGCAGGAGTGATTCATCATTGCACGCACAATTAAATTGCAGGTTAAGGGCCAGTTCTTTTCCGCCTTTTCAGAGCTTATTGTCAAAATAAGCCATAAAAGATGTAAAGAAGTCATTTTTGAGTTATGGGCTTGGGCTTAACTTATTTCGCTTGGGAGGGGGAGTTTCGGGTAGAAGATCAATAAAAATTGAAGGGAAGGGGAATAGTGAAATGACTCTATCGTCTGCCTATATTACACTCCAAATGCAGCTGCTCACGCCCGCGTCACACCTGACCCTCAACTAAAAACAAACACGCAAGCGTTCATTGCCGTGCCCGCTTGCATCTCCTCTCCCCTTTCCCTCTACCTCGATCCCCTTCCTGCAGCGCTAGGGTTCCTCCAGCGAGCCGTCGCAAATGGTCCCATCTAGCCTGGTCGTCGACAATGGTCTATCCAGCTAGGCTACATGGCCGGCGCGTAAGGCCAAATCTCCCCAACTGCTCCTCCCTCTGGCGCCGCCGCTCATTCTCATGGTCTCTAGCAACTGCTCCATTGTGGTCCGTCCAACGCACTACTCCGGCGGGCGCCGCAGAACTACGGCTGATGCCATACTGCGGCAGAAGGCACCTTATTCCCCCTCCTCTCCTCCTAGGCCGTGGCCTTGAGGTGCCGTTGAAGGATGAGCTCATCCAACAAGGTGAGGATCTCCTCTGATTTTTTGCCATTCTGATCCACTATATGATGAATTGCTATGAGTTGCTTCTGCTGCTGCTATATGATGCATTTCTATGAGCTACTCCTGCTGCTGCTATATGATGAATTGCTATGAGCTACTGCTGCTATATGATGAATTGCTATGAGCTGCTGCTGCTATATGATGAATTGCTATGAGCTGCTCGTGCTTCTGCTATATGATGAATTGCTATGAGCTGCTCATGCTGCTGGTATATGATGAATTGCTATGAGCTGCTGCTGGTATATGATGAATTGCACACTTTTGCTGCTGTTGTATGATGAGTTGCTATGAGCTGTTGTTACTGCTGTATGATGATTTGCTATGAGCTGCTGCTGCTATATGATCGTTTCAGGTGGTGCTGCTATATGATAATAACCAGCCACTTGGACCATCAAATTTTAATAAATAATTGTTCTTCATTTAAATGTGGGTCATGCGTTCTTCGTTTAAATTAGGCAATGGGATCTCTATGGAAGGCATTGACTAAAGTAGATTGTGCCAAGTAGATGGTGTCTTTGTATTTGCATTTTGAACAAATAGTGATTGTCTGTTTTCCTATCATATTAATTACTGCACTGGGTTCAGTTTGTGATGTTTGCAAGTCAAACTAATTTTCATATGGGCAGAAAAATGACAAAATATAATGCAATCTAGACTTTTCACTGATCATACCAAAGATAACTTGAAAAGGAAGGCAATGAAAAGAACTGGTTGGCTTATTACCTGGAGCTTATATTCACAGGTGCTTATTTTCTTAGGATAACTTGTAATAATTGTCCCTAAGAAACTTGGCAAATAGAACTGACATACAAATAACATGTCACGATGATTGCAATGGAGGAGTGACCTACCATAGCACACTGTATAGGCTCACCGTTGCCTCTCCTTTTTTTGCGATGTTCCATGAAATTGCCACATACATCTTGTACTTTTTCATTGTGTAACCCTATCTGCAAGTTGACACGGCTAATTTCAGACATCTCTACATGATAATACATTGCATATCCCTTGCGCATATTTAAACCACCAATTAACAATTGTGTGCGTAGCATAAACTAGCCATGACTCTGTGTGCTAGACTAGCAGGCACTCTAAGGGAGCCTAATGTAGTGCGCTAGTATTCCTACATGCCACCTACGATTTTGTGTAATGTACTACCTCTGTTCCTAAATATATGTCTTTGTAGATATTCCAGTATGGACCACATACAGATGTATATAGATGCATTTTCGAGTTTAGATTCACTCATTTTACTCTGTATGTAGCCTATAGTGGAATCTCTAGAAAGAATTATATTTAGGAATAGAGGTACGAGGTAGTATCATGCATGACATCTACATATCTAATTTAGCAGCCAGTAGTAGAAATCATTGTCTGCACAAAGGGATTATTGGTCGAAAATCCTAGCAAAGCACGCTAGCAGGCACACAACAATACAAGAGAGAGAGAGAGAGAGCGATATATATATATATATATATATATAGAGAGAGAGAGAGAGAGAGAGAGAGAGGGAGAGAGAGAGAGAGACTTACAAGATCATATCAATGCCTCAGTCAAGGATCTTGGTTGGCCAAGCTGTCAGATCTAGAAGAAACATCATCCTTGTTGTTTTTGCCAGCTGCATAACATGTAATATTGACCTGTTAGTATATTTGAAGTACATCGGGCAGGTGATGCTGGACGGGTTTAAAGGTGACAAGTTCCTAGGCCATGGCGGTTGCTTGGCATCTTGCCAGATGGTGGGAATCAGGTTAGAAACGTCAAGGGTGATGACGCTGTGCTGTCTGTCGGTGTCCGGTAAGGAGATCTAGAACCGTTGAGTAGGGTGTTTGTGGAGCGGCTCCGATATGGTGGACTACGGTGTGGGCAAAGCGGATCTGTGGTCGTGGACGAGGGCATCAGTGAAGCTGCTCCGGTGGTTGGGTTTAGGATGGTGTCGACGATGCGGATCTGCGGCCGTGGACGGGGCGTCAGAAGCTGCTCCGGTAGGTTGGATGAGGGTGCGACGAAGCGGATCTGAGGCCGTGGACTTGTGAGTTGGCAAAGCAGCCCCAGTAGGGTTGAGAATGGTATCGGTGAAGCTACTCTGGTAGGGTTGACGATGGTGTCGACGAATCGGCTCTGGTAGGGTTGAGGAAGGTATCGGCAAAGAGGATCAGAGGCCGTCGACGGGGGGCATCGGTGGGGCGGCTCCGGGGGGTGTGGATGAAGCGTCTCAGGTGGGGAGTATGAAGGAGCCACTGCAGATGCGCTGCAGTTGACGAGAGTACCGACGAAGCAGATCCGGCGCCGTGGAGAAGGCCGACACTAAATGGGCTATGGTACAGTGGTGGATGAGCAGTCTACTTGTTTCTAGGGGAGGTGGGAGGGGTAGATGCGACCACAGAAGCAGATCGGGTGAGGTGGACGCCGCAGGCAGTGAATGGGCTCTGCTACGTTGGTGGATGAGCAGTCTAGGGTTTCGAGAGGGAAGGGGTAGAAAGGCCAATGAAGCACGGACGACATGATGTAAGATGCTCTGGTGCTGTGGAGTTAGTCGTTTTTGCGGGAGGGGGAGAGGAAATGGGGGTGCCGTGTGGTGGGGGGAACCGGAAGTTACCAAAGCAGCCCTGACCTATTATGTAGATGAGGGCCGTATTGTAACTATTGTTCTCCGTGTACCAAGGACAAAAGGAGAATTTCGCATGCTAAAGACTAGGTGGTAGAAATTTTAGAAGGAGATGGGAGATTTTGCCGCCCGCGGGATCATTCGTATCCAGTTTCAACTAATTTTAGATCGTGCTAGAGGGAATGTCATGTGAGACTGTGTACACGGGGCACGCGTCAGCAGTTAATAACTGGTGTGAAGTCCACCCCAGAAAAAAAGACAATAACTCGGGAGGATGCACCGATAACTTGGACGTTCACATGGGCGTGGCCAATCGTACGGGTGTAGAGGCGCGTTCACAAAAAAGGGATCAAACACTCAGCCTATGTATTTCTCGTGTAAATTGATAATTTAGTGCCATTGGTTATTTACTTTAAACATAATGCATTGACGTGTTAGTGTAGAGGCGCACAAAAAGAAATGGATATTGTAGTCCCACAAAAGAAATGGATATTGTAGTCCGCTACTTAAAGTGTTACCTCATATGATTAAATAGCCTCCATTTCATAAATTGCGTACCCCTTGAATTCATATATGAATATTACATATATTACTTCATAATAGAACCTTAAATCATCCAAGACTAATGAATTTGTATGCAAGACTAATAATGGTGCATGTACATGATAACTGCATTCGTTGTTTGAAGAAACATCACTGTAACTTTGGCATGCACAATTGAAAAGGTTTATTTAGATAGAAAAAAATGTGATATCTGAGTGTCCAATCTTTATAGCGTTGATTCGATATTGTACCTTTGGCCACGATACAAAGTAGATATTGATTTATGTTCAAGTGATGCACGTCCACGATCGCTAGATAGTGATACGTGAATGAATTGTGAAATCTCTCTCACAATAATACATATCTCATTTCCCCGTGGGCATCGGAATTACACACGCGCACTTCGTGTATTTCTCTCCCTCCGTCAAGGTTAGAATTCGTCTTTCTACCCCGTCCTACAAGTCTCTCACAAAGAAACACACACACTATCTCTGTCGAACACGCCCACCCCTTTAATTTTGCCCACCCACAACCACTAATGTCTCAAAGTATAATTATGTCTCTCACACATATGCATAAGGTTAACTCGAGTTCTGGAACCATATGAATACATAGAATGGGATTCCAGCAGAGCACCTTTTGTTTTGAGATTTTGCTCTCTCTCTCTCTCTCACACACACACACACACATACACACACACACACACACACGTGCGCGCGTGTAGACATTGTTTCTCTCTTCATTTTTTCCGGCACTTGCATGCACACCGTTTGTTTATCTCCGATGCTTTAAGTATGCCTCGCACACATGCTATCTACCTATCCCTTAATATATTTATGTGTCACACAAACTCCTTCTCCCTACTAGCAAGATGCCCATGCGTTGCACGGAACATCAAGATGCCCATGCATTGCACGGAACATCAAGATGCATTTGTATGAGTAGTTTATCTTGTGGGAGAAAAGGATGAACGAGGGAAGGCCTTATTTGCAAATGTGGAGAGGGGCGTGGGTATCTTTTTGCAAAAGTGCCATAATTTTCTTCCTATCCGTCGGACATAAATCAGATGGCCTATATCGCAGGATGGAAGGCACACCATCATCACCAACTCTATTTTTTATAAGAGTAGAGATATGTAGGTGTCACTGCCTCCCCCCCACACCCACACACACACACACACACTTCCCAACACCGACGGAGTAGGGTGACACCTCGATCTTGATACTAATCTATCGATTGACTTCTCTCTCGAACACACACGCACACTACCCGACATCGAAGGAGTAGGGTGGCACCTCGATCTTGATAGTAATCTATCTACTGCTTCTCTCTCAAACACACACACACACACACACACACACACACACACACACACACACACACACACACACACACCGCTAGTTCTGCCTCTGTGCCTACCACGCACACTCTCGATACGTCTTTCCCTCCCTCCCCCACCCCACCCCAACAATGACAGCAGAAGGGTGACAACTCGATCTGATCTTAATCTGTCAATTGGTTTCTCTCTCAAACATTGTGTCTCTGTGCCTCGCTCAGACACACTCGATACGTCTTTCTCTCTGTAGCCCCATCAATATGTAGACTTCTCGCGCGCGCACAGCTGTAGTGACGATGAAGCTGAACCCAGTGAGCCTTGATTTTACCGGCCTCATGTGACAGTTTTCACCCTGTTTTCTATTAATTAACAGGGCAACCTTTTCTTTGTTACTACTAGTGAATCTGAAATCATTTGAGGCAGACATAAAATATATCACTTCAACCCAATTACTGCAGTAACTATTTAAAAGAAACTAGCGAGATGCCCGTGCATTGCACGGAACATCAAGATGCATTTGTATGAGTAGTTTATCTTGTGAGAGAAAAGGATGAACGAGGGAAGGCCTTATTTGCAAACGTGAGAGGGGTGTGGGTATCTTTTTGCAAAATTGCCATAGTTTCCTTCCTATCCGTTAGATATAAATCCGATGGCCTATATTGCAGGATGGCACGCACACCATCATCACCAACTCTGTTTTCTACTCCCTCTATTTCTAAATATTTTTCTTTTTAGAGATTTCAACAAGTGACTACATATGGAGCAAAATGAGCGAATCTACACTCTAAAATATGTCTACATACACATTCGTATGTGATAGTCCATTTGAAATCTGAAAAAGGAAAATATTTAGGAACAGAGGGAGTATAG
The DNA here is from genome assembly GCF_002162155.2 of Triticum dicoccoides. NCBI lineage: Eukaryota > Viridiplantae > Streptophyta > Magnoliopsida > Poales > Poaceae > Triticum > Triticum dicoccoides. Next base: position 320,113,897 of record NC_041381.1, on the reverse strand, counting down.
GAGTAGACACGGAGATATATCTGTAGCTTGGTCCACAACAAAAATGTGCTGGACTGGTTAGCGCTAGATGCTCGCAACGTGATGACCTAACTTCGAATTTGTCTTTAACTTTAATTTTTATATTATATATTACTTATTTAATATATACTTCTTTCACTACTGTACTGACAATGGAACCCACAGAGTACTTAGAATACAAGATTAAGGATGGACTTGTTTCTTTTTAACTTTCTGTATGAAGTCGTAGCCACCCTGCAAGTCACGTGTACACTGTACATGCAATTAACTTTTTATAGAGGGAGAATCATATAGGCAATTAACTCAAATGGATTGGATGAGACTCGATTATTTCCAGCATAAGAGCATCTCCAACGGCAGCTGGCAAATTTCCTCCCGCTTCCTTCCACGGAGGACGACATCAAACGCCAGCAGCATACATTTTCACAACTCTAACCAACAAGATGAAATTTGTGCAAACACGGACTAATTTCATATAAGCATGAAGGATTTCGTATAAAAAGTCTGATCTTCATATAAACATGATGGATTTCATTAAATTTACATGAACAAAGCGGTGCTAATCTGGCTCTCTTGGTATAATTAATACTCCCTTCGTCTGGAAATACTTGTCCTAGAAATGGATGTATCTAGACTTATTTTAGTTATAGATACATCCAATTTATCCATTCTAAGAACAACTATTTCCCGCCAGCAGGAGAGGGAGTACCTAATCTAAATGGCCGCCCGCGGATCACTTTGTTTCCTCATGTCCGGCAAACACTTGCGGGGTCGACGAAGGTCCTCGGAAGAGATGAAGCAGCAAAGAAACCACCTGAATGCGCAGTCATCACCTCGGCGGTGGCCGTCATGGGACCCAAGTGGCGGCGGCCTCCCGCATTCTACTTCTCCTCGATGATGGCGGCGGACACGGAGAAGCTGGCCACTGACTCGTTGCTTTCCACACACCCGGCTTCTGTCTCTGCCTGCATGGCACTGCCGTAGGCATGGGAGGCGCGCCCACAGACACGGGAGGCACGGCCACCGCAGACACTGGTGGCTCGGTATGACACGGCAGCGATGACGCCCGTACCGGCATGCTTGCCACCGTGCCAACATGGAGCAACTCGCCACTCATCATCGAGCTGAACTAGAGCGGGGAGTTGTTGAACGACGCAGCTTGGGGTGGCAACTGGCTCCGTCGGGCCAAGAGAGGTTGGTGAAGCTTCGAGCGGCCTCGCCCGTATCTGGAGGGCTCGGCAGGTCGCCCAGCCGGGTAGTATACCGGAGAACGGCTCCTTGGAAGCCATCGGAAGAGTGGAGAAAATGGTGAAGGAGGAGATGGGAGAGCGACGGAGGGGTGCGATTCTTGCCCGCTGTCTATCTGGCCTTGTTTAAATAGAGGGCGGACGATAGGAGCTTGGCCGGCGTCTGGCCTCATTTAAACTAAGGGTGGACGGGAGGATCTCTGCCGGCATTGCGTTTCATTCCGGCCCGCTCATGAGCGGACTTGTGGCCAGAGTAGGTTTCTCGGTTTGCAAGCGGGTTTAATGGAGGGGTTTGATGGAGGCGAGGATGCATGTTCAGCCGGGCGTGCAGCGGGCGGCATAGTACTATTCGATTTGATAGCGGGCGGTGCAGTTCCCGATACGGCTTTAATGCAGACAAGGGAGGGGGTAGAGGTTCCCGAAATGTTGAACTGCCAATGATGCATCCTCCTTCAATTAGCATCATGAATGCAAGGGAAGTAATGGGAGGAGCACTGAGAAAAGAGGCTGCACGATGTGAATGCAACGCAGTTTGCACTCTTATAAAGGCGCCCTTCCATTCCAATGCATCTACCACATCGTGCACACCTAAGCATTTTCCTAAGCACCTACACTAAGCACAAAAGTGCTCACTCTAGACCGATGGCGGCGATGCGCGCGAGCGGTCAGCGGTTGTGCTAGATGGTCCATGACGCCGGCATGCGGCATGGCGCCGAGGATCGTCTCCAGACGGTGTTGGCGACCGGCTGGTGGATGGCCGCTGTCGACGCCAACTACGACTCTCAGTTGGACCAGATGACCATTGCCACAACTAACAAGTTCACCATCCTCAAGAAGCTCGCGGACGACATTGTCGTACTCCCCCAGCCCGCGCGCCCGAGCTCCTCATTGCCTTCCACTCTAATCGGCCTCCATGGCCGGGACCTCTTTCAAGCACTGGTGGCCCTGCAACTGCCCGCATACGCCACGAAGAATGTCCACCTGGAGGTCGCGCTCGCCGCATGGTGCCTCGCCCTACAAGAATTCATTGACCTCCACATCCACGTGTACGAGCAAATCATGTACATAGGTATCTACAAGGCCAGTGAGGACGCTACGATGTTGGCCTTCCTCAACCAGCTGGAAGCCTTGGATGCATTTGCTGAGAAGCACCTTGACATCGCCACAAAAGCCGCCGCTCCTTAGCCGCCGGTCGGTGGCCCGACACACTAAGTTGAGGAGGAGTAGGTCGTACGTTGATGGATGCATCTTTCTGCTTGCCTCATGTAACCACCACTGCGATCGCATCATCGTGGCCTTAATTGTTATTGTGCTATTGCATTCTCGTTCCAGTCAATACCGAAATGTGCGATCCCTTTGCTTAATTATATGCACCACTGTAACTAGTACTCCATCCATCAATTTATAAGTTGTGCTTACCTTTTCCATCAACTTCGTGCAACACACGGGCATCTTGCTAGAAACACTAGAACATGTCGGACCGCATGTGACCAAACTGACGATGCGCCAACCTAGCTACTACGTACCCTGCTTATCTGGCGGAAATAGCCCCGCCCCAGTGTTTCCAATCGTTATTTCTATCTATTGATTGTGCCAAGGAGTAGAACCAAATGTTACAATTTATACATGTTTCTCTACGCCTACACCTATAAAAGACTCAGTTGGTGATGGTGGTGTGTCTACCATCCGTCGTTTCTGACCATTAGATCTGCATCTAACGATTGTGAGGTAAGTTTTAGCATTTTTGCAACAATAGCCCACTTCTCTCCTCCAATTTGTAGAAAACCCCTTATTATCTTGAAAGCAACCACATCCCTCCCTCACCTCATCAAAACAGCCTGAGAAATATATTTTGAGTGAAAAGTAATATATTTTTAGTGGTATATATGTATATCAAAACAAGAGTGATTTCTTTCAAGTTTGTGAACAAGTACTACTTTGGATCTGTCGCAACGCACCGGCACATTGCTAGTAAAAGGAAAAGGCCTGCTGCGTTCGCGGTGCACCCCCACACGCCTAGGAATCGGGAGTACTCCACGGCCCGTCTGGCATGCCACATAGCTAGGGAAGGCGTGTTGCCTAGCATTTTTACTTTCATGTGGGACCGCCGTTGAGCAAACCGACTATTGGCAAACCGCATCCCACCCGCCGCCGGGTTAGAAAACAGAAACGGAGGGAAGATCTTGCTGTAGCATGGAAGCCAAGAAATTTGGTGTCAGATGGGGCTCGTTGATAGAGTAGGAGCATTCCGTACTACTACTCCTACTAGTACGAAGTTTGTACTACAACTAGTACTACCACTATACAACTAGGTACGTGCACGACACAACATCATTGGAGCAAAAAATGGGAAGATCTTGTTTTGGGTGATTTACCTTTTTTTCATTCAACGTAGTATGAATAATATGATGTGGGGGGCACCCATGAAGCTTATGTGGCTTGGTTGCATGGCTACGAAAGGTTAGAGAAAAATAAATATATAACGTATTTAGAGTGCACTCCACTAAATAGATATACTTTGCATCCATTGCAACGCATGGGCTGGCACATTGGTAGTAGTAAGAAACAAATTCTGGGTTTGGCATGAGCTCGTAGTACGGGAGCACCACAAGGCCTTCCGCGGGAGTTACATTTCTCTCTCGGGGCCCACGGGACCGAGCTTCGGTGACATAGTGCACCGGCCTATGAGTGAATGACATGTGGACCTTAAATGCGGCTGGCCCACATGTCGTTCTCATGGTGGTGGCATGGTTCGTGACTCACTCGTTCGGGATGAACCGGTGGTGGTGGTGTGGCCGTGGCGAGGGTGCCACAACTGGGCGTCGGGCCATTACGAGGCGTAGATGGCCCCACCGGCGGGTACTTCCTGTAGTATAGAAGTACTCCTGGTGAGGATTGATGCCCGGGATGAAATGTGTCACAGCCGCTGGATGAAAATTCAATGGTGCGTGAGTACAGATAGGAGCACATGAGCGGAGCAGGCAAACCGCGTCCAATCGGGTGTGGCTGTGGTAGAAAGTTGATGGTCGCCGCAGTTCAGCTGGCCTGCATGTCATGCACACAAAGGCAGAGGAGCAGTGGGGCCGAGAGGGATGAGGCGCACATCGGGGGACGTCGTCCCGTGGGTTGGAGCGGCGTCGTGGGAATCGCGTGTGGGTGTGGCAGTGGTAGAAACAAGAAACATGATGGTCGACGTGGTTCAACTTCCATGAACAAGCTGTCATGTCTGCTGACACATGCATTGCATACCATTCACTGCAAGGAGTAGTAGTAGAGAAAACTTGTTCCAAAGATACCATTTTTTTGATAAAAATTCTTGAGATATCATTATTTTACACATGGGATTACTCCTACAAGGGTCAATCACAACAGGTGTTTTGTAAAAAAAAATGCATCTTGATGTTCCCTGCAATGCACGGGCATCTTGCTAGTTATAGAACAAGCCCACACGGGCATCTTGCCGCAGGGTGTTCCACCGACCCAAACTCATTTTTTTTTCCAGATGCTTAGGTGCACCTGATGTCGTGCCACGCTACAAAATGTAAAAAAAACAGCTCCAATTTTTTTAAAAACTGTTATCTTCAAACCAGCCACACCCATCCCTCACCTCATCAAAACAACCTGAGGAATATATTTTGAGTGAAGCATGATTTATTTTTACTGATATATGTATATCAAAACTAGAGTGTTTATATTTCAAGCCCGCGAACAAGTATTATTCTACTATTTTGGATCCATTGCAACGCACGGGCCAACACATTGGTAGTAGTAGTCTCTGTTTCTATCTCTACTCTACTCTTATAAAAAAACAGAGTTGTTGATGATGGTGTGCCTGCCATCCTGCAGTACAAGCTGTCCACACCCCTCTCCACATTTGCAAATAAGGCCTTCCCTCGTTCATCCTTTTCTCCCACAAGATAAACTACTCATACAAATGCATCTTGATGTTTTGTGCTATGCACGTGCATCTTGCTAGTCTACTACTCACTTATTTATCTACTCTTATAAAATGCAGAGTTGGTGATGATGGTGTGCCTGCCATCCTGCAATATAGGCCATCCGATCTATATCTAACGGATAGGAAGGAAACTATGGAAATTTACCCGCACTCCTCTCTACATTTGCAGATAAGGCCTTCCCTCGTTCATCCATTTTTCCCACAAGATATTGATGTTCCGTGCAATGCACGGGCATCTTGCTAGTATCTTATGAAAAACAGAGTTGGTGATGATGGTGTGCCTGCCATCCTGCAATATAGGCCATCCGATTCATATCTAACGGATAGCAAGAAAACTATGACAATTTTGCAAAAAGATACCTACACCCCTGTCCACATTTGCAAATGAGGTCTTCCCTCGTTCATCCTTTTCTCTCACAAGATAAACTACTCATACAAATGCATCTTGATGTTCTGTGCAATGCACGAGGATGTTCCCTTGGGGGTCTCTCCAGCGCGGTGTGGCCGTAGTTGCAAGTGGACGCCCCTTGAGATGCTGACGTTGAGGGGAACTCGGATTTTGTCCGATGAGTAGGTAAGATGAGTTTGATCACATAGTGAATGCATTCTAAAGACTACTTCTGTGCCCATTTCCTAATTCTCCCCTGCCCACGGTTTCATAGGTTAGGCTCGGTGCGAGTGGAGATTGGCTTGCATATGTACGGGAGGGTACCAACATCAATTTACACAACATTTACATCTTGGTTTCACCGTTCCCGTAGAACCTTTGTCCAACATTGGGATCAGCCATGCAATGGGCCACTGCCTGAATTGGTACGATGGAACTACGGTGAGATTGAAGGAGATAGCACGAACCTTGCACATGGCGGTCAAAGGTGGACCATGCTGTCTGCGGCCGATTTTTTGCCTTACGAGTATGAAGACGTTGTGCTCCTTTCTAACCGCATCTTCATGGTGACAAACCAATGGACTTGTTTCGTATGGGACACATCCTACGGTATACTCCCTCTCTCCCAGTTTATTTGTTTTGAATTTTTTTCGTTTTATAAGTTTCAAATTCAAATTGAGACCTCCCCATCACATGTTGAGATCACATTGTCCATTAAATCGTTGCGTGCATGTATAGTAAAGAAACAAATCTCGAGTTTGGCACGAGTTCATGCAGCAGTAGCACCACAAGGCCTAGTGCAGGAGTTACATTTCCCTCTCGGGGCCCTCGGGACTGAGCTTCATCGCCTTACTACACCTGCCTTTGAGTCAATAACATGTGGACCCGATAGGTGGCTGGTCCACATGTAATGCTTTTGAATGTAGATGGGCTGTGGGGCTGAGAGGGGTGAGCCGCAGGTCGGGGGACGTGTGGTGTCATGGGTTCGAGCGGCGTCGTGGGAATTGCATGTGGCGGTGGTAGAAACTTGATGCTCGCTGCATTTCAGGTGACCCACATGTCATGCATACAAAGGCAGAGGGGCGGTGCGGCTGCGACGGGTGAGGTGCACGTCGGGGGACGTGGTGCCATGGGTTGGAGCGGGTCATGGGAATGGCGAGTGGCAGTGGATGAAACATGATGGTCATTGTAGTTGAACTTCCATGGACAAGCTGTCATGTCTACGGACACATGCATTGCATACCGATCACTGGAAGGAGTAGTAGAGAAAGCTAGGCAGATAAATAGTTCTTCATAGTCAAGCGGACCCACGCTACTACCTGTTCCAAAGACATGCACACCATTGAAATAGTCCATCTATATCAATATACACAGAGAGGGAATAATTTGTTTGACAAGTGAGTAAATAGTTCATCCATCCATAATGCCGTGCTGCTGGTGCAGCTTCTTCTTCTTGTTGTTTTTCTCATTTTTCGTGGGAGACGGCTTCGAACAAGCTCTCTGGACCTTGCAGCTATCTAGAAACTCACACGGGCATCGAGGGAAGCATATTTTATCAGCCCGTAAGTCAATGGATAATTCTCCCATCCATACGACCTTAATGCCAGCGTCTTGTCACCCTTCTGAAGATTTCTTCCGAGCATAAAATTTGCTACGTCGAATAGGGATGGTGTCGGTTTATCACAATCTTCTACAGGAATTTTTATTTTAGTTTGTACGCGAGCGATGCTTTTCAAATCAAGGTTGTACGGCTCCAACTTCTGTTTGTCCCCTATGATGGCTGCCCCACAGAAGTATATGTCCTCACGAGACAAGAAATCGTGAAGCTCACCTGGTATGGAGGGCGCATGTATGATGTGGTACACCAAAACATCATCTTCGAGGCACATCTGAAGGACGGTGACGCGTTGGATCTTCCCAGTGGCACGCTCCATGTACTCTGCGTCAAGACCGATGACCTTCATCTCCACCTTTGGAGGGAGTTGGATACATTGTTGATCCACTTCCGAACAACCCTTGGGTGGTCGGTGGTTGTGGCAACTATGCTCAACGAGCCTTCGACGAGGACATGTTGGACGCTAAAAACCTGCATCTGGATCTCTTTCGCCATTTGGAACTGCTGGACTGGAGGGCTATGGTTTGGAGAATTAGGATTAGATGGCTAGTCTAATTGAAGAAGATGATTATTTAAAGGGGCTTTGGAATTACTCCAGGAGGATGTGAAGAGGTTCAAACAATGTGAATGCAGTGTGGTTTGGATGCAAATGAAGATAAAGGAGAGGTGAAGAAGCCGAGGGAAATCGGTTCCCAATGGAGAAGTAAATGGGATAAGTGGCCTGCAGGCAGTTGATTAGACAACTAGGTAGACTAAACGAAAAGGCTATGCGGGTAGACTGAGGAGTGGTACATGTCTGTGTACGTGCCCATCCTTCTAGCGCTACATGTGCCACTGGCTAGTTGAGGTCACTCTTTTGAATCACCGTGGCAAGACATTTTATGATTCCTTTTTATTTCTACACCCCTCCTGACAGGTGGGACCTATGAAAATAGATAAAAAATGTGTCGTAGCTGGTTCGGATGGATATTGGCGCGCGTGTGTGAGACACAACACCCTCTAGTTAAGGAATAAGTATGCGGTTATCCTCAAAAAAGAAAAAGCCTTCTTCGCGCTTCCGCATGCATGAGAATTTGGTTCTGCTCGCAATATGGACGATACCTGGAGGATGAAGTGAACCAAGAGGCATGCTAGCACATGAGTACTACTCATGTTCCTACTACTCCTACTAGTAGTAGTAGTAGTACAACTGTGGTACACTTGGTGGCCAAAATATTATTCATCCGGTCCTCACGGTGAAGTGACAAGACCCTGCACCCGAGGTGACACCAGTCCAGGCGGCGTGTCTGGGTTACCAAAGTTAGCCTCGCCTTGTGCACTGTGCAGTCACTGTCACCACCGCTGTATAGCATGCCTCGCCTCGTCTTCCTCTCCCCTAGCACCACTCCATCTCAATCTCCATCTCGCCGAAGATCCTGAGGTCACTCTTCATCATATCACTGTGCCCCCGCGTACCCTCACCTTGGTCGCCTCCCCCAGTACCAGTATTCCCTCGCTAGCCGCTCCAGCATTGAGAGCCTTTTCCCCCGTAAATCAAGCCCCCCAAAACCCCACCTTCCAAACGCCACCATGGCCGAACGCGAACCGCACAACATCCATATGAGCTGCGATTGGAGCAATCTCCCCAGTGACATCCTCGACCTCTGTTGTTCATGTATGGATATGTTAAGCGCCCTGCGGCTGGCTGCATGCTCGAGGGACATGGACAGCTGCATGCTCGAGGGACATGGACACGGCGATCATCGAAGCGAGGTCTGAGCTTTTCAAGACACCCTTCTTGCTGCTATCTGGTCTTGCAAGATTTTCTCACCATGATATGGAGGCGTACATGATGCCCCTCGACTTCAATCCGACCTCCATTAGCTGAAACTTCTTTGCAGGTATGTAGTGGGTCGCCATACATCATTTCCCTCGACTTCGATCCAATCACCATCGCCCGAAACTTCTTGGCAGGTATGTACTGGGTCGGCATGAGCTCCCACTGGATGGCTGCCGTCAGATAAGACCGAAAAAGTTGGTGCTCGTGAACTTCCACACCTCCCGTGAGATTATCCTTCCTATGTTGGATTATATAGGGTTTTACCATCGCGGTCGAAGTCATCTAGATTATGAAGTCAGTTGGATGCACCTTGTTTTGCAGAAGATTGTAATCTGCCAAGTGCCCACGCGAGATGCGAATTATGCAGACTTCAAGATAGTTGCCTTGTTCGACCGCGGACTCGCCTATCTTTTCGCTGGTGCCTTCTTTAGCTAGAGACAGCTCACCTCGAAGTGGATCGTCAAAGCTGATACACACTTCTGTGATGCTATTGAACACAATGGCATCATCTACGCGATCGACAAAGCATATGGCACCACATATTGCTGGGACGACGCGTGTAAGTTGTTTCCTTCTGATGTTAATGATGACTCCATGACACTGTTTGAACTTTTTGTGATGATTGGCATATCCCTGTTTGAGCAGAATTTGAGTAGAACTATGGCAATGTATTAGAGACGCTGTAAATCAACTATATTTGGAATGAGTTAATTAATGCGATTGTGACCATGTCATTACAGCCAATTTGTACCCCTAAATAATCAAACGGTTAGGAAGATATGGATATTCTCCTTATTTTATAGTAATCTATATACTACTAAATATGAGTGTTTATCAATGGCCGTGTTAGTTTCCTCATTTTCATGATGTAGAAACATGCATCACACTGTTGGTTTCATCTAACCATACATTAGGGAAGTAAATGTGCATATGGAGAACTCTATATTTGGAAGTAGTGAAATCTTGTAATGCTTACCATGTGTACATACCTATATTCGCCCTTCAGCAATCAATGTCTAGAATAATATCCTCACAAAATTTTGCCCATAGAACATGAGTATATAACAATGCATGGTCTGTAGTTTCCTTGAAAAATTTCTTTGTGAGGGCTGAACATGATTACATAACATGCATGACATGGTAGTTTCCTCTGAAGAATCGATTGTGAGATAACATGAGTATAACCATGCATATCACTTCTATATTTTCGAACCCAGTATACATTTCCCTGTATTTTCCTCCCAGTTCCAATAGGGACATATCAATGTTGTTTCTTGCATTATCCTACTCATACTCTGAACAATGCTGATCTTACATTAACAATGCCTGTCCTTTTTGATATGATGAAGTGTCCCTGCAGTTACTGCCCTTTGTAATCACACCACCTTTGCCAAAAACAAGGAAGCACAACTGGTTCCTCGCTCGATCATACGACGACAAAAGACTGATGATCATTTGGACACATGAGCTGGAAAAGTTATATTGAAAAAACCCCACTATATACAAGCACCGTGAAATGCGTGAGTATCCGGACAGTGGATGCTACGTCTATGAGCAGGATACCAGGTTGTTGGGGCCTTTAGGATTTTTGAGTTGGAGGCGGGTAAATAGCCTTGGTTCACAATCTTTGTTTCTCGGACTCAATTGTCTGATTAACCAGGAGATCACCGTTGGCAAGGACCTTGATGGCAGAGAGGCTCTATTTGCTATGGAAAATTGTGACTACACGGTGAGCCCAAGGAGTTCGGAAGCAAACTCCTCTGATTGTCAATGATACAGCCTGCAGCCAAAAGGAGGTGAGAATGACAAAGGCATCTGGATTAACTTTGATCCTTGGATGTGTCGAGTCTGACAGGCAGTGATGTGGTTCAAGCCTTCAGGTTGATAGGTAATTGGGCTGTTGCGTCGGAAGGGTGGAGTACTGGTGTCTCCGGATCACTAGTGACTGAAGCGGGGCTGCAAATTATGATGTTGTTGGATCATCCCTCTTCGAATGACTTTTTTCTTTGCTGCTTGTTCTGGATGGGTAGTTCTCTCTTTTGTTATGCATATTGCTTGTCATTTGGTCATCCTCATCTATGTCACTCTTACTATGTAATAGTTGCCTCTATTTAGAATGTCATTCTCGTCAGGATTACGAGAGTCTGAGCGCTGCAGATGGGTGCGTTTTGGTGGTGTAGCAAGACTTCTTATGAACTATCATGTCTTGTTGTTTATGTCAATAGTAGACACTAGTTAGTGTTTGAATGTCGTATATATCGTTGTTTCGAACTATTTATTGTCTCAAACTACTAGTGGGCTAAATGAGGGCATCACCATTCTCCAGTGTTCAGAGCTCAGTGTCTTTTCGATGATGTACACTTGTTTGGGCCAGTGAGGTGTCGTTGAATATGGGCCGAGTAGTAACACAATGCCAAACAGGTCAATTATGACTCTGAGGCCGGGCTCTCAAAAGATCCTCAAAAAAAGGTTGGGCTCTCAAAAAAAAAGTGGGACTCTTAGGCCGACATGTGGGCACCACCAGTGTTTTCGTGTGCTTGCGCGCCGAGAGCATATTGACGCGTGTTCGAAATTCATGCTATGTTTTCATCCCCAATCTCCCACCCCTCCCCCACCTCTGGAATCTCGATTCCTACTCTAGTTCCCCCAAATCCCCTTCTTGTACTCCCTGTACTCAAGCGCACTATCATGTCGCTGGTCAATGCCGATCTCCATGCCGAAGATCCTGAGGTTCGTCCTGCCTTCGGGCGCTGCGTGCTGTCGCTCAACAGTGGCATGGCGGCGCTTGATGACCAGTTTGCCAGCAAAGTGCTGATGGTGACCATCAATGTGACCGGCCTCCCGTCTCGCCGGACGACCTTGTCAAAGCTCTTAGCATTGCGCACGGCATCCAAACAAGTGACTTGCTCGTGGAAGTATGTCCACCACCAGCTGATTTCTTCGTCAGGTTCCGGACAACTTTCGACTGCAGTCGTGTGTTCGAATCTTCCCGGCGTTTGTTCTGCCATGGAGCGCTGGTGAGATTTGATTAGTGTCACCCAGGATGTGGCTCGGTGCCCTCTGAGCTTGAGTTTTTAGCAAAGCTTACCTTCCATGGCATGCCTCGATGTGCTTGGAACAGCGAGTCCATGAATGAGCTTATCAACGACCTTGGAGGTCAGCTCGTAAGTATGTTTGTTCCTCTAGACAGCTAGGCTCTGACGGTTATGGCATGGATGAAGAAGCCGTGCACCATATTGAAGGTGATTGGTGCTGAGATACCGGTGCAGGAACCAGGGTTGTACTATTCATCGCCATCAAGGCCGCTGCGGACCACGTTAGGGATGTACCTATACCGAGTGTTCGTGCATGTCGAAGAAGTGGTCAATCCATCAATCAAAGTCCTGCCGCCGCGCTGGTGGCCGGGACCGTCGACGAGGTCCATTACAAGAGTCAACGTCAGACTTTCCCCGTGTTGCTCGGGACGATGGATGGCACAGGGCCTACTCCATCGCGCGACGGAGGCCACTGCTTCTTTGGGAGAAGAGGCATGGTTGGCTGCCTGGATGTGCTCTAATTTGAGGTAACAACTAAATTTTGTCAGATACTAGTTAAATCCAAGCTATGGGTGTGAAGCATTAATGTGCCAGTACATTTGATTGTGACCTGTTCTATTTTTTTACCTGAACTTTTTTTAGAAAGTGTTGTACGTCAACTTAATGTTGTAGCAGAACATATATATTGTGTTGTATGTCTGTTTTCTTTGCACAACATTCAAGATATTTCCCCGTCATTGATAAACACAATGAACTGTTATGTACGAGTTCGTTGGTTTCAACATAGCCCTACCTGTAGTGATCCACTGTTTCCACCCTGATTGTGCCGCCTGCGTGAAATTGTTGTATGCAAGCTCAGTGTGCTATGATGTTCTATATGATTCTGTCAACTATATAAGTTTTTACCGAGCATCAGCAATGCATATGGCTGAAAGATGTATTTACGAGCATCGACCAATGGTCTCTATCTCTCTCTCTCTCTCTCTCACACACACACATGCACAAGTGGGACCCGTCGAATTATTTATTCGCTCGTGATAGCTTTTAATTAGGTTCCACTGTACTCTAACTTTTTCTTATATTATTAATTGAGATCAGTGACTTCAAAAAGTTGTACAGAAGCCTTGTTTGGGCCTTTCCGGCGTCGTTGAATGTGGGCTGAGTAGCCATGTAAGGTTGTACTGTACTACACAGGCCTTTTTTTCAATATCAACAATGCAATTGGGCAGACAGTTGTACACAATATCCGGGTCAACTTGTTATTCTCTGCCCCGCTGGGCTGCAAATCTTTCCTAGGAGGGATGCATTAGGCTTAACAAGAAAATGGGCTTTAAGAAATAATAAATGGGATGTACTTATAAAAACTGGGCAGTAACTATTAAAAAAATGCAACAAACACGTAATTAGTTTAAAAAATATTATTTTTGGAATTTGAAAATTTTAATTTCATTAGTTGTTGCGCATGCAATATTTCGTTGGATTTTTACGTAATACAAATTTATTTTGAAATTATATTTAATCTGACTAGAAATTTTGGGATAAAAATATTTTGGATCCCGTCAAAATGTGGGAAATTTTATTGAATTCTGTTTCGAACAGTTGGTTGAAATTATTAATCGTTGTCCTAGCTAGAAAATGGGTTGTACTTTTAATAAACTGTAAATGGGTTGTAGTAAATTCCATTAGAATTAAAAAATGGGTTGTACATTCTTACAAATCACAAATGGGCTATATGTTCTCTACCACACACTTGTGGGACTACTAAGTTGACGCGTCCCCTAAAAAAAACTAAGTTGACGTGTATGCAAGGCTTTGTCAACTTATAGTCAACACACGGTTCTAGCAGCAGTTGCCGTTGGATGTCCATCCAACGGATGTCATGCTTCTTCTTCAATCTCGGATATTCTTGCTTCAGCCGCCCAAAAAAGATTCCTCCCCTGACATCTTTGCATGCAAGGAAGTGTGTCCTTATCCTCCCTGACTGCTGGGACCCACCCGGTCAAAGCATATGTAGTGTTGTCTGTCTGGTTGCGAACGTGTATGTACATACTGGTCGATCAGTCTCTCTGCAAGTATGAACCATGGCCGAGTAAGTAGCGACACGTGTCATTGTAAAGCACCCGACATAGCAGTTCAAGCAGTCCCGTCTAAGTTCTATACACGTATGAACAGCCATAGGGCAAAAAATAGGACCACGTACGTACATACGGGTGGGGTCTCGAGCGCGTACTCGTGCATATATATATGGACGGCCAGGGCTTGTGTACATGGAGAGACAACGGACGGCAGCAACGGCGTCATGTTCATCAAGCAGCAAATCGGCTGGGTCGGAACAGAGAAATAGCGTCTTGTTCATCGGGAGGCAACTGACTGGGTCAGAATGCGTCCTGTTCAACGGGAGCCAACCGGCTTGGACGGAACAGTCGTAACGGGGCCTGGCTTATCACAGAACGGAGGATACGGCCTTGTGTTCAATCGTCCACGGTCGAAACGGGATCCTGTTCATCGAGAGTGGTCTGGCGTACCGCAAAATGGAGGAAACGGACTTGTGTTCGAGTTCCTATGGTCGAAACGGGATCCTGTTGATCGGGAGGGGTGTGGCGTACCGCAAAACGGAGGAAACAGACTTGTCTTGGAGTGCCTACGGTCGAAATAGGGTCCTGTTCATCCACCGTCTACTACCTCGCTCCAGCCTCCAAGGGCTACTGTTCATCCACCGTCGACTTCCTCCACCCTCCATGGGCTACTGTTCATCCAACCTCCACCGGCTGCTGTTCATAGAGCCTCCACGGGGTCCTATTCATCCACCCCCAACCGGCTGGGGTGCGGCGGCCTCCTTGGGGTCCTGTTCATCCAGCGGCAACGGCCTACTACCACGGGGTCCTGTTCATCCAACCCCCACCGGGAACTGTTCATCCAACCCCCACGGGGAACTGTTCATACAACCCCCACGGGGAACTATTCATCCACAGCCAACCAACCGGCTCGACTCACCACGTCTCGACTCGTTCTACGTACTGCGCGCATGGTAGCAACAATCACTGTTCATTGACAGGCAACCCAACACCGGTTGGCTACGTCTCATAGGGGGCTCGATCGGCTTCAGTAAGCAGCAGCAGTGATCGATCGCTCAGGTTCAGTTAGCAGCAGCAGCGAATAAATTGCTCTGGTTCAGTCAACAGCGAATGAATCGCTCGGGTTCATTTAATAGCCAATGGATCTATCGCTCAGGTTCAGTAACATGCGATCGCTTGGGTTCAATTAGCCAATGCCTCGCACACGCACACGTACACGAGAGAAACTCGCAAACAATAGTGCATCGCTCGGCCCCGACCACCCACCGTAACCTGGAACTCCCAGATATTTTCCTCGCCCTCGCTTCTACCACGGTTTTTTCCGTCATGGACGGCCCAAACAATGTCATGCAGCTGCGTCCTTGTCCCGCCCAGGACGACATTTTCTGTCATGATTTTTTGTCATAGAAGTTGGAGACCACCACATCTATGATGATACCGGGTTTTGTCACAATTAACGTCATAGAAGTGTCATAAGCATGACAGAAAAAATTTGCTTGGCCCAAAATGTCACGGATGTGTATTTTTTTGGTAGTGGAAAGACTCTGATAAGGACGAAGAAGAACAAAAGGATGATGGTTACCCGAAGGTCAATGCTACCTTAGTGATTTTTGCTGATGTCGAGAGCAAAAGTCGACTGAAAGTCATTAACAGAGAAGTGAACATGGTTGCTCCAGCAACTACGACGTACCTGAAATGGTTGAAAACTCCCATTACATTCGACCAGTCAGATCACCCAGCACATGTTGCTACCTGCTACGTCTTGAGCTTGTGTTGGTTTTCCTTGAAGAGGAAAGGGTGATGCAGCAATAGTAGCGTAAGTATTTCCCTTAGTTTTTGAGAACAAAGGTATCAATCCAGTAGGAGGCTCCTCAAAAGTCCCACGCACCTACACAAACAAACAAAGAACTCGCAACCAACGCAATAAAGGGGTTGTCAATCCCTTCACGGCCACTTGCGAAAGTGAGATCTAATAGAGATAGTATGATAAGATAAATATATGTTTGGTATTTTATAATATAGATGCAAAAAGTAAATATGCAAATAAAAGTAGATTGGAAGCAAATATGATAAGAGATAGACCCGGGGCCATAGGTTTCACTAGTGGCTTCTCTCAAGATAGCATAAGTATAACGGTGGGTGAACAAATTACTGTCGAGCAATTGATAGAAAAGAGAATAATTATGAGATTATCCAGGCATGATCATGTATATAGGCATCACGTCCGCAACAAGTAGACCGACTCCTGCCTGCATCTACTACTATTACTCCAAACATCAACCGACTCCTACCTGCATATAGAGTATTAAGTTCATAAGAACAGAGTAACGCCTTAAGCAAGATGACATGATGTAGAGGGATAAACTCATGCAATATGATATAAACCCCATCTTTTTATCCTCGATGGCAACAATACAATACAATATGTGCCTTGCAACCCTTTCTGTCACTGGGTAAGGACACCGCAAGATTGAACCCAAAGCTAAGCACTTCTCCCATGGCAAGAAAGATCAATCTAGTAGGCCAAACCAAACTGATAATTCGAAGAGACTTGCAAAGATAACTCAATCATACATAAAAGAATTCAGAGGAGATTTGAAATATTTCTCATAGATAAACTTGATCATAAACCACAATTCATCGGATCTCGACAAACACACTGCAAAGAGAGTTTACATCGAAGAGATCTCCACAAGAGAGGGGGAGAACATTGTATTGAGATCCAAAAAGAGAGAAGAAGCCATCTATCTAATAAGTATGGACCCAAAGGTCTGTGGTAAACTACTCACAACTCATCGGAGGGGCTATGGTCTTGATGTAGAAGCCATCCATGGTCGATTTCCCCTCCGGCGGAGCGCCGACGAAGGCTCCAAGATGGGATCTCGTGGATACAGAAGGTTACGGTGGTGGAAATTGTGTTTTGTTGGCTCCCTGGATTTTTTCGGGGTACATAGGCTTATATAGGAGGAAGAAGTACGTCGGTGGCCGCCCGAGGGGCCCACGAGACAGGGGGTGCGCCCTGTAGGGGGGCACCCTACCCTCTCGTGGCCTCCTCGGCTGCTTCTTGGCTTGCACTCCAAGTCCTCTGGATCACGTTCGTTCCAAAAATCATGCTCTCGAAGGTTTCATTCCGTTTGGACTCTGTTTGATATTCCTTTTCTTCAAAATTCTGAAATAGGCAAAAAAACAACAATACGGGCTGGGCCTCCGGCTAGTAGGTTAGTCCCAAAAGTGATATAAATGTCTAAAATAAAGCCCATAAACGTCCAAAAGGGGTAATATAATAGCATGGAACAATAAAAAATTATAGATACGTTGGAGACGTATCACTACCGCCGGGCGGCAAGCGTTGGTGGTCGGCCCAGTCATTGGGGGCACCCGACTGACTAAAGTTCTTATGGATGGTGGCAGTGGTCTGAACATTTTATATGCTGAGACCCTCCAAGGGATGGGCATCCCGATCTCCAAACTCAGTGAGAGCAACATGCAGTTCCACGGTGTCATCCCAGTGAAGAAAGTGAAGTCACTCGGACAGATTGCTCTGATGTGGTTTTCGGTGATTGCAAGAATTTCCGCAAGGAGAAGTTGACATTTGAGGTAGTGGATTTCCACAGTTCCTATCATGCTATTCTGGGCACGCATGTGTATGCACATTTCATGGCCCGTGCATGTTACGTGTATCTTAAGTTGAAGATGCCCGAACCCAAAGGTGTGATCACAGTCACGGGAAATAGGCAGAGAGCAGAAGAGTGCCTCCAGAAGGGTTCCAAGATTGTGGACGAGCTAATGACGGTGGTGGAACTGGAGGAATACAAGAAAAATGCCGAACCGAGTGATTTGTTGCGAGCCAAGAAGCCTGCTTCAGAATCCGCATTTTAGTCGCTCGGTGAAACGAAGCCAGTCCACATTCACTCAAAAGACCCCACTGCTGCTCCGACTCACATGTCAACGTCACTCGACAGCAAATAGGAAGCCGCGCTCAACTAGTTCCTCCGTGAGAACTGGGACATCTTTGCATGTAAACCATCAGACATGCCAGGTGTACCCAGGGGCTGGCTGAGCACCGTTTGCGTGTCGACCCAAAAGCAAACCTGTCAAAGAGCATCTTCGACGATCCGCCATGGAAAAAAGGAAGGCGGTCGGGGAAGAGGTGGCTCGGCTCCTGGCAACTGAGTTCATCCGCGAGATATACCACTCTGAGTGGCTCACCAACATCGTCATGGTCTCTAAGAAGGATGATTCACTTCGTATGTGTATAGATTTCATGCATGTCAATCAGGCCTGCCCAAAAGGTCATTTCCCTCTCCCCCGAATTGATCAGATTGTCAACTCAACTGCGGGGTGTGAGCGTTTGTCTTTTCTGGATGCATATTCTGGGTATCATTAGATCCGACAGTATGGACCTGATGAAATAAAAACGGCCTTCATCACCCCATTGAGGTGTTTTTGTGATGTCACCATGCCTTTTGGTCTTAAGAATGCTGGTGCCATGTTCATGCGCATGATCCAGAAGTGCCTTCTCACTCAGATCAGTTGGAACGTGGAAGCATACATGGATGATATCATGGTCAAGTCATGCTAAGGTTCCGACCTGTTGACTGACCTCGCTGAAACCTTTGCCAATCTAAGAAGATATGCCATCTAGCTTAATCCATCCAAGTGTACATTTGGAGTCCCAGGAGGAAAGTTACTCGATTTTCTCATTTCCGAACGAGGGATGCAAAACCAGAAGAGATTGGGGCAATTCTCCGAATGAAACGCCCTATGCATGTGCATGACGTTTAGAAGCTCACAGGTTGTCTGGTTGCATTAAGTCGATTCATTTCACGTCTCGGTGAAAAGGCATTGCCTCTTTACCGATTGATAAAAAAGTCTGATACATTCGAGTGGACTCCAGAAGCCGAAGCAGCGTTTGTAGAGCTCAAAGCCCTTCTTTCCACCCAGCCGGAGCTTGCTGCTCCAGTCAGCAAAGAGCCTTTATTGTTATATATTGCAGCGACTGGTCAGTTTGTTACCACATTGCTCACAGTCGAGCGAGAAGAAGAAGGCAAGGCCTATAAAGTTCAACGCCCGGTGTATCACATTTCTGAAGTCTTGACTCCGTCTAAGCAAAGGTATCCACATTACCAGAAGCTTGTCTATGGAATTTACTTCACTACGAAGAAAGTTGCACATTACTTCCAAGACCACTCAATTTCAGTCATCAACGATGCACCGTTGTCTGAAATTTTGAACAATCGAGATGCATCCGGTCGAGTGGCGAAGTGGGCAATTGAACTTCTTCCTCTAGGTATCAAGTTTGAAGGAAAGAAGGCAATCAAGTCTCAGGCAATAGCAGATTTCTTGGCTGAGTGGATTGAGCAACAACAGCCGACTCAAGTTCACTCGAAACACTAGATGATGTTCTTTGATGGATCTAAGATGTTAAACGGTTCTGGTGCTGGAGTGGTCCTGGTGTCCCCAAGAGGCGACAAACTCTGTTATGTCCTTCAGATTCACTTTGTTTCCTCCAACAATGAAGCTGAGTACGAAGCACTTCTCTATGGGTTACGTATGCATCCATCGCCTGATGCTATATGGAGACTCTGACTTGGTGGTTAATTAGGTGATGAAGATCTGGCGAAAATAGGTTCCACTCAAAAGCCTATTCCTAGTAATGTGTTCTTGGAGCATCTCCATACCCTGTCAGTGCAAGAAGATCCCTTTACAGAGGATCCTCCACAACCAATAAGTTCTACCAATCTGACTGAAGTTGAAGTGCCAGCAGTAGTCGACTTAATCATGGAGATTTTGGAAATCACCCCCGACTGGACGGTGCCGTATATTGCATATCTGCTCAGGCAGGAGCTTCCAGAGGATGAAGTTGAAGCGTGTCAGATCATTCGCAGGTCCAAAGCCTTCACAGTAATAAGCGGATAGCTTTTCAAAGACAGTGTTACTAGCGTGTCTCAACGATGTATCTCCCTAGGAGAGGGTCGATTGATATTGGATGAGATCCACTCGGGGACGTGTGATCACCACGCGTCCTCTCGGACCATCATGGCCAAAGCATACTGAGCAGGATTCTACTAGCCATGGGAAAATGAAATGGTGAAAGAGATCGTCGAGAAGTGTGAAGGTTGCTAGTTTTACTCGAACATGTCCCACAAGCCCGCATTTGCTTACGAAACTATTCCACTCGTCTGGACATTTGATGTGTGGGGTTTGGGCATGATTGGGACGTTAAGGACCGGTAGAAGTGGTTTCACTCATTTGCTCGTTGCAGCCGACAAGTTCACTAAGTGGATTGAAGCAAAACCTATCAAGAACCTAGACTCAAGCACATCCATCAATTTCATCAGAGAATAGGTGTTCCAATATGGAGTTCCACTAGCATCATCACAGACAATGGCTCAAACTTTGATTCTGATGAGTTCAGAGCATTATGCGCTTCCCAAGGCACTTGGGTCGACTACACATCCATTGCACACCCGCAGTCGAATGGGCAAGCTGAAAGAGCAAATGGTTTGATCCTCCAAGGGCTGATACCTCGATTGATGCACGACCTTAAGCATGCGGCTGGGGCTTGGGTGACTAAGTTGTCGTCTGTTTTGTGGGGATTGAGGACAACTCCCAACCGATCGACTGTTCGAACCCCTTTCTTCATGGTGTACGGGGCTGAAGCCGTGCTTCCGAGTGACTTGCTTCACAATGCACCCCGAGTGGAACTCTTCTCACAAGCCGAGGCAGATCAAGCACGTCAAGACGCCATAGATCTTCTGGAGGAAGAGCGAGAGATGGCCTTGATCCGGTCGACCATTTATCAGCAAGACCTATGTGGATGCCACGCCCGAAACATTCAAGGTCGAGCATTTCAAGAAGGAGATCTTGTGCTCCGAGTGGATCAGCAACAACCTTATAAGCTCGCTCCTGCTTGGGAAGGCCCCTTCGTCATCACCAAGGTGCTCCACAACGGGGCGTATCACCTTTACAACGTAGCCAAGAAGAAAGATGAGCCACGCGCTTGGAACGCGGATCTACTCTGCTGATTTATACATAACACTCAGATCATCGAGTTGTAATAAGAATACATTCAGTTTGTTATGAAGACATGATTCCTGCAGTCTCATAATGATTGTTCTCACACAAGCATATGTTCAAATCCCCTAGTGGGTGGCCTAGCTGTGAACCAGTTTCGATTAATTTTCAAAGACTACTCCGAGTGGAGAGCAATCCTCCCACTCGGGGACTTAGCTGCGATCCCGTACTTGCCTAAGTTACAAAACTACTCCAAGTGGAGAGCAATCCTCCCACTTTGGGGCTTAGCTGCGAACCAGATTCGCCTAAGTTTCAAAAACTACTCCGAGTGGAGAGCAATCCTCCCACTCGGGGGCTTAGCTGCGAACCAGATTCGCCTAAGTTACAAAACTGCTCCGAGGGGAGAGCAATCCTCCCACTCGGGGGCTTAGCTGCGAACCAGATTTGCCGAAGTTACAAAGCTACTCTGAGTGG
>NC_041381.1:320073838-320091993 GCF_002162155.2 Triticum dicoccoides | reverse complement strand
CCGAGTGGAGAGCAATCCTCCCACTCAGGGACTTAGCTGCGATCCCATACTCGCCTAAGTTACAAAACTACTCCGAGTGGAGAGCAATCCTCCCACTCGGGGGCTTAGCTGCGAACCAGATTCGCCTAAGTTTCAAAAACTACTCCGACTGGAGAGCAATTCTCCCACTCGGAGACTTAGCTACGATCCTGTACTCACCTAAATAACAAAACTACTCCGAGTGGAGAGCAATCCTCCCACTCGGGGACTTAGCTGCGATCCCTACTCGCCTAAGTTACAAAACTACACCAAGTGGAGAGCAATCCTCCCACTTGGGGGCTTAGCAGCAAACCAGATTCGCCTAAGTTTCAGAAACTACTCTGAGCGGAGAGCAATCCTCTCACTCGCGGGGCTTAATGCGAGCTTGTACTCGCCTAAGTTACAAAAATACTCCGAGTGGAGGGCAATCCTCCCACTCAGGGGCTTAGTTGCGACCCCATACTCTCCTAAGTTTCAAAAATACTGCGAGTGGAGAGCAATCCTCCCACTTGGGGGCTTAGCTGCGACCCCGTACTTTCCTAAGTTTCAAAAATATTCTGAGCGGGGAGCAATCCTCCCACTAACAGGCTTAGTCTCGAACCAGATTCGCCTAAGTTAAAAAATCCAAGCACATTGGAAACAAGGAAATAGCATACGGATAAAACTATCAAGTTCGGATAAATCGGCAAGGTTCAGAACCGTAAGCAAAAGTACTCGGGCATCAGGCCCGAAGGAGTTTAACGATTACACAACCAGTCAGCTTTCCGAGGCAAATGAATTCAAATTATCAAGTTTTTGACTCGGCAGGAGGAGGACTAGATAGCTCGACGAAGGTGTCCAAGTCAATGCCGTCCGCAATTAATGTGAGTGGTTGTGTCGATGAAGGTCTCCGTGAAAGATTGAAACTGAAGCTTCTTGGTGTTTTCCACCAAAAGAGCTTTCAGCTTTTCTTCCTTGGCATCCTTGCAATGAACACAGACAAGTGATAGAGCCACGTCAGCATCACAATGAGCAGCTGACTTTTTCTAGGCTTGCACCTCGTCAGGGATTTCATTGAGCCGAGTCATAAGTGAATCGAGGTCATTTTGAAGCACGTTTTCTGGCCATAGCTCCTTGTCTATCCGCGACAGTGCAAACTTCAGTCGAGCAATATAATCCAAGACACTAGCAAGGCGCGATTCCAGTCGCAGCACATTCATTGTAGCTTCATCTTTGATAGGAGAGTTGATGGGGTCCAATCCCATTTCGATTTGCCCGGTTTCCTCCTCGAAATTTTGAAAGAACTCTTCACGAGGAGAAAAGAAATGAATTAGCAGCAACGTTGTGAAGAAGCTTCCTAGAATCACTCGGATGGAGAAAAGTACCTTCAAGCATGATGAACAACTTCTTGGCAAGACCTCCTAGATAAACCTCCAGCTCATCTCTCTTTCGGGTGTGCCCACCGACCTTGTCAGTCAGGGTCACCTTCTCTTCTCGTAGTTGTGAAGCTTCTTTCTTCGTTTCATCGACATCAGTCTTCAGATTGGCATTTTCTTCTTCAAGCTTGCTGACTGAGGCCAGTTTCCTCTCAGCCAGTTCAGTCTTCTCACGCGCCACCTTCTGCGTCCTAGCAAGATCAGTGTCCTTTTTCTCCAATGCCCGCTTCATTTTGTCTACAGAAATAACATTCCTCACTCAAGCTTGGAGTTGACGGTTTTCACTACGCACATCTGTTCGAGTGGAGTCACTCACTCGGTTCAAAGGATTATAAAGGGGAAATACATGAGCATGCAGTCAGCGAGTTATTACCTCCCATGGCTGCTACTTCATCCTGAACAGTATTCAGGTTCTTGTTGGCGAGCTCCAGGTCAATCTTGAGTTGGATCTTCTCCTTCTCCAAGGCATCATACTGGGTCCCAAGTTCACAGGATTTCTGCAATGAACAAAAATACAAATCAGTCGATGGAAACAAATACCTTTTACTTCTGAGTAAAAAAGAGCAAGTTCACATTGCTATTTCAAAAGAGTTCTAAGACCACCGCCGAATCAAACATTCGACAACAGTCTCGGGGACTACACCTAGTGGGTGCACTTTGCGTACCCCCACTGGTTTGATTTCCCACCTGGTATGTCCTGCCCAGCATGAGTGGAAGAAGTAAAAAAATCATCATCATTTGATCTCAGACCACTACCGACTGCCCACAGTCGACAACGGTCTCGGGGACTACACCCAGTGGGTGCACTCAATGTGCCCCCACTGGATCAATTACCCACTCAGCACGACCCAACTGACCCGAGTGAACATCTACAAACAGACATATCCTAAAAAGACCCCCGCCGAATCAAACATTCGGCAGCGGTCTCGGGGACTACACCTAGTGGATGCACTCAGCGTGCCCCAACCGGACCAAGAGCCCACTCAACATGACCTGTCTAACTCGAGTGGAAGAGCTACACAGTTAAGGGAAAACACGCAGTGGGTGTATAGATGCAAGGCACAGACCCATGATAGATGCACATTAAAGGTTCCAAATGCTCATCCACGGACATCTTACGAATAATAAAGCAGCAGTTTTCAGGTAGCATATCCTAACAGAGCAAGGGTCAATCTAAAAAGCCAATGGGAAATCAATTTACACTCCCACTTACTCGGACATTGGTCCGGAGGGCAGAACTGGCCTCGTAAGCACCCTTGCTGGTCTCATACACCACTTTCAGTCAGTCCATCATCAGATGAGCCTGGATCATCGCTTCCTTGGCGGCTCCTGTTTGGTCCTCCGGGACGTGGTGCAGAACGAACGGAGATGATGATGGAGTCAATGATGCAGCTGGTGTGGTTGGAGCCTGTGGATGTGCAGTCGGACCAGAAGTCTGGACATTCGACGCGGAGGGTTGGTCAGTGGACAGGGGACGACAAAAGAGACAGTAGCCCGTAACGGGTCACCAAGTTCTTGAACTACAGGATCAAACGGCAGGCAAGGCGCTCAACTAGAAGGTGCCCTCTTGCTCAAAGCTCTGCCTCTTCTCCCTACACTCCTCTAAGGTTCATCCTCGCCGTCATCATCTGGAAGCTGGCTAACATTTGTTGGCACTGCAAACACTTGACAGTGAGATTTCAGTCGGCCACCAAAACAGTTGACAAAGTGTGAACACGGCTATGGTATCATACCTGCTAGAGGGGTTGCCACGTCTGTGGTCTTCGTATCAGCCCGCTCCTCGTCAATGTCCATGGACGTTGCAGAAGTAGCAGCCCTGGAAGCCCAAAATTTCACTCGGTCAAACAAGTGAAGAAGTCTGCGGCGCCAATCAAAGACAAAGAAAAGAAATACTTACATCGAAGCAACGGGCACAGTCACCTAGATCCTGGGCAGGGCCTTCCGAGGCTTGGGCGGGACAACTTTGGCCTGCTTCGCGCCCTTCTACATTGGATCTGGGGTTGACATTCGAGTGCGCTTCGGAATCTTCGCACTCGACGCAACTACCTTGTCATCGCCTCCCGTAGGGTCTTGTGACTGCTTGGAGCGTCGATCAGAGCGGGGTGGTGAATCGACTTCCTCGCTGCTGTCAAAGTCCTCACTGTCATCTGCATATTCAATATCAGTGCTCACGCCTTCACTCTCTACTCCTCCTTGGTGCTGCTCCCCGTTTGGCATTGAGTACATTTTGGTGAAAACCTACAAGACATAAGTTACAAGTATTAGTCGGATTCCAAGATTGTTGCATACTGAACAAAATATAAACACTCGACATACACGCCTGACCTCTCCTGGAGCATTCTGGGCATCGAATGGCGGGATCCTCTTGGCTCCGCGAGGGTTATCCTTATTACCCGTAATGCTCCGAAGCCACTAAGCCACCTTCTCCTCGCCGACCTCCTCCGGGTCGGTCCGAGCGGTGTCTTCTGGGACCGAATACATCCACATGGGGTGGTCACGGGCTTGCGGGGGTTGGATGGGCCGACTGAGGAACACCTCAAGCAGATCCATGCCCGTCACTCCGCGCTGGACCAAAGCAACGACCGTGTCGACCAAAATCGCTCTCCTCCGCAGAAACTATCAACGAAGGAGGATTGTGGAGTCTCTCTAGAGTGATAGGAGGAAGACCAGTCAACTGACTAGGAGTCAGGATATCCTTGTAGTAGAACCAAGTCGACTGCCACCCTATAACTGATTCAGGAAAGGTCATGGGAGGAAAGGTGCTCCTACCTCTCATCTGGATCCCTAACCCCCCACACATCTGGATCACATGCGTCCTCTCATCAGTCGGATGAGCTTTTTTCACCGTTTGAGATCGGCAAGTGAAGATGTGCTTAAAGAAACCCCAATGCGGGTGACACCCCAGGAAGTTTTCGCACATAGAAACGAAGGCAGCAAGATAAGCGATGGTGTTGGGGGGAAATGATGGATCTGGGTGCCGAAGAAGTTTAGGAAAGCTCAAAAAAATGGGTGAGGAGGCAGAGAGAAACCTCGATCGACATGCGTCATAAGGAGAACGCACTCAACCTCTCGTGGATCGGGCTTGCTCTCCCCCTCTGGCAACCTCCAAGACCCCTCTACAATCAGGCTGGCGGTAGCGAGATTCACCGGGTCTTCCTCTGTGATGGTGGAGGGAATCCAATCCCCTACATCCAACCGGGCGGAAGAGTGGACCACGATGTCGACCCCTTCGCCGTGGCCTTCTTCGCGCGCTCCAGAGTCACGGTCTTGTCCTTCACCATGGCGGCGGAGCTCGAGAGGGATGGGTGGAAGAGTGAGGCGCTGGAGAAGACGAGGCGGAGAAGCAGAGAGAAAGGGGGAAAATGGAGAGCACAATGCCATGCTCAGTAGTCGTGCCTTTTATGGCCTCGCTTCTGAGTGACTGAGCTGTGGGCCTGTGCAATCTTGGAGCATCCCATAATAGACATTGGCCCAATACGTGGCAAAAAGGGGCGCGAAGATTGTGGAGTCCCTACCTGCCAGCCTTGCTTACCGCGCCACGTCCCATCTCGCGCGCTTCTCCAAATTTTGAATCCCACAAGATCCAGAAACCACAGAGCAGTTGATCGCATCAGAGATATACAAATCCAGTCTGCTCGAAGACATACATAGCATAATTCACTCAACAACTCAACAAGCCAGAACCGATCAAGGCGACTAACAAAGGGTTAAGGCACCAGTGTGCTTTCAAGACCCTGAAGAAATGCCTCAGAAGCATAGATTCAGGTCGGAATCAATTTTAACCCTTCTTCACTCGGTTCTCAATCCATTCGTGGGATAATGACAATGACATGTACCTAGGGTAGGGTCTTATGCTTGACCTAGACGCCCTACCCAAAGACACTACCCTAAAGTCCAAGGCCTACAAGGTTCAACAGAAGATACTGATTAAAATCTCATGAAGTGCAATCCACTCAACCAAAGATTCCACTCGGATATCCCAATTCCACTCGACCATTATAACATTCACAGAAGATACAAGAAACCACTCGGAACCTTCTGGAAGCTTCCCCGTACAATACCTGAAAAAACCAAACTTTTCCCGGAACCCGAACAACAACTTTCCATACATAAATCTTTATCTCCGGACCATTCCGGAACTCCTCGTGACGTCCGGGATCTCATCCGGGACTCTGAACAACATTCGGTAACCACGTACATCTATTCCCTATAACCCTAGCGTCATCGAACCTTAAGTGTGTAGACCTTACGGGTTCGGGAGACACGTAGACATTACCGAGACAACTCTCCGGCCAATAACCAACAGCGGGATCTAGATACCCATGTTGGCTCCCACATGTTCCACAATGATCTCATCGGATGAACCACGATGTTGAGGATTCAATCAATCTCGCATTCAATTCCCTTTGTCTAGCGGTACAGTACTCGCCTGAGATTCGATCGTCGGTATCCCGATACCTTGTTCAATCTCGTTACCGGCAAGTCTCTTTACTCGTTCCGTAACACATCATCCCGTGATCAACCCCTTGGTCACATTGTGCGCATTATGATGATGTACTACCGAGTGGGCCCAGAGATACCTCTCTGTCACACGGAGTGACAAATCCCAGTCTCGATTCATGCCAACCCAACAGACACTTTCAGAGATACCCGTAGTGTACCTTTATAGCCACCCAGTTACGTTGTGACGTTTGATACACCCAAAGCATTCCTACGGTATCCGGGAGTTGCACAATCTCATGGTCTAAGGAAATGATACTTAACATTAGAAAAGCTTTAGCATATGAACTACATGATCTTTGTGCTAGGCTTAGGATTGGGTCTTGTCCATCACATCATTCTCCTAATGATGTGATCCCATTATCAACGACATCCAATGTCCATGGTCAGGAAACAGTAACCATCTATTGATCAACGAGCTAGTCAACTAGAGGACTACTAGGGACATGGTGTTGTCTATGTATCCACACATGTATCTGAGTTTCCTATCAATACAATTATAGCATCTATAATAAACGATTATAATGAACAAGGAAATATAATAATAACCAATTTATTATTGCCTCTAGGGCATATTTCCAACAGTCTCCCACTTGCACTAGAGTCAATAATCCAGTTCACATCGCCATGTGATTAACACTCACAGGTCACATCGCCATGTGACCAACATCCAAAGAGTTCACTAGTGTCACTAAACTAGTTCACATCATCATGTGATTAAGACTCAATGAGTTCTGGGGTTCGATCATGTTTTGCTTGTGAGAGAGGTTTTAGTCAACGGGTCTACAATTTTCAGATCCGTATGTACTTTGCAAATCTCTAGGTCATATTGTAAATGCTGCTTCCACGCTCCACTTGGAGCTATTCCAAATGGTTGCTCCACTATACGTATCCGTTTTGCTACTCAGAGTCATTCGGATAGGTGTTAAAGCTTGCATCAACGTAACCCTTTACGCCGAACTCTTTATCACCTCCATAATCGAGAGACTTGTCCTTATTACTCCAAGGACAATTTTGACCGCTATCTGGTGATCCACTCCTTGATCACCTTTGTACCCTCTTGCCAGACATGTGGCAAGGCACACATCAGGTGTGGTACACAGCATAACATACTATGGAGCCTACGTCTAAGCATAGGGGACGACCTTCGTCCTTTCTCTCTATTCTGCCGTGGTCAAGCTTTAAGTCTTAACTTCATACCTTACAACTCAGGCAAGAACTCCTTCTTTGACTGATCCATCTTGAACACCTTCAAGATCATGTAAAGGTATGTGCTCATTTGAAACTACCATTAAGTGGATTTTGATCTATCCTCATAGATCTTGGTGCTCAATGTTCAAGCAGCTTAATCTAGGTTTTCTATTGAAAAACATTTTTCAAACAACCCTATATGCTTTCCAGAAACTCTACAACATTTCTGATCAACAATATGTCAGCAACATATACTCATCAGAAATTCTATAGTGCTCCCACTCACTTCTTTGGAAATACAAGTTTCTCATAAACTTTGTACAAACCCAAAATCTTTGTTCATTCCATCAATACGCACATTCCAACTCCGAGATGCTTACTTCAGTCCATGGAAGGATCGCTGGAGCCAGCATACCTTTTAGCATCCTTAGGATCGACAAAACCTTTCTGATTGTATCACATACAACCTTTCCTTATGAAAACTGGTAAGGAAACTCGTTTTGACATCCATCCGCCAGATTTCATAAATGCAGCTAATGCTAACATGATTCTGACGGACTTAAGCATCGCTACGTATGAGAAAATCTCATCGTAGTCAACTCCTTGAACTTGTCAAAAACTCTTCGCCACAAGTCGAGCTTCATAGACGGTGACATTACCGTCCACGTCCGTCTTCTTCTTAAAGATCCATTTATCTCAATGGCTTGCCGATCATCGGGCAAGTCCACCAAAGTCCATGCTTTGTTCTGATACATGGATCCTATCTCGGATTTCATGGCTTCTAACCATTTGTCGGAATATGGGCCCACCATCGCTTCTCCATAGCTCGTAGGTTCATTGTTGTCTAGCAACATGACCTTCAAGACAGGATTACTGTACCACTCTGAAGTAGTACGCATCCTTGTCACCCTACGAGGTACGGTAGTGACTTGATCTGAAACTTCATGATCACTATCATAAGCTTCTACTTCAATTGGTGTGGGCTCCACAGGAACAACTTCCTGTGCCTTGCTACACACTAGTTGAAGTGACGGTTCAATAACCTCATCAAGTCTCCACCATGCTCCCACTCAACTTTCCGAGACAAACTTTTCCTCGAGAAAGGACCCGATTCAAGAAACAATCCCTATTGCTTTCGGATCTGAATTAGGAGGTATACCCAACTGTTTTGGGTGTCCTATGACGATGTATTTTATCCGCTTTGGGTTCGAACTTATCAACCTGAAACTTTTTCACATAAGCGTCGCAGCCCCAAACTTTTAAGAAACGACAACTTAGGTTTCTCCAAACCATAGTTCAAGCGGTGTCGTCCCAACGGAATTACATGGTGCCCTATTAAAGTGAGTGCGGTTGTCTCTAATGCCTATCCCGTGAACGATAGTGGTAATTCGATAAGAGACATCATGGAACGCACCATATCCAATACGGTGCAACTATGATGTTCGGACACACCATCACACTATGGTGTTCCATGCGGTATTAATTGTGAAACAATTTCCACAATGTCTTAATTGCGTGCCAAAGCTCGTAACTCAGATACTCATCTCTATGATCATATCATAGAAATTTTATCCTCTTGTCACGATGATCTTCAACTTCACTCTGAAATTACTTGAACCATTCAATAATTCAGACTTGTGTTTCATCAAGTAAATATACTCAGTATCTACTCAAATCATCCGTGAAGTAAGAACATAACGATATCCACTGCGTGCCTCAGCACTCATTGGACTGCACACATCAAAATGTATTACTTCCAACAAGTTGCTTTCTTGTTCCATTTCACTGAAAACGAGGCTTTCAGTCATCTTGCCCATGTGGTATGATTTGCATGTCTCAAGTGATTCAAAATCAAGTGAGTCCAAACGGTCCATTTGCATGGAGTTTCTTCATGCATATACACCAATAGACATGGTTCGCATGTCTCAAACTTTTCAAAAACGAGTGAGCCCAAAGATCCATCAACATGGAGCTTCTTCATGCGTTTTATACCAATATGACTTACATGGCAGTGCCACAAGTAGGTGGTACTATCATTACTATCTTATATCTTTTGGCATGAACATGTGTATCACTACGATCGAGATTCAGTAAACCATTCATTTTAGGTGCAAGACCATTGAAGGTATTATTCAAATAAACAGAGTAACCACTATTCTCCTTAAATGAATAACCATATTGCGATAGACATAATCCAATCATATCTATGCTCAACACAAACACCAAATAACAATTTTTTAGGTTTAACACCAATCTCGATGGTAGAGGAGCATGCGATGCTTGATCACATCAACCTTGGAAACACTTCCAACACATATCGTCAGCTCACCTTTAGCTAGTCTCCGTTTATTCCGTAGCTTTTATTTCGAGTTACCAACACTTAGCAACCGAACCGGTATCTAATACCCTGGTGCTACTAGGAGTACTAGTAAAGTACACATTAATACAATGTACATCCAATATACTTCTATCGACAGCCTTCTCATCTACTAAGTATCTAGGGTAATTCTGCTCCAGTGACTGTTCCCCTTATTACAGAAGCAC
This sequence comes from Triticum dicoccoides, assembly GCF_002162155.2. Taxonomy (NCBI): domain Eukaryota; kingdom Viridiplantae; phylum Streptophyta; class Magnoliopsida; order Poales; family Poaceae; genus Triticum; species Triticum dicoccoides. The sequence goes on along the minus strand of NC_041381.1, from coordinate 320,082,325 downwards.
TTAGTCTCGGGTTTGGGTTCAACCTTGGGTTTCTTCACTAGAGCAGCAGCTGATTTTCTGTTTCATGAAGTATCCCTTCTTTCCCTTGCCCTACTTGAAACTAGTGGTTTCACCAATCATCAACAATTGATGCTCCTTCTTGATTTCTACTTTCGCGGTGTCAAACATCGCGAATATCTCAAGGATCATCATATCTATCCCTGATATGTTATAGTTCATCACGAAGTTCTAGCAGCTTGGTGGCAATGACTTTGGAAAAACATCACTATCTCATCTGGAAGATTAACTCCCACTCGATTCAAGTGATTGTGGTACTCAGACAATCTGAGCGCAAGCTCAATGATTGAGCTCTTCTCCCTTAGTTTGTAGGCTAAGAAACTCGTCGGAGGTTTTATACCTCTTGACGTGGGCACGAGCCTGAAATCCCAATTTTAGCCCTCGAAACATCTCATATGTTCCGCGACGTTTCGAAATCGTCTTTGGTGCCTCAACTCTAAATCGTTTAACTGAACTATCACGTAGTTATCAAAACGTGCATGTCAGATGTTCGCAACATCCACAGACGACGTTCGAGGTTCAGCACACTGAGCGGTGCATTAAGGACATAAGCCTTCTACAAAGCAACGAGGACAATCCTCAGTTTACGGACCTAGTCCGCACAATCGCTACTATCAACTTTCAACTAAATTTTCTCTAGGAACATATCTAAACAGTAAAACTAAAGCGAGAGCTTACGACATAATTTGCAAAGACCTTTTGACTATGTTCAGGATAATTGAGTTTATCTTATGAACTCCCACTCAGATAGACATCCCTCTAGTCATATAAGTGATTACATGATCCGAGTCAACTCGGCCGTGTCCGATCATCACGTGAGACGGACTAGTCAACGTTGGTGAACATCTTCATGTTGATCGTATCTTCTATACTACTCATGCTCGACCTTTTGGTCTTCCGTGTTCCGAGGCCATGTCTGTACATGCTAGGATCGTCAAGTGAACCTAAGTGTTTCGCGTGTGTAAATCTGGCTTACACCCGTTGTATGTGAACGTTAGAATCTATCACACCCGATCATCACGTGGTGCTTCGAAACGACGAACTTTCGCAATGGTGCATAGTTAGGGTGAACACTTTCTTGAAATTTTAATGAGGGATCATCTTATTTACTATCGTCGTTCTAAGCAAATAAGATGCAAAAACATGATAAACATCACATGCAATCAAATAGTGACATGATATGGCCAATATCATATTGCTCCTTTGATCTCCATCTTCGGGGTGCCATGATCATCTTCGTCACCGGCATGACAACATGATCTCCATCATCGTGTCTTCATGAAGTTGTCACGCCAACGACTACTTCTACTTCTATGGCTAACGCATTTAGCAATAAAGTAAAGTAATTTACATGGCGTTCTTCAATGACACGCAAGTCATACAAAAAATAAAGACAACTCCTATGGCTCCTGCCGGTTGTCATGCTCATCGACATGCAAGTCGTGTTTCCTTTTACAAGAACATGATCATCTCATACATCACATATATCATTCATCACATCCTTTGGCCATATCACATCACAAAACACTTGCTGCAAAAACAAGTTAGACGTCCTCTAATTGTTGTTGCAAGTTTTTACGTGGCTTCTATAGGTGTTCTAGCAAGAACGTTTCTTACCTATGTAAAACCACAACGTGATATGCCAATTTCTATTTACCCTTCATAAGGACCCTTTTCATTGAATCCGCTTCAACTAAAGTGGGAGAGACAGACACCCGCTAGCCACCTTATGCAACTAGTGCATGTCAGTCAGTGGAATCTGTCTCACGTAAGCGTACGTGTAAGGTCGGTCCGGGCCGCTTCATCCCACGATGCCGCCGAAGCAAGATAAGACAAGTAGTGGCAAGAAAATTAACAACATCTACGCCCACAACTGCTTTGTGTTCTACTCGTGCATAGTAACTACGCATAGACCTAGCTCATGATGCCACTGTTGGGGAACGTAGCAGAAATTCAAAATTTTCTACGCAACACCAAGATCAATCTATGGAGTAATCTAGCAACGAGGGGAAGGAGAGTGCATCTACATACCCTTGTAGATCGCTAAGCGGAAGCATTCAAGTGAACGGGGTTGATGGAGTCGTACTCGTCGTGATCCAAATCACCGATGATCCTAGTGCCGAACGGAGGGCACCTCCGCGTTCAACACACATGCAGCCCGGTGACGTCTCCCATGCCTTGATCCAGCAAGGAGAGAGGGAGAGGTTGGGGAAGACTCTGTCCAGCATCAGCATAACGGCATGGTGGTGGCGGAGGAGCGTGGCAATCCTGCAGGGCTTCGCCAAGCACTACGAGAGAGGAGGAGGACTTGGGAGAGGGGGAGGGCTGCGCCAGAACTTGGGTGTGGCTGCGCTCCCACCCCTCCATTATTTATAGGTGGGAGAGAGAGGGTGCCGGCCCCCCTAGATCTCATCTATGGTTGGGGGCGGCAGCCAAGGGGGGAGGAGTGCCTCCCAAGTCAAGTGGAGGCCCTCCCCCTTAGGGTTTCCCCTCTCCCATGCGCATGGGCCTTGGGGGGGGGCTGGTGCCCCTAGCCCATTAAGGCTAGGGCGCCCCCTTACAGCCCATGCTGCTGTATTGGACGTGGTGGAACATTTTCCGGACCTCCGGACCCCTCTGGAATCCTCCGGAACCTTCTGGAAGCTTCCTGGTACAATACCGGAAAAAACCGAACTTTTCCCGGAACCCGAACAACAACTTTCCATATATAAATCTTTACCTCCGGACCATTCCGGAACTCCTCGTGACGTCCGGGATCTCATCCGGGACTCCGAACAACATTCGGTAACCACGCACATCTATTCCCTATAACCCTAGCGTCATCGAACCTTAAGTGTGTAGACCCTACGGGTTCGGGAGACACGTAGACATGACCGAGACAACTCTCCGGCCAATAACCAACAGCGGGATCTGGATACCCATGTTGGCTCCCACATGTTCCATGATGATCTCATCGGATGAACCACGATGTCGAGGATTCAATCAATCCCGTATTCAATTCCCTTTGTCTAGCGGTACAGTACTTGCCCGAGATTCGATCGTCGGTATCCCGATACCTTGTTCAATCTCGTTACTGGCAAGTCTCTTTACTCGTTCCGTAACACATCATCCCGTGATCAACCCCTTGGTCACATTGTGCACATTATGATGATGTCCTACCGAGTGGGCCCAGAGATACCTCTCCGTCACACGGAGTGACAAATCCCAGTCTCGATTCGTGCCAACCCAACAGACACTTTCGGAGATACCCATAGTGTACCTTTATAGCCACCCAGTTATGTTGTGACGTTTGATACACCCAAAGAATTCCTACTGTATCCGGGAGTTGCACAATCTCATGTTCTAAGGAAATGATACTTGACATTAGAAAAGCTTTAGCATACGAACTACACGATCTTTGTGCTAGGCTTAGGATTGGGTCTTGTCCATCACATCATTCTCCTAATGATGTGATCCCGTTATCAACGACATCCAATGTCCATGGTCAGGAAACAGTAACCATCTATTGATCAATGAGCTAGTCAATTAGAGGCCTACTAGGGACATGGTGTTGTCTATGTATCCACACATGTATCTGAGTTTCCTATCAATACAATTATAGCATGGATAATAAACGATTATCATGAACAAGGAAATATAATAATAACCAATTTATTATTGCCTCTAGGGCATATTTCCAACATGTCTCACTATCTTGAACCTTATCTGCATTACTTCCTTTACTATTGCATAACGGGGTACTCTTCTCCAATATTTTATCCGCGTTCTAAAAGAGAAACAAACAAACACATCTCAGGTTTACAATGTAGTATATGGAACTCATTTTGGTAAACCAGTTTAGTAGTAAGGTGGATAGGATAACAACATGAAACAAACATATATCTATGTAGTATGGTCACTGTATGGTCTATATCATTCTAGTTTATGTTGCCAAATCAAGATAGATATAGTTCGAATCATATCTATTTAAGACAAAATAGCATAGACATAATATAAGTGTGGGAAACTACAGAGCAATAACAACACTTGTAATGTGCATGGCATGAGAACATAACTGTTTATTCAATTGAAACTAAAATCAACATAGAGCAAGTTACAACAGCAAATAGCCAAACACGTTGAAGAAACAGGTTTAAAACATACCTGTTGCGCCACTGGAGTTTCAATTGCATCCTTCAAATTTCTTAAATTAGTTGGTATTAGTAAATACGATGATGCAAGAGCAAAGTAGTATGAACCATAGCTACGGAACCTGACCTGAGAACAATTCTTCTTCTGCTTTAAGTGTTGACTTCGGGTTCAGAGTGGTGGTCCTCGTGATTTGGGCACTGCAGTTGCCTTACTAACTGCTCGTGTTTGGGTGATCTGTGGTGGAGGCGCTGCTGTGTCAATGGGAACTGGGTGTCTATCTGCTGGGGTTGGGGTTAGAAGGGGTGTAGCTGGTTCTCTGTCCAACTGGGTAGGGGTACAATCTGCATGAGTGTGGGTTATGTGTGGTGGGGCTGGTTCTTGGGCAAGTACAACCGTGGTTCTATCTGCATCGACATGCAGCACAATCTTTTCTGAAGACCGTGTTTTTACTCCCACAGATACTGCCATCACTCCCTCCAATTGAAATGGCTGATAAACAAGAAAAGTAATTGAATGTACAGGCATTGTAATATAGACAGGTGCAATGGATAGTAGGGAAGAAAACAGGGCATGAAATAATTCACATTTATGTTGTCTAAGCAAACAGAATAGCAGGACATAATTTCACGTATATGATAGCTAATTAAACAGGATAGCATGACACAATTTCACATGTATGATGGCTAACTAAACATGATATAATGACATACTTCAAAATATGATGACTATGTAAACAGGATGACATGATATAACTATACGATGTGTCTATTAAAGTGGTTGGCATGCCATAAATCACAAACATGCCGTCGATGGAAACATGATGGCATGATATAATTCATGGATAGAATGACATAATTTAAAATATGATGACTATGTAAATAGGATGAGATGATATAACTATATTATGTCTTTAGAAAATGGGTTGGCATGCCATAATTCAGATACATGCTGTCTATGTAAACATCATGGCATGACATAATTCAATATATGATTTATATACTAAGGAAGTGAGGAGAGGGCAATCGCATATATGATGTGTTAAGTAAGGATATGGCATTCAATATTGTGTATATGATGTAAAAACTAAGCATTGCAATACAACATATGCATTATATGAGTAATATAACCCTGCCAAGTTTGAGCATACACCTCAGTGGGATAATAGGACTGGTCATCTGCCTCTGAATCCTCCTCTAAAGAGCTATCTGTAACCAGCAAGGTATCTGCTTCAGCAGGTAGCATTGTCTGCTCCGAAGACCTTGTTTTCACTCCAGATTTCTCCAGCACCAATTCAAATGGCTGATGCACAGGAAGAGCAGTTGAATATACAGACATTGTCGACAAAAGCAATGAGAAATACAAAAAAAGGATGGCATGATATAATTCACATATATGACGCTTGCCTAAACAACATGGCATTTCATAATACACATACATAATGCCTTGCAACAAGATAACATTGCATAATTCACATATATAATGTCTTGCAACAAGATAGCATTGCATAATTCACATATATGGTAATTAGACACTAAACAGGTGGCATTCACACAAAGCATGTCTAAACTAAGCAAATGACATAGCAATGCAAGATACCATACGCATGATATGAGCAACATAACCCTGCCAAGTTAGGGCATGCACCTCGGGGGGGGGGGGGGATATGACTGGTCATCTGTCTCTGAATCCTCCTCTGAGGAGCTATCGGTAACCAGCAAGACATGCGCTTCGTTAGATAGCATTGTCTGCTCTGAAGACCTTGTTTCCACTCCAGATTTTTCCATGACCGTGCCAAATGGCTGATGCATAGGAAGAGTAATTGAATGTACTAATTTTTTTGACAAATTTAACACGTAATAAAAAAAATGATGGCATGATATAATTCACATATAAGATGACTGGCTAACCAGGGTGGCATTGCAAAATTCACTTATATGATGCCTGGGTAAACAAGATGGCATTGCATGATTCACATATACGATAAAGAAACTAAATAGATGGCATTGACACAAAGCATGTCTAAACTAAGCAGATGACATCTTTAATGTATACAGCAAGTAATGCAAGGCACCAACATCAGCATGCCAAGTTAGAGCGAAGACCTCATGGGGTAAATAGGAGTGGTCTTCTCCTTATGAATCCCCCTCAGAACAGTTATCTTCCTCTTGATTACGGTCCAAAATGGGTGGAGGGGGGCTGCCTTTGCGCCCACCATGGAACGACGTCTGCATGAAATTTTATTGCCATGCAAGGCTCGTCTCTTTTGCTCTACAAGATCAGTTCCATTGTGTACAATAACTGGCATGCATAGGAATAAAACATAGTGAGATTATGTAAGGAGTGCATGCACAAATCCAGAGTGATGGTAGCAAATTGTGAAAATGCCCAAAACCAGATAATAGCTTTAGTTAAAAAATATAGATAATGGCTCCTTTAATGTTTGTGTGCACCCAACATGAAACTCATAGTAGACACCGGAGATTAACCAGATAGTAGACAGATAGTGCCGATTGCTGCCCCAATATATACCCCACAACCATTTAAAAACTCAAGTTTCAGCATTAGTTTGCACCTGACTCAGAGTCTAATAGGTGAACACAATGATAATGTAGCATGTCATCATATTAAGCGACGCATAACATAAGCAGACATGAAAGAGTGCGACCTGTCTTGCAGACCCGTGTAGTCCTCAAGGTCATCTGCTCAGTTGATGATGGTATTGCAGTTGTCGTGGCTGCCGGCGGCGGGGAAGAAGATCTGAGGCGGCGAAAGACAGTTTGGATAGCGGATCCCTGTTGTGGTGAACCCTTCCGTCGTTGGAGCAGCTGAGCTGGGGTGGAACACAGCGCCGCAGGAGCAGGACAAACCACACAAGGTTTTCTTTGACACATATCTGTAACAGAAGTAATTGAATAAGGGCTTGTTTGAATTTGAGGATTCTAACAATGCAGGGATAGGAAATAGACAGGAATAGGATAGGAATGCACATGCAAAACAGAGAATTTAAAAACACATGATTTCTGCCAATCTGGGTGTTTGATTCAAATCAATTGGAAGATCACAGGATGCAAAAAAGCATGGTGAGATTAAGTCAAACCACAAGAAAATGTACGGTTATAATGCTATTATGCTACTATCTCTTAGTCTTATGCTTGATTAATAGGAATATGAAAAGGAGGAGAAGTGGAAATTGGAATTCCTACGGTTTTTCTTTCAAGGAGACACTAAAGGAACAAATCCTACAGTTTTCCTTTGCTCCATTCCTTTGCACCAAATTCATGAAAAGTAGTACCATAGGAAGCTTTCCAATTCCTATGTTTTTCATTCACTTTTCCTTTCAAGCACTGGCGATTCTAGTAGGCAGGCTTGAGCAAGGAAAATCCTACACTAAAAAAATGTTTTTGTGCTACTTCTATTACTTTGGACCCAGGCCACTGCCATACTAGCTCAACTCCCAGGCCGATCGACAAATGCACAAATCAAACGCGCAGAGACAAATAATGATGGCGTTCAAGAGAGTCCATGACGGATAGCTAAGTTGCCTGGTACCTCACTGCTTGTCATATAGTAGGATAAAATAATCGTATTTCCCGTTACTACGAGTGCTCAGTGGACAGTATATATAACATGTAGAGTAAAAAAGAGATGCAACAAGTGTACAACCTCTTTGGCAAAGCCATGTCGATCTCAGCATGATTGGGTTGCCCGGTGAGGATGCTCCAGCTGACTTGGCTGTCGGAGGAGGGGAAGAAGAGCTTAGGCGTCTGGAGATGGAGCCCAAGGTACTGCTCCACTGTGATGGAGGGTTTCGTCGTTGGAGCAACTCCGGTGAGTTGTACGACGCCGAGGCTAAAGCAGGACAAGACAGATAACGAACAACGTTAACCTGAGTGGAATTCTAATAGCATCTCCAATACATGACGTAAAATACATAACCACAAAGAGCTAGATGTAAAATACACCAACCGCTCATCTGTGAACTTAACTGTAGAAACTGAATTTAACTGTCGAAACTGAACTTACTGTCGAAACTGAACTTAACTGTCGAAACTGAATTTTGCTGTCGAAACTGAACGCACTAGCAAGGTGAGGCTACACGTCGGTCGACTGACTTCTTCATCTCTAGTAAGTCGATTTTGCAGCCGTTGGATATGAAATCAAGGGCCTGTGGTTCATCTTCAACCTCCACCCCCTGAGCCACCAGCCACCACCGGCCAAACAGCAGCCCCCATCGCCCGCGGCCGGCGGAGCGCCGCCCCGCCCACCCCGAAAACACTCCCCACCACTGGTCCGACGCCG
>NC_041381.1:320049288-320073288 GCF_002162155.2 Triticum dicoccoides | reverse complement strand
CCCCTCCCCGCTGCGGCTGGTTCTTCCTTCACCCTGGCGAGCCCCCCCACCCCCTGAAAATCGACTGACCCAAAAGTCAATTTTGTCGACTGAAGTGTAGCTAAATCGGAGCAGCATCGCAAGCAAGAGCAATAGCAAGAGCAGACCAGGCAGGGGACCGAGAGAAAGAGCAGAGCAGCAGCGCGAGCAAGAGCTAAAGTAGTAGCAGCTCCTACTGATGTGGACGTCGCCGCCGAGGGAGCGACGCCGTGGAGGAAGTGGCCGGCGACGCCGCCGTGGATGGAGCCACGCCGTGTTGGCTCGGGACCGAGCGCCGGCAGCACTGTGAGATCGAATCAAGAAGAAAATGCAGCGATTAGTGTACAACCTCTTTGGTGGCGCCGATTAGGCCGCAGCTTCATCCGAGGAAACGGTGATGATGATGCTCTTTCAGTGGTGCAGGTGAAGACGGCAGTGTGGGAATGGCGATGGCACGAAAGACGAGGGAACGTCGGGGCAGCTCCTTGGACGTCGAGGACGGGGTGGCTAAACCGGCGGGACAACGAGATCGACGATGGATCCTCATCCGGTACAGTGGATGAGGGATGTCGAGGTGTTGCTGTGGACGACGTCGTCAGGGAAGAGGCTTCGGCTGGGTGGCGGACAGAGCATGGTGTGGGGTTTCATCGCGGGTTTTCGCGGCCTCGGTGTACGAATGGGTGGGCGGATGGGATGGCAGTGCGGAACCATGGCTTTGGGACGCGCTTGTCCGAAATGTGGGGTAAGTTACGAAAGTACCCCCACCGATTTGAGGCGGTTCTTTCGGTTCAGGGGTACCACGGGCATTTCGCGTGTCGGGATTTCACAGGAGGTGGGATTTTTCGCGCGCGATGTAATTTCGGAATAGCAAGGCGCGGGTTGAGATGGAGGGAGTTGTCGGATCACAACGAGACAAAGATATATCTTAAATATTTCAGGCTAATAAGGCGTGGGTTGAAGATGCGGGAGTTTCTGTCAGGACCCCGACTCAATGCCACATCGATCTAGCATGTAACACCTCATATCACTTTGCGGCCTCACGCACGGTATTCCCACGGGTGTCGCCTTACCTTAGCCCGGGACCGTTTGCGCCTTTTGGCACACGTATATGACGGCGTCGCTAGCATCCATATGATAAGGAGCCCGGGCTGACATGGCTAGTCGTAAACCCAAAGTGGCACAGACTTACAGGGACAGGCATCCATGACCCAGCATCGAACGTGTCGGTCATCAGCGAGTGAATCCAGGCTGTAGCACTGGGCTAGCAGGACTCCGGTGAACCGGGCTGTAGCGGGCTAACAGGACTCCGGTATTCATCGCGTGACATTTCCCCGAAGGGACAGACACAGGAACGAAGAAGGACACATGTCGGCCAGCCTAAGTGTTCCGGAGCAGTAGCAAGCTACCAAGGCTCAATGGAAACACTAGGAGACATTTCCCAGTAAGAGAGGCTACTAAAGATAAACAACTAGATAGTCAGATCGCACACATACCAAGCATTTCAATAACATACACACAATATGCTCGATATGTGCAATACAACATGGCATCACAAAATGACTCTACGACTCAAGTATTTATTCAATAGGCTCCGAGGAGCAAGATATTACAAACAGGGGTCTCACGACCCAACATTCAGAGCATACAAGTCAAAGCACAAGCGGAAGCTATCATGTCTGGGTACAGACATCTAGAAATGAAAAAGGCTGAGAAGCCTGACTATCTACCAGATCCTGTCGGGGCACAAGATCGTAGCTGAGGTAACAAGCTAAACGTCGAAGTCCAAGCGGAACTACTAGTGAGACTGAAGTCTCTCTGCAAAAACATAAAATAGGCAAACGTGAGTACAAATGTACCCAGCAAGACTTACATCAGAACTAACTACATATGCATCATTATCAACAAGGGGGTGGAGGAGTTTAACTGCAGCAAGCCAGCTTTGACTCGGTGGCTAACCTGAACTACGACTGCAAGTAACTCTTTTGAAGTGGCGCACACGAGTCCACATATTCACCATATCAATACACCACTATGGATCCGCTCCCGCCTCCCTACGAGAACGCCATCCATAGCACTCACGCTTATCTTGCGTATTTTAGAGTATCCACTTTCAATTGTCTATGAACTATGCAAGGGGTCCAAGTTTCCATATCCGAGGAATCCGGCTATTCGAATAGATGATGTTAACCCTGCAGGGGTGTACTTCTTCACACATGCTCTCGCCACTTACCGCCCTGTACACGTCATGTACCTCGGCAACCTTCAAGCGGAAGCCGGGCGAGGGAGTCGGCCACGACCTGACTAAACGAACAAGTCTCTAGTCCAGGTTTATCGCCTATTCGGGTTCCATCCGCAAGGAGATCCGGCCGGGGTGTCGCTTACGGCCCCAAACGATGTGAGCAGGGTTCCCAAGCCCACCATCCGGGTGCCACTTGGTACACCGTGCCACTGTGCCTAGTCTGTCCCAAGCCCACCTGTACCGGGTGCCACTTGGTAGACTACTAACACTACCTACAAACACCAGAAACTAGTTGCAACTCCTGGACAGAGATCCTGTTGATTAATAAGTCGAGAGGGGCACTTAAGCATTCCAATGTGTGGTAGTAGCTGGTCATGGATCACAAACACAGAACTCAGTTCCTGAGAACGGCTGCAATGAGACAACCCACCATGTACTCCTACATGGCCTCTCACCGCTACCTTTACCAAATCGTGTTCACACACTTAGCTCACGCACATTGGGACATGTTCACACGCCTCTGATTCATCCCCGATGAATCAGACCTGACTCAACTCTAAGCAGTAGCAGGCATGACAAACAAGCATGAATGAGTAGGCACATCAGGGCTCAAACAACTCCTACTCATGCTAGTGGGTTTCATCTATTTACTGTGGCAATGACAGGTCATGCAAAGGATAAAGGGTTCAGCTACCGCAGCAAGTATCAAATATGTCGTTGTTGTCCTAATGCAGTAAAATAGAGCAGGAGCCAGAGAGTGGGATTTTATCGGAATGAACAAGGGGGGGTTTTGCTTGCCTGGCACTTCTGAAGATAACATTGAGTCTTCATCAGTGTCAACGATCACATCATCGGTATCACGTCTATCGAGAGGGGACAAATACCGGCAACACAGAAGGGAACACAATCAATGCAATGCACAATATGATGCATGATCATGACATGGCAAAAAGAATGTGTTTTGGGCTAATGCATCTAAAACCAGATTAAATGAAGTTGGTTTGAATCCAAGATTCAAATTCAAACTCCATATGTGGTTATTTAAATGTCATTCACTTCATCTGCCCTAAACAGTAGTGATAAGTTGTTCTAACATGCATGTAAATGGTACAGATGGATTCCTTGAATTTTTCTGATAATTTTTCATATATAAATTATTTAATTTGTAGTTACGGTTGAATTTCTATGATTTTTAGAAGTTTAGAATATATTCTGGAATTATTAAATCATTTAAGATTTATTTAAATTCCAGAAAGGAATTATCGCGTCAGCATGACGTTGGCATGACGTCAGCAAGTCAACAGGGCCGGTCAGGGTCAAACCTGACCAGTGGGGCCCACTGGTCAGTGACTATGACTAATCCTAATATAACTTAAACCTAACCTAGTTTAATTAGCCGGGCCGGGCCCGCCGGTCAGTGAGTCAGTGGCTAAAAAAAATTAGAAAAATTAAACTAATTAACAGGGGGCTGGCCCCACCTGTCATCGACCCAGGGGAGGTCAAACCCCTGGTCAGCAGGGCCTAACCTGCCGGCGGCTTGACGCCGGCGAGGCCGAGACGGCGGAGGCCTTCGGGTTTCTTGCTCCGGCGGCCAAACGCCGTGCGGAGAGGCTCTGTGGGTTCCTAGCGCTCGTGCGCATCCGGAGGAGGTGACGGAAGGACGCGGGGTGGTCAGCACTCGCCGGAGCGGAGCTTGCGGCGGCGGCCGGAGTACGGCGAGGTCGGGGTTGGCGCTAGGGGGCACGGCAGGTCGCACGGGTGGGCGCGCTCGGCTCCTGGAAGGGTGCTGAGCACGTTGCCGTGCTCGGGAGTTAGCTACGGTGGCTCTAGCACCGTCTGCATCATCACCGGCGGCGAGGAACTGTCGGCTCCGACAGCCAGGGTGGTTAGAGGGCGCGGACGGGCACGGAGAGAGAGGGGAAATGGACAGAGGCTCACGGTGAGTTCAAAGAGAAGGTCGGCGTGATCGGGGAGGCGGTGGAGACGGCGAATCAACGGCGGCGGTGGTCGGAGCCCGAGGTGGAAGACGACGGCGATGGCGATGTTCCGGGCCCTCCCGGCTTGCGTGGCTCATCGAAGATGAAGAAGACAACATGGCGGAGCTTCTGGGCACGTCGGGTTAGCGTGGGGTGGCCGGTGTCCGCGAGGGAGCTCGTCGGTGGCGGCGGCTCCGTTCGGTCGCGGGAGGGAGAGAGAGCAGAGGGGAATAGGGACGGAGGGAGAGCGAGAGGGGTTCCAGGGAGAGTGAGAGAGAGGCCAGGGGTGTCGTGGCGTCTCCAGGCGCATCGAGGAGGGAGGCAACCAGGCAGGAGGTGGCCAAGCGCGACGGCGGTGCTCGCCACCAAGCTGCTTCGTGCGCTGGCACTGGAAGAAGATAGGAGAAGGGGGGCCAGGTGGGCTGGGCCGCGCAGGTGGGCTGCACAGTGTTGGGCTGTGGGTGGCTGCCAGGTAAGCTGAGGTAAGTTCTCTCTCTACTTTTATTTATTGTTTTTCTATTTTGTTCTGTTTTGTTTTGGTTTAGTAAAATACTAAACCATTTTATAAAATCCTGAAAATAGTTATGTGGCTAGAGTTAAAATATACCCAACCACATAAAATGTTCCAGCAATTTTTGGACATATATTATTTATATATAATATATATATATCCAATGCAAATATTTATGCATTAATTCCAAATGCCCAGAATAAATACTTATGGGCTCCTAAAAATATTGGTTTGATTTTTATCTCTGTCCAATATTTTCAGAGAGCAACATGAGAATTTTCTTGGACCTTTTTGGAGCAATTTTTATTTGGGTCATTTCCAAAAAAAATGATTCTAATGGTTTCACAAATCCCCATTTCAAATTTAAATGGAATTTAAACATGATGCACACACTAGGCAGGACCAGCAGCTAGGGATGTGACAGTTTTGCAGCATGATAGACAGAGACGCTAGCTTGAATTTTCGGCATAACAAGGCGCGGCTTGAAATTTTGGAAGAACTAGCTTAACGTGTACCCAAAAAAAAAGACAATTTGCACCTGAACATGCACAACACACACAAACACCATTTAGACTAGAGTAAGGTACACGTGCATTGCACGCATGAGATTTGGCAACCAAATTATGAATAAATACCACATTATAGCATGTAAGCCTTGAGTCATATATGCATGATGTAGATGTTCGTTTAATTCTTATAGTTCATTTCATTAAAAATCATCTAGTTTTTATAAGAAAGCTAATCTATTTTAACATTCATGGAATTGTGCGTTGTAAGACATAAAGTAAAAACAAATAATGGCAAATCATGTAGAAAAACATTTGGGCAATTCTGATACGGAAGATTCTAGAACAAATAAGAAGTGCTTGTGTTTTGATGTTTGTGCATTATGCTTAAGTTCAACCATGGAGTCTTCTAGATTATACATGTGGCGAAATCTGGTGGAATCTAGATGATATCCAACGGCCAGTAGTGCTCAAATTTGCCATCTTTGGACCATCGGACGCCTCAACCAACGACCATCTTTCAAAGTTAAAGTTACCCACACACAATATAAAAAAATATAAAATATAATATATATAGGGGTATAGATATAGATATGTTATTCAAAAGGTGGCCATCATCTCCAATTAGAATAGTATGTCCATGCACGGATGCGACGTGGCCAAATGATGTTCTAGAATCTTCCGTATCATAATTGCCCAAACTTTTTTTCTAGTTGAAATGCCATTATTTGTTTTTAATTTATGCTTTACAACGCACAATTCCATGTATCATAAAATAGATTAAGGGCTTATTTGATTCAAAGGATTCTTAAAGGAATTTTGGAGGATTCTAATCATTAGGAATTTTTCTTATCTTGGTTGTTTGATTCGTAGGATTGTAAACCATAGGAATTTTTCCATATGATTCATTTGCACTAGATTTCATAGGAAACATCCCATCCACTCAAACCTATTTGAAAGAATTCTGCGTTTTTTCTATGTACAATCAAACACTCGACAATCCTGTAGGATTCAAGACGACATTCCACTATAATCCCATGTTTTTCCAATTCCCGCGTTCTTAGCTTTTTTATAAAAACTAATTGATTTTGAATGAGATGAACTATAAGAATTAAATGAAGGGCTACATCAGGCATATATGACTCAGAGCTTACATGCTATAGTGTAGTATTTATTCATAATTTGGTTGCAAAATCTGATGCGTGCAATGCACGTGTACCTTACTAGTACTTCGAGTATGTGCAAAACACGTAAATTAGAATTCCAATGGCACGCTACACAGTGTCTCTCTTACAGTTCATGAAGCCATGTGGCACATGTGGAGGCGTTGTCGCGACCTCCTTGCATGGATTGATCACAGTGACATGCTGCTGGTTCCAGAAGAATGTACTTGTCCTCCCTGAGCCATACTGGCGGTACATGCACGAAGCGAAGATGTGCACGCATGCCACGGACGCACTCATTCCCTCGCACGCACACACGGGTACACGGGCGGATGCAATTTTGTACAAAGATCCACCCCATGTGATAATTTGACGCGTGTAAAGTTGTTCACTTCATTGATGGTCAATTAATGCAGCGCATGCAAATTGAGTGGACGTGAGGGCGGAAGAAAGACATTATTACTCCACTTCGCGCATGCGAGTAGTTAAATCATGGGTTGCTAGTAGTACTTCCATTGGTCTCCTTTGGATTTTGTGCCAATTTTTGACAGTAACATAATATTTACGCATTTGAGCAGTGTAGTACTTGAAATTTATGTTCTGCTAAACTCATCGGGAGCCGTTTCGGGCCTCGAAACCAAAACCATCAATTAATCTTTACCTTGTTCCCATCACATTCGAAAGCCTGCTCACACCTACTAGTACGTACCAAACCTGAACGTGTTCCCACTATGCAGGTATTAGTACTAGTGCTAGTACTTAGGTTATAAAAAGGGGAACTACCTAACCGAAAATTACTCTACCTTTCCTCCTCATAAGTGCTTCTTCTTCGTCCGTCATTGCCATGGCCGGTGAGCAGAGCTCTAGGTCGAGAACTACTCGTAACAAGGGAGCGGCAACCAAGGCTGCGGAAAAAAAGAGGGCTCGCTGGCACGCAGAGACCTCGAAAGATCTCTCACGGGCAGGCGATGGCTCCCAAGAGCGCCCTAGTCGCGGAGGCGAACATGCCGAGCCGGCGGCGCTGGAGTCGTTATCCCTCGACGACATACCCGATCAGCTCAATAAGCACCTCAATAAGCAGAAGGAGTTCATCCAAGGCTTGATGGAGTTGCTGAAGGAGAGCCTCGACGACATGCCCGCTGAGCTCAATAAGTAGGGGAGTTGACCGCCGGCTTGGTGATGCTGCTGAAGAAGAGCATTGCCTCGGAGAAGAAGGCGACCGGCAAAATCCTGCGACTTCAGGAGGACAAGGCGAAGCTCTGCCATGAGATCGACCTGTTGAAGGAGAAGAACGTCGGCTGGAAGAAGCTGCATGAGGATAGTAGTTCCTCGATGAAGATGCTGTAGGCCCTCATCATGGAACAGAAGGAGGAGTTGGTGAAGCTCCGCATCGAGCACACGGCAGCTGTCAAGGTACGTAATGTGGTCGTGGAACAGGTGACGAAGGCTCGCGTCGAGAAATCCCGCGTCATGGACAGAATGAAGGAGATGGCGAAGGAGACGTGCAAGGAGATGGCGGTCGTGGAGGCGATGAAGAAGCAGTTACGACTCCGCGGCGAATTAGATCATTTGGGGTGATAATCTTCCTTCTTCTTTTGCTCCTGTGTTTCATCTTTTGCTGCGGGTGTTTCGCCGCATGTGTCATGTTCTCTGCGAGGCATGAATAGAACAATGTTTTTTTGAGGGAATGAATAGAACAATGCTAACAATGAGATGACTAGCAAGTTAGATCATTTTTTATCGCCATATGGCACTGGGCTGCCGTGTTTCGTGCTCCTCCGTCGCAGTACTACTCCAGTGGAAAACTTGAGTATACCGCACGATTCTTTGCTCCTCCTCAGGTCGTCGGCGCATTAATGCGAGCAGTCAAATCACAAGGCCCCGCCTTCCAGCAGTAATGAGCCGTCAAATCACAAAGGCCCTCGTCTCTCGTGAAACCGACCAAGCTACACTACCCCGCCCTCTAGCCTTTTAAAAAATGTATACTTTTGTACAATAGTAGTATCGATGGATTGCGCCATGGAGCAAAACTTGAAATTAAAAAAAGGTGGTACATATAGAGAGCGCTCGTCGCCAAATTATGCATATAGTACTATTAAAAAGGATAGTCACAATAATGGTGTCTAGCACAACCCACCCCTCAAATAAAACTAAGCATCCTGGAATTCTTTGACAAAACTAAGTACCCTGAAATTCTTTGACAACTAAACTGCTGGCTATATGATGTTGGCCATATATATTGTACGTATATAATGTGAAGAAACGAGTGGTGGTACTATACCAACTAAAAGATGAAATGTAAGAAATACTAGTATGTACGTACTGAAGAGTTAAAGTAACGAGAAGAGACATAATATAGTTCTGCTAGGGGCTCAGCACAACACACCCCTCAAATTAAATTAAGCACACCTGAAATTAAACTTTGCAACTATTCCAGTAGACACTGCATTAGAACCACCATGAGCAACGACACTGCCACCTTACTTAGAGTCCTCGTCCACGTCTTCGACTTCGTCCTTGTCCCTTTCCTCTTGGCCGATACTTCTTTGCTTGAACTGCACACTTGGCTGTTTCTCTTCATCCAACCCTTGTAGATATTGAAACAAAGGTAGCCATCCATTGCAGCATAGTGGATGTGGTCTATATCTAGTACATTTCGCTGCCATGCAAAAAGATGAAACGTGTATGGAGGTTTCTCCAGTTTATCGTACGAAGGATGAACCATGGCCCCTGCCAGGATCAGCATTGAAGGCTGACGAGAGGACACCAGCCGATCCTTCTGGAGGTCGAAGGTGTTGCCTACAACGAGGCCTATCCGACCCAGGACTTCTTTGTCATTACCAAAGTCTACAGTAACGAATTTGACTAGGTTGCTCTCGAGGAAGTCCTTAAAATCCAGGCATTCAACGTCGGCATGACATATGTGGTAGACCAAGCATAAGTCATGCACGCAAACCTGGATCACGGCGGGCTTCTTCCTCTCTTCGTCCTTTAGATCCTTCTCTCGTCCCAGGATTGTGGTGTACTCAACATCTAGCCTAGCGACCCACTCATCATCTGAGTCTTCGAACATGCATCTGAAGCAAGAAAGGCATCCTTTCACCGTCGCGGAAGAACGGGTGTAGATGATGTCAAACTCATCGTTGGTGATGGTTCTAACCTTGTACTCACCGCCGATCATGGAGATTTTGGACGCCATGGATTTGGGAGGAGGGTTAGGATTAGTGGAACTGCCGTAATGTGAAAGGACGGGACGACTAGGAGCGAACCGCCGTAGTATTAAAGGACGTGCAGGGACGAGTTGGAGCAAACTGCCAGCGTGCGAACGGCAGGGTAGTGGCTTGCCATTCTCCCATGATACGGGCTTCCGAGAGCCCTTGGATCAGAGATCGAATGGTTGCATGGCATGATTCTAGACCTATGGGTGAATATCCTATTCTGGAGGGTTATTCTGCAAATTTTCAGCAACATAGCATGCGGTCGTTTGATCTCAGATCCAAGGGCTTCCAGCAGCTCGTATCATGGTCGCGCCTACCATGACCGTCGCATTGCTCGCGCGGTCGCGCCCTTGGAGATTTAACTCGGTGCGTTAGGCTATCTGATGTTGGCATGTCATACATAGTCGTCACTTAGTCACTCATACTACAACAAGGTTGGCTATAAGTGTATTTTTTTACTTCTCTCTATCTCTTTGTATGGAGTATCTAACTAGTTGGAAAGGCATGCAAATTCCCAAACCGCTTCCTACACCCTGTATCAAATTTTTTGCCTAACAAGTTGTGTCGTGCAATTGGAATTCCAACTTGAGTACTACTACTAGTAGGAGCACCAGGGGCCAGTTCTTTTAGGCTTCTAGATTAGTAATCCCATAACCACTACCTCCGTCCAGGTTTATTGGTCCCCATTGTAATCTATGTCAAATTTTGATCATAAATTTAACTAATGAAATGTTAGTGCATGTCACATGCATTAACATTTTATTAGTTAAATCTTTGGTCAAAATTTAGCACAAATTACAATGGTGAGAAATAAACCAGGACGGAGGTACTATACTACTAGTACTAGTTTAGAAGCCCAAATAAATGAGTGAGGCGCCTTATTGTTTTAGGCCCTTCCCAGTGCTCCACGGTGTACAGGTGCTAAGGGTGCCACATCGGCAAGAAAATGATGTGGCAAAGCAATTAAAGAAGAGAGAGAGCATTAGGGTGACCCTAGGAGGAAACGATGCTAAGTGCGTGAACCTATGCAAAATGACTATCAACCAATGAATGATGGAGTTTAATTGTTAAACAATTCAATGAGGGAGGCTTAGCTACAAAAGCTAAGCACTAATGCACTGGGGAGACTAGTTGCTAAGGTTTTAAATGACCTTAGCATCTCACATAAGCACCAATGCATTGGAAGCATTACTCTCCAGTGTGACTGGTCTACTGGAAAAAGCTAGGGAAGCCGCCAAAAGAACTGGCCCTAGGAGTAGTAGCTAGGGATCGAGTGTGCGAGATGAACCAGAAAAAGTAAATGCAGAGGGATGAAATACAAAAAAAGGAGGGATGTGATGGTTGCTTGTCCATTTATTTTATCAGGCCACTTATTACTGGGAGTGGTTGGGTTTTGTGATATGACGGCTTTACTGCCGCGCCACGAGCGGGGTGAGAGGTGAGACTCCCGTGCAGCGCCGCCCTCTACACTAGTACTACTACATCGGTCGTGGTTTATCCCCCATTGAATTTGATTGAAGATTTAACTGACAAAATGTTAGTGCATGTCAACAAAAACAATATCGTATTTGAACATAGTTTTCAATGATATAATTTTAGGTGACATGCATCATCATTTATCGTACTATATATAATGTTAGTTCAATTTTTGGTCGTACTAATCTATAGTAGTAAGGTGCACGTGCGTTGCACGGAAGAGTGAACTGCATTGATCAGGGTGTTGTTTATTTTGACAAAGGATGTGGGGTCTTCTCATGTGTAACAGGTGTCGATAGGTTTCCTCAGATATTATTTCATCTCTAGAGCTCAGAAACATCCGGGTGAAATAGATAAAAAAGTATCTTTTGCAAACAAAAGCGTTCAACTGTTCAACCTGCATCCAAAACTTGTGAAGAAATAACTCTTATTGTGCTTTGCAGGAAATGGTTCATCATAAGTCTTTCACCAGTACTGTAGTAAAAATTCATACATGGAAGATTCTAGACTAAACCATAAATGGATACACTTTTATTCATGCGCGATACTCCAATAGAGCAAGATCATGCATGGAAGTCTCCACATGCTTAGACAGCGGATTACATTGAGCGAAGACTAATGATCAACATTTAACTTAGTAATGCAGATGTCCAGGTGAACCTCCTTGGAATCCCCATGCACATTGTTGGGGGTCAAATAATACCATGCGTCTTCCATGTCCACATCGGCGGGAAGGTCCCAGCTTGGCAGAGTCCAAGTCAGCTTTACGTAGCCAGTGTCGCCGCTGACGTACCTCCGAGGGGTAGTAATAGTGAGCACGCACCCATACATCGGCCTCGTGTCAGTGTCAGCGTCAGCGGCGTCGCCCTTGACGCATACTACAGAGATGTGGCGGCGGCCTATGCGGGCCTCGCCAGTGGCCATGATCAAGAGGAAGACGCTGCCGTCCTCCTCCGAGACTAGTAGGCGGCGCTGATCCTCTAGCGACTCCGGCACGGTGAACGGGTAGCACGTCTCGTACTTGATGTTCTTCGCCAAGGGCCAGTAGTGATCGCCGCACACCTGCGTCAGGTGATGCACGATGTCCGCCGACGAGCCCCAAAATGGCACCGGGCACTTATAGCAGTAGACGAAGGGCTCGTTGGAGGCATCGACCAGGCCGTCCATGAAACGGGAGTGGTTGTAGGGGACATTCCGCCTGTTGAACATATGAGCAAGTTACTACGAGATTTACTACAAAATAAATCATGACGACTATAACAAAGATTAAACTAATCATGCGGACTATCATAGTAGATGAACAGATCGAGTCTAGGACACAGACTAGAAACATGAATTCTACCACGATTTCAAACAGGAAGGACAGAAACACATACGGTGCAACGAGAGTAACACTATTGGCATTGAGGTTGTCGCCCATGTCGTTGAGGAAGAGGTTGCCAAGGTCGGGGAAGAAGTCGTCGTCGGTGAAGTCGTCGCTGCTAGCATTCGCGAGAGTGCGCTCCCCAAATGTCAACAGCGCCCGCCGAATGGAGCGCAGGAGGGAGTGGCTGTAGGGGACGTTGGGGCCGCCGAATGGAGCGCAGGAGTAGCCCATGAAGTAGTAGATGGTGCTCCTCCCTAGTCTCTATTCTTATCTCTATATCTACTACTCTTCTTTTAATTTTGTAATATACTAGTTGTAGTTGTCAAATCAAATAGTACCACGCCGTCCACTGCACGCCCGGCTGAACACGCCTCCTCGCCTCCATCAAACCCCTCCATTAAACCCGCATGCAAACCGATAAACCTACTACGGCCCGTAGGAGGAAATTTGCCGGTTGCCGCGGGAGGGTTATTCTGCAAGTTTTCAGCAACTTAGCAAGCGACTGTTTGATCTCAGATCCAAGGGCTACCAGCAGCCCGTATCATGGTCGCGCCTACCACGACCGTCGCATCGCACGCGCGGTCGCGCCCTGGGAGATTTAACACAGTGCGTTAGGCTATCTGATGTTGGCATGTCATACATAGTCATCACTTAGTCACTCGTATTACAACAAGGTTAGCTATAAGGTTGGCTATAAGTGTATTTATTTGTTTACTTCTCTCTATCTCTTTCTTCGTACTCCCTCCGTCCCATAATATAAGAACGTTTTTGACACTAGTGTAGTGCCAAAAATGTTCTTATATTATAGGACACAGGGAGTACTAGTATTTATTGCATTTGCCAAGGAGTGACCTCTTCCAATGAAATGGTGTGCTTATTAGTTTTTGTTGCTAACTTTGCTTCATTTAATTATCTGTAGACTCAAAATGGTCTTTTCACCTAGGTACACGCGCTTAGCACCATTTCTTCCTTGGGTCACCAAACTAGTCTCTCTCTTCTTGATTAACTTGCCACATCAGACTTTATGCCTATGTGGCAAGCTTAGCACCTGTAGGAGCAAGTAAAAGTAAGTACAATAGTGCGCTTTACATGGCATTTTTGCATATGTGGACGAAAGAGAGGCAAGGAAAAAGTGGAGTAGTGGGCTCTCATGCAAGAGCCAGCCTCTACTACATGGTGGAGCATTGGGAGAGGCACCTGTATGGAGGTGGTCAGGAATCGGGAGACTCACGCCGGTCGTAGCGCTGCAGTTAAAATGATAATGGCAAGTCAAATCACGTGGCCCCACCTGTCCAGCAGTAACTCGTTGTCAAATCACACAGCCCTACGTTTGCAGCAATCTACTCCCTTGTCTTCTCGCATCTCTGTCGAATTGACTAGGCGGAACTGCCCCGCCGCCTACCGCGTAGGAAAAGCCCCGCCCTCGACTTTTAAATAGTACAGTATAATAATTTTGTATCCATGGATTGCGCCATGGAGCAAAGCCTCTAGAAAATGATGGTACACATGTACGAAGTATACAGCATGCCCGTCGCCTTCGCGTCGCATTGCAGACGGTCGGTCGGTCTGGCACGCTGCTCTCCAAATGGAATGCGCGTCATATTGCGTTTGCACACACATGTGGGACCACAATTGAGAACCGACCATAGGCACACTCCCCGGCCCCACAAGTCGGGTGACTTAATAGAAGAGGGAGACGAGCGATAGTACTAGAGAAGTGTTGTACTACGTTGGTGCCTGGACGATCCCTGCAATACACGGAAGATCAGTTCGTTCATGCATGTGACCGGACTCCAGCAGACACGTCTGGATTGGCTATCGTCTACATATCATGCAGGCTGTGTTGTATATGGTTGTAGTTGTGGTGAGAAATCTAAAAAAAGGTTTCTTTTCATCTCGCAAAATTAGGTGTCATGTGCTTCGGATCACTGCGAGGGTTAAACAGCGACAACTGAGTTGGGCTAGTCATTGGGGGCACATGCACGAAGACTACTCGGCTGCCATCTAGGTCAAGCCGGCTATGTTAATTAGGACATCTATCGACGGACCCCTTTTCTACGAGTTTATCTTTAATTTGAGCTTTGTTCCTCGTCTAGTTTGTCCGTCGGGATTCATGTTGTCTCCTTTGGGTAGTGAGGTCATGATTTCTTGTCATGTGGCATTTTTCGTGTTATATGTTATAATCCGGCGCTTCAGATCAAAATGACGACAATTGCGCCTCGGGGCACGTGCATGAAGACTTCTCGACAGTCATTCACGAGGTCAAGCCGGCTCCGGTAGACAAAAGAAAACTAGTACTATTCCACTATATAGGCAGGAGCCTCCGCGCTTGCTTGCTAGTGTTGCTCTCTTCACACTGTCTCGGCCTCTCTACATCTAAACACGACAACGGTGGCCACTCTCTCTCTCTCTCTCTCTGCTCACCGCTGGTCACATATCCAGCCGGATCCTCTCCGCCGGGGAAGGTGACAAGGTGTAACGTTCACGCGGTCATCCTCAGCGACGGCTCTTACCCACTACTGGCGCGTCCCAATCAGCCTACCTTGCCATTCTCTCCCAAGCACCGCTGACGAGGGATGGCCTCCGACCCCTTCTTCCTCGCTGCCGTAGTGTGGGCAGATCCGGCCTCCCGCCGCCCACCTAGCGACATCCCGGCGACCATCAGGTATAACTTCCTTCGAAACCGGCCTTGCTCTACTTCCCGAGCTCCTGACGTCGGTGCATTTGTATCTTTTACTATTTCTCAGGCCCCCTCGTAGATAGGATCGATCGACTGTTCGAAAACCACCTTGGTTCAAACAAGGAAGAAAGGGGGTGGGGTGGGGGAGGATTTGTTACGTGAATCTAGGAGTTGGTCGAAAGAGGAAATAATGGGGGCGAAAAGTAGCACAGACTGGCTATCCAACTGGTCTCTAGGTGTAATAGGGAAATAAAGGGAAACGCAGTACAAACTCAATATAAACCCGATCTATTGGTTGAAAAGGAAAGAAAGTGGGGACTGGGGGACAAGTCAACAGAGTAAGTCAAGCACTAGATTTGCTAGCCTCACATAGTATAAGGTGGCTATACCGAACAAAAATGGGACCAACCCAGGTATCATGTTCTGATGTTTGTTGCCCCGAGCCACTCTTATGTAATGCCACTGGTAAAATGTAGCAGTCACACTGTTAAAAGTAAGGACACGTTAAACCAATGTTGTTTTCAATGTAATGCCTCCAGTAATATGAATCAATGGCACTTTTTTACATGTCCTCCAAAATTTCCCATTAAGATAAGTTGGTTCTTTTCGTTAGAAATGCAACTATCCTGGTCCGCCTACTCTCCCGTGCCCAAAGTAATGTCGTATTTAGCGGTTGTCATAGTTAATCCTAATGCCCACACTAATATCTAGCAATGCCACTGCTTTAGAAATTGCTACTGTCCTTGTAGAATTGCCAATCAGATAAGGAACATGCTTCTTTTCATATGATGCATGTTTCATCACTTGTTAGTCACCCTCCTTTCCACCTTTTTTTGTGCAAACAGAGATATACATTTCACACTCAATCTTAGTTGAACTGCACAAATGATATCCAAATTATAATTGAGCCTTCCAGGAGCTTCAAAACCAACCTTGATGTTACTCAATTTTATTGCAACTAATGAAGAAGAAGCTCTGTGGGTTTCGTTTTCTGATGGAAGGAACCGGGGCTGGAGCCCTTTTCTTAAATTTTTTTGAAGAAGAAGCTGCTAGCTCACGGGACATTGCTTCATTTTAGGTGAACTGCACCAAAAGGTCCCATGAATTGAATCATCCATGTTGGTGACTGAAAGAGCCAGCTTTAGCATCCCAGTCTAAGCACCCCCGGCCTCCATCCTTGTGACGCCCGGTACACCTCGTTTGCCACCTGCTTGACCCTAGTGTCACTGATAAAATGAAGTAATAATACAGTTAAAGTAGAGCGAGTGTCATCTCTATCATTTCATTTCCAATATAGATAAAGAAAGTGCTTCTCTTTGTTAATGCATGTTTCATCAACTAGTCCCATTGTTAATGTTTAAGTGTTTCTGCAAACTGGGGTGCTTAATTTTAGTTGATCTGTACAAAAATAGAGATTTGAATGTCTCAAGGTGCCTCCTTGTACTACCGCTGTACACTAATGTTCATCACTGGCAGAAGGTGTATCTGGGAGACTTGGGACGATGTCCAGTATGAGGCGTACCATATGAGGCGTCGCAAGGCCCATCTCGCCCTCGCAGCATGGCATACTATGATACTATCACAATATTTTCTTCTATTTATTTTGTGTGTTTCATCAACTAGTGCCACTATAATGTAATCATGCTTTTTCATTATCTGTGCAAATAGGGTTATTCAGCTGCATTTTGGTGGAACTACACAAATGTACGTATGGAACCGGCATATATGCAGAGTACAAGGTGTGCCAAGTAAAAATTACCGACACCAACCATGCTGCATGCACGCATTGGCATCCACCACCACCAGTGGGATGTGTGGCGCTCTCTATGGACGGATCTTTCTCGGCAGCAAATCCTCTAACCAAATACTAGTAGCTTATATTGGCAGTTTTCTAGGGAGTACTCTTTTTTGAAAGAAGCACCAATCTATTTTTCTTTATTTGTACACTGTGTCACAACTTTGACCCAAAGGTCCAGAGCTATTTTAGGGTGATTGGCATACTACTCGGAGACTGATTGTACGCATGTTTTTCATTAGTTGTCACACTGATTGTAAGCATGAGCAGGTGGAAGATTAGGTTAGTGCGAAGCTTACCTTAAACCCTACCGCTGCTGTTGAAATGAGGCGAGCATCGAGGGAACCGTGGAGAACGGTGGGGTAGCGATGTCGCGCCATCCGGCCTCCTTTTGCGGTGGGAGAACGAATACTCCTGTGGCTTCGGTTGGCTCTGCACCCTCACGAACGGCACACCATACTCGATCGATTCGTTATCCTCTGGGTGCTCGACCTTTGACCGGTACGCCCACCACCTCCGCCCGACTGTCGCCTTGGGTGAATCTGTCTGCTCCATCGCCTAGAGGAGATACTCGATGAACTCAGAGGACTGCGGCGTGACTGCCGCCGAGGAGTACATGTACACTGCCGCCCACATCGCCGCCGTCTCGCTCTTTCGCATACATTGCCACATGGCCCGCACCGTCCTCGAAATCTCCCGCTCAATGTCAAACCAAGTAAGGATCTCCTTCAACCTGGCTAACTTTACTTGGTCGCCGCCGGTGACCTGCCTAATTCACTGCTGCATCCTCTCCATAGATGTCCTTCTGAGTGGCCCGGTGCTAGCTTTGGAAGATGGGAGGAGATACGGTGCCCTTACAATAGAGAAGAGGGAGAGGCGAGACGGTGGTTTTGGAATGGAGATGATGGATAGGAGAGGAGGTGGTTTTGCAACGGAGAAGATCAGAAGAGGGAGAGGCGAGACGGTGGTTTTGGAATGGAGATGATGGAGAGGAGAGGAGGTGGTTTTGCAATGGAGAAGAGGGAGAGGAGCGTGCGGCAGCGATTTAGGATTGGACGAGAGGGCCGGTGCACTGTGATTGGATCAAAATCGAAATCAATTTACTCATCAATTAAGAAAGCGACCCCACATTAACTAGTCTCCCTTTTATTCTGGGTCATATTTGACCATGATTTTCGCACATAAAATATATGTTATACGTTGCAAAAATAATATAATTTGAAAGTACATTCAGATAAGAACCAAACGATACAATTTTTGGTGACATGCATTCACATTTTGCTTGTCAAATACAGTATGTGGTCAATCTTTGACCCAAAATACGCAAAACAACAAAAAAATACTTCCAAGACCAGTGCCGCTCTTCCGCTCTTCTCCTCTTAAACCACCGCCGCTCCTCTCCTGTTCCAATCTAAATCCAGCGCTGCTCCTCTCCTCTTCCATTTCAAAACCACCGCCCCTCCTCTCCTGTTCTAGTCCAAAACCAGCGCCGCTTCTCTCCCGTTCTAATCCAAAACCAGCGTTGCTCCTCTCCTCTTCCATTCAAAAACCACCGCCGGCGAGTTAAGGTGTTGTGGAGAAGTAGATCGATGGAGGAGTACAACCGATACGCGAGGATCGCAGACGGCGACCCAGTCAAGCTAGCTAGGATGTTGGAGATACAGTCTTGGTTTGACAACAAGGACCAACTAGCGGCGACGGTGACATCCATGGCCAAATATCTGCAACAGAGCGAAAAGGCGGCGATACTCCCAGAGGGAGTCGCGCTGGAGTACATAGAGCTGCTCCTCTGGGCCATGGAGCAAACAGATTCACCGACTCTGATCGTGAGGGAGCGGTGGTGAGAGTATCGATCCCAGATGGATCATCCACCAGAGATTGAAGGATCGAGCATCTACAGGGTGCCATTTGTGAGGGTGTCCTGCCAGAGCGAGCCGATGGAGTCTTTGTCGACTGAACCCAACTGCAAGAGGAGAAAAGCAGTTGGCCCGATGACGCTTCAATGCCATCCTCTCCCTCGCCGTTCACATCGTCTCACGGGGCGGCTATCTACCGCTGAGGAATAGGAGGGGACTGCGCCCCCCCCCCAGCCCAATAGTCGGGCAGGTTGTGAATTGTCAGGAGGAGCTTAGGGTTGTCAATATTTGCAGGTTGTGAATTGTGTTTTGTGTTGTGTATTCTGAGAGTACTTTCAGATATGAATGTCTTTTAAATTTCAGATTTGTAGTATTGAGCATATGAAGTATTTTATGAATTCCAGAGATATATTTTTAGCACTTAAAAAAATGTAGTTTCATAGGAGTATAAAAGTGCAGACAATGTGATTCTCACAGAAGAAACTACAAGTTTCGGTTTCCGATAAGAAACTGCAACTTTCAGAGGCAGAGCATTTATATTAGCACGGCCTTTTCAAAAAGGGTTAACATCATGTTGGAAGTTTTATTCATGGTCAAAAATGGAACTACCAGCCAGTTAACATCATGCTGATCAACATTCATGCATAGCACATCTTCCTATGATGCACAGTCAAAATGCCCACACAATGTCGAGTGTGCAAAACACAGAGAAAACGAGGGATGAAGTTTTGGGAAGTGTTGGACGTGGTGTGTGTAGATGACAATGGGGACCCACATGTAAATAAAGGTAGAGGCCAAAAATTTGGAGATATTTTCCCTGCACAGGTGTGAGGTGGAATCGAACCCGGGCGGAACAGCTGTCGGGTAGTGTCACTTGGCCACTAGGCTAGTTCAGTAGTTTCGTTAATAATAAGGCACTTCCTCAGGTGGTCGGACCCCCTCCTGCGCCTTTGTGCGCTCGCCCCGAGGACGCTGTCTGCCATTGTGAACATGCTGAACAAACGAGAGGAATCTGGAAAGGACTGTACGTCGAGAGGCGGACAGTCGGGACCCACCAGGTCTATGGCCGTACGCAAGCAAGTGCCTCATCGAAAAAATACTTCCTCCTAATGCTATACTAACATTGGGGCCAATGGTTTGTCAACATAGTTACATTCTTTTAGGGTCTTCAACGTAGTTACTATAGGAGATAAATTCACAACGAAGCCGGGGATCTGGCATGTATCATTTATTTTCACCGGGCCAGCAAGTATCAGCTGGGTTTTGGGCTGCCCCGTCTAGGCTTTCATTTTTAACATGCGCAGCCCACGACCTCGGAATGGAGGTCCATAGGCCTATTTGTATTTTCTTGAGGGTCGTCATGTATCGACGGGCCTATGGACCTCCCATCCGAGGTTTTATTTTTCCTGAATATCGGCAGCCAAATTTATGTATATTTTTGAAGAAAACGCAGAGGTCTGGTCTATTTTTCTATATAAGAATAGGAACGCCAGGTCCAACTTATGTTTCCCTTCTAACTATATTATATATATTTAAATTATTTTATATGTTATTATATATTATTTTTATTGCCATCATATATATAACAGATACTTACATATGTAAGAAAACAATATCCCACATCTTATTAACTTATAAAAATAATTTCTTAACAATAAAATCCTGGATTGCTTTGGCACGAAAATCCTGGTGATTGTGTATTTATTTATAACAAAATGCTCATCCCCTTTTATTTTTTGATAACATTGCTGGCCCAAGCCAACATTATAATTAGAATCAGCCCAGCAAAATCATGTATTTCGAGAAAGTGCAAATGGCCTGTAATTTTTTAGGAAATAAAATAAATGGGCCGCATGGACGCTACATTATTTGTTCACCCAGCCCAGCTAATGGCTGTAATTCAAAAAAAAGATCAAATTGACTGTAAATTCTACCGCGCAAAAAAAGACTGTAAATTCTGAAAAAATGGGTTGAATACGTGCCATATTTTTGGAGGCTAAAATGTGGGCCAATAGGCCGAAGCCAACTCAAGTCGTTGTCAATTTAGTCAACAAATGATTCTGACATGTTAGCCGTTGGATTTACATCCAACGACCGGCATCCATCTTCAATATCTCGTCTTCTTCCTCCAGCGCTGCTGGGACCACCTCCCGCCTCCTGCTGCTAGCAGCTCTACTTAGCACGCTTCGCTATGAATCGCTACTCCACCGTTGGCCAGGCCATCCCTCCACCCCTCCACACCCCCTGTTCTGATCCACCGACAGCCGAACCACACCGCACTAGAACCGGTTAACCCTCGTACACCTCTCCGTCTGCGACTCTACTCCCGCATCTTCCCATCTCCGGCTCGTTGCTGTCCGGGGCCTCGCTATTGTCCACCACCTTGGATGCGCTCAGCGCGGCGTCGTCAACATGGTCAACGAACGACACCATCGGAAGTAGACTGTGCATGGAGAGGCTGACACCTGGGTCCACGGCCGCACACAAGGAAATGCCTCCTTATTACGCGCAAAATAATGATTCCTCCACCTGACATCTGGGACCCACCGGAAGGGCCTCTGTATTTCGCGAAAAAACGTGCCCCCGCTGACAGGTCGGACCCACCAGCTATCTTCGCATGCAAGGAAGTGCCTCCTTATTAAGCACAAAAAAAATGAATACTCCCCCTGCCAGCTGGAACCCAACATAATGGGAGGCTGACTGGTGGGCCTACCAAGTTGACGGGGACGGAGGCTTTGTCAACTTAGTCAATATGAACAATTCTAGCTCCTGTTACCATATGATGTTCATCCAACGGCCGTAGTGCTTCTTCAACCGCTGGTCTTCTTGCTCCAGCCGCCCAAACCAGCGCCGGTCGTGCCGCGTGCTCCTGCCTCCCGTGGTCGGTTGTGATGCCACGGAGGCCTCACCGCCCCCTACTACGCCCACCGCTGGCCAGGACATCCCTCTACTCAGCCACACCCCCTGTTATTCTGCGCCGACAGCAGCCTCACACCGCAGCCGAACCAGTGAACCCTCGTACTCCTCTTCGCGTGGGCATCCACTGCTGCGTCTTCCCCGGCTCCGCATCGTCCCCTTCCTAGGCCTGGCCGTCGTCCACCGCCGTGGTGCTCTCGGCTCGGCGTGGTCAATGTGGTCAAGGATCGAATTCCATGGGAAGAGTACTGTACGTGGAGAGGATGACAGCTGGGTCCACGGCAGCCGCAAGGAAGTGCCTCCTTATTACGCGGAAAATAATTATTGCTCCACCTGACAGCAGGGACCCATCGGAAGGGCCACCAGTATTTCGCGAAAAAAACATTTCCCCCTGACTGCTGGGACCCACCGGACGGGCCACCGTATTTCGTGAAAAAAACGTTGCCCCTGCTGCTATCTCGGACCCACCGGAAGTGCCTCCTTATTACGCACAAAAAAATGAATACTCCCCCTGCTAGCTGGGACCCACCTTGGTGGGAGGCTGACTTGTGGGACTACTAAGTTGACGGGGACGGAGGGCTTTGTCAACTTAGTCTATATAAACGATTCTAGCTCTAGTGACCGTATGATGTCCATCCAACGGCTGTAGTGCTTCTTCAACCTTTCGTCTTCTTGCTCCAGCCACCCAAAGCAGCGCCGGTCGTGCCGCATGCTCCTGCCTCCCATGGCCGGCTGTGCTACCGCGGAGGTCTCACCGCCCCCTACTATTCCCACTGCTGGCCAGGCCCTGCGGCGACGGCAGCCTCACACTGCAGCCGAACTAGTGAACCCTCGTACTCCTCTCCGCGCGGGCTTCCACTGCCACGTCTTCCCCGTCTCCGCGTCGTCCCCTTCCTAGGCCTCGCCGTCGTCCACCGCCGTGGTGCTCTCGAGCGGCGTGGTCAACATGGTCAAGGAACGACTTCCATCGGACGTGGACTATACATGGAGAGGCTGACAGCTGGGTCCACGGCCGCAGCAAGGAAGTGCCTCCTTATTACGTGGAAAAAAAATGATACCTCAACCTGACAGCAGAGACCCACCGGACGGGACACTATATTTCACGAAAAAACGTTTCCCCTGACTGCTGGGACCCACCAGCTACATCTTCGCACGCAAGGAAGTGCGTCTGGGAAAAAAATGATTCGCCCCCCTGACTGCTGGGACCCACCAGCTACATCTTCGCACGCAAGGAAGTGCGTCCGAAAAAAAACGATTCGCCTCCTGACTACTGGGACCAACCAGCTACATCTTCGCACGCAAGGAAGTGCCCCCCTGACTGCTGGGACCCATCAGCTACATTTTCGCACGCAAGGAAGTGTCTAATGGTCGGGACCCACCTAGTCGAAGCGTACGTAGCGTTGTCATTCTGGTCGAGAACATGTACGCACATATATACTGGTCGATGTAGAAGTGCGCACGTGTCGTAGTGTAGGCGCGCACGTAGCATGTAGACGTACGTACAGCAGCCAGTGTGCAAGAAAGAAAATACGGCCATGTATGTGTACATACGGGAGGGGTCTCGAATGCCTACTCGCGCATACGTACGGCCAGGGCTCATGTACATGGCTGGGTCGGAACAGAGAAACAACGTCGTTGTCGTGTTCATGGGGAGGCAACAGAATGCATCATGTTCATGGGGAGGCAACGGAATGCGTCGTGTTCATCGGGAGGCAACGGAACGCCTGGGAGCCAACCGGCTGTGTCGGAACGGAATGCGTCGTCGTGTTCATCGGGAGGGCTTGGATGGAACAGGCGATGGAAACGAGGCCTGGCGTACCGCAGAATGGAGGAAACGGCCTTGTGTTCGACCGACGACGTTCGAAACGGGATCATGTTCATCGGGAGGGGTCTGGCGTCCCGCAAAATGGAGGAAACGGACCTCCTATGGTCGAAACGGGGGTCCTGTTGATCGAGAGGGGTGTGGCGTACCGCAAAACGGACGAAATGGACTTGTGTTGGAGCGCTATGGTTGAAACGGGGGTCCTGTTCATCGGGAGGGGTGTGGCGTACCGCAAAACGGGACTCCACGGGATACTGTTCATCTCCACCGTCGACCTCCTCTAGCCTCCACGGGCTCCTGTTCATCCAGCCTCCACCGCGCGCTACTCCACCGGGTACTGTTCAACCACCCCTCCACGGGCACCCCTCCACTGTCTACTGTTCATCCAGCCCTCCACGGGGTCGTCCTGTTCATCCAGCCCTCCACACCACGGGGTCCTGTTCATCCAGAGGCAACGC
>NC_041381.1:320017994-320049022 GCF_002162155.2 Triticum dicoccoides | reverse complement strand
TCGATCGGCTTCAGTTAGGAGCAGTAGCGAAGGAATCTCTCGATCGGGTTCAGTTAACAGCCATCGATCGATCGCTCGGGTTCAGTAACGCGTAGCCTGCAGTGCAATCGCTCGGGTTCCGTTAGAGCCCAACGCCTTGCTCGGGTTCAGTTAGAGCCAATGCCTCGCACACATGCGCGTACGTGTATGAGAGAAACACGCATCGCTCGGCCCCCGACCGCCCACCGTAACCGGGAACTCCCCGAAATTTTCCTCGCCCTCGCTTCTACCACAGTTTTTTCCGTCATGTACGGCCCAAAGAATGTCATGCAGCTGCGTCTCCGGCCCGCCCAGGACGAAAAGCTCATTTTCTGTCATGATTTTTTGTCATAGAAGTAGGAACCCACCACATCTATGATGATACCGGGTTTTGTCACAATTATCATCATAGAAGTGTCATATGTATGACAGAAAAAAATTTCGTTCGGCCCAAAATGTCATGGATGTGTCTTTTTTTTGTAGTGCAATGTCATTATCTACCTCTAGGCCCTCATCTCCATCTGTGAGAACTTCTTGGGTTGTCACCCCCACTGCGGCCTCTTCAAATATATCTTCACACATGTCGATCGATGGCTATGAAAAAGACTTGCCGACTAGAGAGAAAACCCATGTCACCCAGCTGTGCGGGGGAATGGGCATCCAGGTACGCGGGGGAATGTTCTTCCCGAAAATGAGCTTTCCCGACTCGTCAAAGGGTGGCAAGGGACTCGGTTTTACTACAGGGACGTCCCCAGCACCCACAATCAATCGAGCCTCCAGCCGTACTCGTCTGAGCGAGTGCGAGCTCCGCCGACCCTCACCATGGAGAAGGCGGAGAAGGTGGGCGTCGACATCTTATCATGTGTGTTAATTGGAGTTGTGAATGCTGGGGTGAATGGAATGGACTTGCTGGAGGCTTTCTTCAATTGGCGCATCCAACCACTTCAGGCCAGGGCTCACCCCATGTGGTTGTATGAGGGGCCGGATGACTCCACTCGGGTGCATCCTGAAGATCTCAGGGAGTAGGAGGTGGGAGCCAAGTTCAAGGCCAGCACCTGCGCCCGAGACAACCTGCGGGGGACTCGGATGGTGCCATCCTTTCACAAGGACCTGCCGCCCATCGAGGTATTTGTCTTTGATTCAGTCGGTTTAGTTACATGTTGTCTTTCGTATATCTGATGCTCACGTTTGAGTGTGTTTGCTTCTCAGGACTTCCAGAACCTGATTTCCAGGATTCCGGCGGTGGACCACTCGCCTCAGGATGTGACGAGTGACACCGAGCATCAGTACCCAGAGACGTCCGATGATGACAAGAGTGACGATGATGATGAAGATGATGACAAGAGTTCAGAGGAGGGGCATGAGGCGGAATATTCTTCGTCTTATGAGGCTCCCAAAGAACCCCGCTCCAAGGCGCTACACGACCCAAAGGGCAAGGCAGGAGAAGCTCACCAGTCGACTGCCTCAGGTCGGGCGACCCGGAGCTCCATCATGCTTACGCGGAGGCAGAGAGTTCAGCGGAGAAGCAGCCCAAACTATCCAAGCAGATCTCCTCCAAGCCTCGGAAGGCTGTCGTGCCGTGGATCAAGGTGGCAGTGCATGTGGCATCGAAGTAAGTGTTTTTCGCCGACTCCTTGTTCATTTTTTGAATTGACTCGGTTGCTGACCGAGTGCTGTTTGGTCCTTGCAGCAACGACACCTTGACAGCCTCAACGGACCTGCATGATCGCAAGCCAGGCCTGAGTGACACTAATGCGGCAGACCGCCGCCTCCAAAGGTATGTTTTGTTGATTGACTTGGGTGGCTTAGGTCTTTAATGGCTAGACTTTGATAGTCCTTTGGTCTATGCAGCCCTGCCCGAGATTATCCAGCCAGATAATGAAGTGGGTGCTGACTCGCCGAATCCAGACGCTATCACGGAAGGGGCGTCGAATGTCGACACGCCAATGACGGATGCCTCTCCTCACCAAATGACCCGTGTCTCGCCGGCGAAGGTCGCCACCAAGACCGCGAGGCCGAGTCCTTGATACGTCTCCAACGTATCTACAATTTATGAAGTATGCATGCCATGTTTACAACAATTTTATATGGTTTTGGTATGATTTGCATGGAACTAACCCGGACTGATGTTGTTTTCAGCACAACTACTATGGTGTTGTTTTTTGTGCATAAATGAAAGTTCTCCAAATGAGCTAAAACTTTTTGACGATTTTTCTTGGAACAAAAGAGACCCTCGAAGCTTCGTGGGAGGGCCAGAAGAGCTACAAGGAGGCCACAACCCACCAGGGCGCGCCTGAGGGGCCCGGCTTGCCCCGATCGGTTGTGCTCACCTCGAGGCCCGTCTTCGCGTGAAACCGATGCCAAAAAATCCTATAAATAGAGAAACCATCAGAAAGAACCCTAGATCACAAGTTCCGCTGCCGCAATCCTCTGTAGCCACGAAAAACCAATCTAGACCATGTTCTGACACCCTGCCGAAGGGGGAAATCATCACAGGTGGCCATCTTGATCATCCCGGAGGCCACCATGATGAGTAGGGAGTAGTCCACCCTCGAGGCTGAAGGTTTGTACCATTAGCTATGCCTTTAATCTCTCTCTCTCTCTCTCTCTCTCTCTCTCTCTCTCTCTCTCTCTCGTTTTCTTGATGACACAATCTTGATGTATCGCGGGCTTCGTTAATTTAGTTGGATCAGTTGGTGTTTCTCCCTCTCTATCTTGTTGTGATGAATTGAGTTTTCCCTTTGAGATTTCATTTTATCGGATTCAATATTTTATTTATTTGAGAGCACTTGATATATGTCTTGCATATGAATACCCGTGATGAAAATGGGGTATTAGTTTGATTCACTTCATATATGTTTTAGCACTCAAGTCACATATTCCCGAGGTGACATTGGGGTAATCTATGCACAGGGGTTGATGCACGTTTCCGTCCTTGTTTCTCCATAGAAGTCTTGGGGCACTCTTTGAGGTTCTTTATGTTGGATCGAGTATAATGAATCTGAAATTATTTGATGTGTATTGTATAATTAGATCATGGATACTTGTGGTGACATCGGAGTATCTAGATGACATTAGAGTTGGTTGATGTGTATCATATGGTGTTATTTTAGTATGAACTCTTGCATAGATCGAACGGAAAGAATAACTTTGCGTTATTTTAGTACGAACACTTGAATAGATCGAACAGAAAGAATAACTTTAAGGTGGTTTCATACCCAACAAACAATTTCTTCTTGTGTTCTCTGCTAGATAAGAACTTTGGAGTGATTCTT
The DNA here is from genome assembly GCF_002162155.2 of Triticum dicoccoides. Taxonomy (NCBI): domain Eukaryota; kingdom Viridiplantae; phylum Streptophyta; class Magnoliopsida; order Poales; family Poaceae; genus Triticum; species Triticum dicoccoides. Next base: position 320,045,729 of record NC_041381.1, on the reverse strand, counting down.
CATCACATTTTGAGGGATGGTTATATGATCCAATTATATTAGCATCGTTGAGAGATTGCACTAGTGAAAGTACGGACCCTAGGCCTCATTTTCAAGCATTGCAATACCGTTTGTGCTCACTTTTGTTACATGCTACATTGCTGTTTTTTTTGTTACTACTACAAAAATCAATATCTACTATTCATATTACACTTGTATCACCATCTCTTCGCCAACTGGTGCACCTATATAATTTACCATTGTATTTGGTGTGTTGGGGACACAAGAGACTTTTTATTATTTGGTTGCAGGTTTTTTTTTGAGAGAGACCATCTTCATCCTACGCCTCCACAGATGATAAACCTAAGGTCATCCACTTGAAGGAAATTTGCTACTGTCCTACAAAACTCTGCCCTTGGAGGCCCAACACGAGTCTACAAGAACAAGTTGTGTAGTAGACATCAATCCTCTGGCTCAAGGTGGATCAGCATCTTCGACTGTGATGGTGTTGGCTGCAGGATCCTCCCAAGCTCCTCAGAGTGTAACAGTGACGATTCCAGCCCAAAGGCCGACGTCCGTGATTCCGTCTGCCCCGACTACTTACTTCCCCCCTGTATCATGTCCCAGAAGACTAGCTGGGGCGAGTAAGGAGGGATTGATCCAAGTGGGTTTGATGTGCAGCTGACTGAAGGAGGCCTACGACGCCAGCGCAGCAATGGAGACCAATGTCCGAGTAAGTACCACTGTGAGTATAATTTCCAGTTGAAGTTTCTTCTTTTACTGTAGTAGGATCATAGGATTTCTATCAGTGGGTTTGTGCGGGGTACACCCACTGGGTGTACATGATCCAGTGGGGGCACACTGAGTGCACCCAGTGGGTGTAGTCCCCGAGGCTCCTGTCGACTGGAGTCACTCGGCAGGAGTCTTTGAGTGTTGGATTTTCTTATGTTCACTCGGAGTCTAGTAGGAGCGTAGTCGAGTGGACATGATCCAGTGGGGGCATGCTGAGTGCACCCACTGGGTAAAGTCCCCGAGGCTACTGTTGATTGGAACAGTAGGTGGTAGTCTTAGGACTTTTTTTAGCTCATCGACGAGTCACTTTCTAGTGGGGGCATGCTGAGTGCACCCACTGGAGGGTGTAGTCCCCGAGGATGTCGTTGATCGCTGGCGATCGGTGGTAGCCTTTAGAACTTTTCATTTGGCATTCGGGGCGTCCTACGACACTCGTGCGCTGGTGAGATAATAGGTAAGACTCCCTACGTTACTGGCTCGGAAGTCAGCCAAATGAAGTAGGTCATCTTGTGTTGTTGTCCTCTATCTTCTTCATTCACGACTCAGGGTCCAGCCGAGTGAGGATAGCTTAGAGGGTACTTCAATATCTGGTAACCAGAACATACTTGAAAATTTGGTATTGGTCAAGCTTGTTCCTCTTGGGGGATACGACCGAGTAAGTAGTCCACTCCGTAGTCAGAGGGTACTTTAGGATCTGGTACTTTTCTAATTTGTTCCTTCCAGCGGTGCCTGCCCAGATGTTTGTGAGTTACTGCCTTTGGTTTCCCTTCAGGATCTTCTGACTGACTATTTTTTGCATGTTGCAGAGGACTTGTGAGATGGGATCCCTTCGAATTGATCTAGAGGCTGAGAGACTCAAGAGTGCTAGACTGGAGCAGGAGAAGAAGGCCCTGGGAGGTAAGCTATTTCCTCCAACTGATGGCTACATACTGTTCGTAACAAGAACACCCACCTGATAATGAGGATCAGGACTTCCATTTCTTTAGAAACTCTGAAGCGGGCTCCGGAGAACAAAGACAAGGACCTGGTGATGGCCCAGAGAGAAGCTAGGACCAAGACAAAACTTGTTGACGAGAAGCTGGCTTCAATCGGCAAGTTGGAGGATGAGATCAAGGATCTCATGGCCATCATCAGCACCTCCACTCAAGAGAAGGCCAAGTTGGAGGAGACGGTCACACAGCTGACTGACAAGAAGGATGCCCTGGAGAAACACACCGAGGACGTCTGTGAAGAATTTAGTGAGAAGCTTGCCGGTAAGTTCTTCTTCGACCGAGTGAAATCCGTATGTTGCTAAATTTTCCTTGTTCATCCGCCCACAAATTGCTCGTCTTGACAAAGAGCATTGTTACAACAAGTAACTGGAGCTAGCTGGGATCGATAGGGATCTGGACCCTTCTAGGTCATTCATCACTGACAACGCTGCAAGTAAGATAGCCCAATCCTTTTTGTAGCAAAGTAATTTGTAACGAGCAAGTAATAGTAATGGTAACAAAAGTGCAGCAAGGTAGCCCAATCCTTTTTGTAGCAAAGTGCAGGCCGAATGGTCTCTTATAATAAGCAAAGTGTTCTTGAGGACACACGGGAATTTCATCTAGTCACTTTCATCATGTTTGTTTGATTCGCGTTCGCAACTTTGATAATTTGATATGTGGGTGGACCGGTGCTTGGGTGCTATTCTTACTTGAACAAGCCTCCCACTTATGATTAACCCATCTCGAAAGCATCCACAACTATGAAAGATGATTTAAGATAAAATCTAACCATAGCATTAAGCATATGGATCCAAATCATCCCCTTACGGAATAGCGCATAAACTAGGGTTTACGATTTTGTCACTCTAGCAACCCATCATCTAATTGCTACTCCACAATGCATTCCCTTAGGCCCAAAGATGGTGAAGTGTCATGTAGTCGATGTTCACAAAACACCACTAAGCGAATCAACAACATACATATCATCAAAATATCAAACAAATACCAAATTCACATGATAACATATGACAAGACTTCTCCCTGTCCTCAAGAACAAAAGTAACTACTCACAAACATTTGCATGCTCAAGATCAAAGGGGTAATGAATAGCATATAGATCTAAACATATGATCTTCCACTAAATAAACCAAATAGCATCAACTACAGGATGTAATCAACACTACTAGAAACCTACAGGTAGCAATCTGAGGTTTTGATACAAAGATTGAATACAAGAGATGAACAAGGGTTTGAGTTGAGATAGTGTTGTTTAAGATGTTGATGAAGATTGGCCCTCCCACGCTGAGATGGTTGTTGGTGATGATCACGGCTTCGATTTCCCTCTCCTAGAGGGAAGTATGCCCAGCAGAGTCGCTCCGCCGGAGTGCAAAAGTGCTCCTGCCCAAGTTCCGCCTCGAGACAACAGTGCTCCATCCCGAAAGTCCTCTCTTTATTTTTTCTAGGAAAATGGGCTTATATAACAGAAGATGGGCACCGGGGGCGGGCCAAGGGCCCCCCACCTACCAGGGTGGGCATGGGGGGGGGCAGGCGCGCCCTGGTGCCTTGTGGGCACCTTGGTGGCCCCCTGTGCTACTTGTTTGCTCCAATATTTTTTTATTCCAAAATCTCCGTAAAATTTCATCTCATTTGGAGATGTGCTGAATAGGTATCTCTGACATAGCTTTTTCAGGTCCAGAAGTCTAGCTGGCGGTAATCCCTCTTTGTGTAAACCTTGCATATTACGAGAGAAAAGGCATTAGAATTGCTCCACAAAGTGTTATATTAATTGAGAACACTATAAATAATAGTAGGAAACATGATGCAAAATGGACGTATCAACTCCCCCAAGCTTAGACCTTGCTTGCCCTCAAGCGAAAGCCAATATCGATAATCATGTCCACATGTTTAGAGAGAGAGAGAGGTGTCGATAAAAACAAAATACGACCATAGTAGCATAATGATCATTATTATAGCAGCAATGTTCATTATCATAAAAATTCTCATGAGCAAGTAATAATTCATCACAACAACGAAGTATAAGGCATAAACTTTCTTGAAAACTAACAAACTGTGTTCTCAGTCAACAATGCAATTGCAATTCATCATATTTTCAAGAAGGGTCTCATGTCGGAGCTTTTTAGCAAGTCCACATACTCAACCATCATTTAGTCTTCTATGATTGCTAACATTCACAACATATATATGGAGCAAAAAGTTTCAGCCAGACACATAAAAAGATAGAGGCTTATAATTTTGCATCCCAACTTATTCACCTCAGGGCTGATGTTAACAATAATGACTCATGATCACTCATGTCCAGCTGGATATATGTGCCTAGATATTTCCCCACCACATGATGCTTACAAAAGAGAAAAATAAAAAGGAATAGAGGAGAACACCATTGACTCTTGCATAAAAAGTAAATACATGAAAAATAAAAGATAGGCCTTTCGCAGAGGGAAGCAGAGGTTGTCATGGCTTTTTGTTTTTGGATGCAAAAACTCTTAATGCAAAGGAACATCGCGTTATATTGCCCCTTATGATAGCAACCTTAATTATGAAGTCCGTCACTTTTATTACTTTTCCATCATAAATTTGTACAATGTTTATTTTCCGATGACAACTTACTTATTTAGGAGCATTTTTTATTGCTTTATGCACCGATGACAACTTACTTGAAGGATCTTACTCAATCCATAGGTAGGTATAGTTGACTCTCATAACATGAAATTGGGTTAATGTTTTTGGATGCACAAATAGTATTTCTACTTGGTGCGGATTTTTGGCTAGCAAAGATATTGGGCAACACTACTGCAGGATGCTGCTAACGTGACACTACGATCCGAGACCCTTCGAGAAACTGTGTGCGATGTAATAATCGCAAACGGCGGTGTCAAAGAACTATCAAAAATGTCCAAAATGTTTGCGATGACGGATGCATCAAACACGGTTCAGATTTTTAGTTGCGTGTGCGATGCAGGGCATACGGTTCAATTCAACTAACTATTTGAGATGAGTAGTAACAAAACAAACGGGCAGCCAGATGAAGGTGTGTGCGATATACATCATACTGTTCACTCGGATGAACTGTTTGTGATTAGGCAACACAAAAGAACCGGTCAGCCAGATGAAGGTGTGTGTGATATACATCATACAGTTCACTCGGATGAACTGTTTGTGATTAGGCAACACAAAAGAAACGGCCAGCCAGATGAAGGTGCGTGCGATATACAGCATACGATTCACTCGGATGAACTATTTGTGATTAGGCAACACAAAATAAATGGTCAGCCATATCAATGTGTGCGATATACGCATGCGGTTCACTCGGCCCTTGTCGTCAGTGTGTGACCTCTATGGCAACCGTTTGCTCCCCACTTCCCCAGGCGCTTCTTCGTGTACCATGGCAACCGTCCACCGCCTCTTCACCTTTCCCTCTCAATTTGGAACTGCTGCCGCACGCTCTTCCTCCCTCCATTTTCCTTCACCCTTCCTTCTGCCATTGTTCGATCATCTTCTCCATGGAGGGAACAGGCCGGAAACGACCCTGTTATTCTTGCCCCGATCTGAAAGATGACATGGTGGAGGAACTCATTGATTGGTGCGACGTCATCACCTCGGCTAGCATGGCAGGTTCGTCCAAGACCATTCTCGACTCAACTAATAACATCATTACAAGGAACCCAAGGGTCCAGGGGCGGCTTGATCTCCCCTATCTTCTTCGTCGTGACCCTGTTGACTGGCGCAGGGACGAGGGAAGCCTCTCCTTGTGCAAGTTGATGCTGCTTGATAATGATACGTATGATGTTAAGATGCCATCGCTTGAGGGTAAGGCTTGGGCAGACGCAAATGGAGATTGGGTTGTTTATATTGGTACAACTGTGAGTGGGAACTTGTGAATGTGTACCCTCGTCATCGGGTTCCACTCCCAAAAATCTCAGACGACTGCTGTCGGCATTCTGGGAACGGGGGTCCCCAGACTTGCCTGCCTGCGGCCTGCGGCGTGGCTCAATTGCTGGCCTAGTACGGCCCATCTTCGTCAACGCAAACTCAAGACCCTCGTGAGGGGCCAAGCCTCACGGGGCAGACGACACAAGGTTTCCTCAGGAGCGGCCTCGCCAGGCAGGCTCGCGAGGAGGCGGAGAGATCAAGGCAAGGGTACCTCATGAGGAGCTCGTGACACAAGCCGTGATGATCGAGACTAGGTGGGCACCAGGCGGGTGCCGGCCTGCGCATTGTCCTTGTTTCCTCTTTGGTGCTAAGTGGGCAACCACAAGCATGGAGTACCGATGCACCAGGCAAAGGTTACCATTCCGATGCAACGAGACCAAGACCAGCAGAGCGGCAGGATGGAGGTCACCGTGGAGCCCAAGACGGCGTCATCACCAGTGCCTTTGGCAGCCGAAGACCAACTTTAGTCAGGATAACTTGTACTAGATGTTCACCTTCAAAATGTCCGTTGTTGGTGCCCTTCCCGCTCAATATTTGTGACGAGGACCAGGGCCTCTATTAATAGGGCTAGTCACCGCAGTAGAAGCCATGGAGAATATCACCTAGCGACGGGAAAATCTACCCCAAGTAGAACACCGCATCAGCTCAAGAACACCTCTCGTGAGGCAGTTCTTCCTTTGTACTGTTCATCATCTGCCCCTGAGGCAATCCACCACACCACACATTGGAGTAGGGTATTACACCACAACGGTGGCCCGAACCAGTATAAATCTTGTGTCCCTCGTGTTGTTCATCGTTGAGCTTAGATTCTCGTGAGGCGATCAGACGCGGATTTGTAGGGGGAAGATCTTCACGCGCACCCCAGGGTTCGAACCTTAAGGGTCTGCCGGAACCCAACATCCGACATTTGGCGCGCCAGGTAGGGGTGCACCGAAATCTTTCTTCCGCTGTTCCGCGCTCGATCACCCGTCGTGTCCATGGCTGACGCTCGCTAGGCTCGCGCCGAGCGTCGGGCTGCTCTCGCTGCTCGCGTGGCCCAGATGGCTCCCGTCGGCGGGTGTCCCCATCGTTCCCCATCGCCTGCCGCCAACGCTGCCACCGACCTGGTGGGGAACGAGCAGCAGGCCTCATCGCTGCATCCTTCGGTGCGGCGGGAAGGCCGCACCGCCACCCCATCGCTGACTCCAGCTGGTTCGTCGTCCCACGCCCGTCGCGCCCCCACAGACACGCATGCCATGTTGCTCCTGGCGCGTGAGCTCCTACACTACCGCCTCATCGATGACCTCTACGAGGAGTGGCTCGCTCGCATCACCGAGCTCGTAAGAGCCGCAGGGAGCTCCCCTGCGCCGTCCCTCTCGCTGCCTCACCCTCCGTCCTGCGCGGGTGGTGCAGCCCAGCAGGTGCCTCCGCCACCCCCTCCCCAAGATGGCGCCCTTGATCCAAGGCGCGTGGCCCCAGGGCGAGATCCACCGCGTCGCACGACAAGAAAGGAGCTGCCAAGAAATCCCTCGTCCCCAAGAAGGTGCTCGCGTGCTCCCGGCACCGGCACGCCATGACCGCAGCCCTGCGCCAGCACGTCAAGGCCCCGCGCTGCTCCAGGCAGCGGCACACGGGAATCCCCAGGAGCAAGCCCCGCATCAGCAGAGAGCTCCGGTGGCCACCGCAGGCTGCCGCGCCTTCACCACCGAGCTACGCGGTGTCGCCTGGCCGGGCAAGTTCAAACTTGACCTGCCCCCTTGCTACGACAGCACTGCCGACCCCGCGGAGTTCGTGTAGCTCTACGAGCTGGGCATCGAAGCCGCCAACGGGGACGAAAAGGTCATGGCAAACTGGTTTCCCATGGCTCCTGAACCTGCCTCCTGGCACGATCTCCTCCTGGGACGAGATGCACAACTTCATTGCCAACTTTCAGGGCACTCGCGACCGTCCGCCGGCCGTGGGTGACCTGCCCTGCATCAAGCAGCAACCCGGAGAGACCTTGCAGAAGTACATCCAATGCTTCAACAGCGCTCGCCTGAAGATTCTCAAGGTGACCGAGGAGGCCATCATCTCGGCGTTCTCTGACGGCGTCCGTGACGTCAAGATGAAGGAGGAACTGTCAATCCACGAAGATCTGTGCATGTCTCTAGAGTTGTTCAACCTGGCGACAAAGTGCGCAAGGGCTGAGGAGGGACGCCTCTCCCTTCTTGAGCTCCCAGCTACAAATCCATAAGAGAAGAAAGCCAAGGCCAAGGATGTGAAGCGCAAGGGAGTAGCTGTGCTCGCAGCAGAGCCGGACATGAAGCGCGGCAGGGACCAGCCGGAATCGTCCAAAGGCAGCCGGTATTGTGTGTACCCCGATCTCCACACCCACAACACCAATGAATGCCAAGAGCTCAGGGCCGTGCGAGAAGGCTGTGTCGGTCGACGCCCCGAGCGCAACGATCGGGGCTACGGCCGAGGCGGAGGAAGAGGTGGAGGACGATGGGAGGACCGAGGCCCTCGCCAAGGGTGGCGTGACCGGCCTCGCGAGGATCGCTGGCAGGACCAGCCTCGCGAGGGGGCTTGGAGGGATCAGTCTCGTGAGGATCGCCCACAAGGCAACGCAGGACTTCCTCCTCTGCCACCACCACCAAGAAGGAATGATAACCATCATCAGGACGAGGGGGCTAGGGGCTTCCAGGAGCCGCATGCAATCGCTTGCATCTTGGGCGGTGCCCAGGCCCCAGCCTCCGAGCGCATCTTCAAGCAGTTTGCTCGCAAGGTGAAGCAGTCCTCCCCAAGCTTGAGGCCACGCGCCCTCTCAGGTGGTCCGCGTGCGCTTTCAGCTTAGCGGATCAGCTCAACTGCGCGGCAACAGCCGGTGTCCTCCCGATGCTCTGTTCCCTAGTCATCAGCAATGTGCAAGTTACCAGGACCCTCATCGACGGCGGGGCAGGGCTCAACGTCCTGTCTGTCGAGACATTCAATAATCTCCAACTGCCATACGATCAGCTTCAACCAACCAAGCCTTTCTCAGGAGTCACTGATGGTTCTACTGTCCCGATAGGGCAGGTCCGCCTCCCTGTCACCTTTGGGCAGCGCAAGAACTACCGTACCGAGCTCATTGACTTCGACATCGCCCACATTCGCCTGCCATACAATGCCATCCTCGGGTATCCCGCCCTGGCCAAGTTTATGGCAGTGACTCACCATGGCTACAACGTCCTCAAGATGCCAGGAAGTGGCGGAGTCATCACGGTCCCCTGTGAAGAGAAGGATGCGGTGTGCTCCCTTGAGCGCGCCTTCCAAGCCGCGTCAATCGAGGACCCAGACAGCAAGAGTGGAAACCTTCCTAAAGCAGCTCCCAAGAAGAAGAAGACATCACCTTGCTCAAGGCCTCAGGAGGTAGGCACCTCCAGAGGCGCCACATCAGGACCTATGCCCATTCAAGGGGCGCCACCCTCTATTGCATAGGAAGGCGTGCCCGGTGCCCTCCTTGGGCAAGGCTCTGGGGCGCTCTCCTGGGGAGCCACTGACTTTGCCAAGATCACGAGGGAGGCACTCGGGCACTACTTGGAGGCGTGCTTCGCGGCATGTTTCCCTCAGGAAGGCATAAGGCAAGGAGGGCCCAACCCTCAGGAGTTCATCACCAAGGTCGCTCAGGAGTTGCAGGAATCGAGAGTCATGCGCGGCAACCACCACCTGCCCAGCATAGCTCCCCATCCAGGCGAGGATGGCGGGCTGTGCATCTGCATCGACTACCCAGGTCTCAATCGAGTCGCGTCTCAAGAGCGCTTTTGGCCTTCGCGTGTGGGCCGTTGCAAGGGTCCACCGCACAGCTACGTTCGCATGCCCTTCGGCCTACCGAACGCGGCTACTTCTCACAGCGCCTAATGAGGAGCATTCTTGAAGCTCAGGTGACCGAGCACCGCGCACTCCTGGAGGAAATGAAGATGGACCTCGCCGAGCCGCCCGGACCTCCCGAGCCTCCCGAGGCTTGGAGCTTCGAAGGCTCGTGAGGATTGGCCTCTTCACCATGCACCGTCAGCTACTCCGACATTCGCTCTGCAATGGTATCAGGTGACTTCTCTCAAGTTTCATTTCAGCTGGGAGCGCCCTCAGGGCTGCATCATTCCTAGGTTGCGTGGGTCTGTCCCCGCGGCATGTAGCCGTTTTGCTTATGTCTTCAGCTTACCTTGTTGGGGTCGCCCCTCGGGCTGCATCATCCCCAAGCTGCTCGGGCCTGACCCAGTGGTGCGTACCTTTCTCTGCATCAATATAAGTAGGTTTGCTTTTCCATGCTTAACCTGCCTATGATTATCGTTCGCCGCCTACCACGAGCCTCTCCGCCCTCATGCAAATCGCTTGCACGTTAAAAGGGGGGTGCCTGAGCATCGTGACTCAGGAGCTCTTACTGGCTCTCCAGCCCTCACCCCCTGGCCTTGTCCACGACATCGTGACCTGGCATACCAGCGGCGGCTGAGCTCGCTCGAGGGCCGGGACCTGAGGACGTAGAGCATTTGCATTTTAACCATCTTGCAGGAACGTACCACCGTCAAAGGCCCAGAGCCAGGCGCAACCGTGAGTCCCGCGCTAGCTCACGGGTGCCCAGATACACCTCTCCTAGCCCTACCGTGTCAGCCACGTGTCAAGGCGGGGCTTTACACGCCCCGGGGGCTCCTCCTGGAGGGGAGCCTCCCTCCCACGTACCAGTGGAAGCACCATGCTCCGCGCTGGCTAACGACACTGCCGAGGAGCACGAGGGGGCTAGGCACGGGGGCCGCGCCCGGGCCACGCCCGAGCAAACGCCACCCAGCCAGGTCCCTCAGACCTGGTCGTCGCACGCCCCTCCCCGAGCGGAGCCAAGGTACGAAGACTCATTTGAGAATCAAGGGGGACTCCTGAGCATCGCGACTCAGGAGCCTAACTGGTCATGTAGCCCCTCACTCCTTAGTTCCGAAAGGCTAACGGCGGTCGAGGTATGCATGGGGCCGAGCCTTGCCGATGTAGTGATAACCCACAAGTGTAGGGGATCGCAACAGTTTTCGATAAGTAAGAGTGTCGAAACCAACAAGGAGCTAAAGGTAGAATAAATATTCCCTCAAGTTCTATCGACCACCGATACAACTCTACGCATGCTTGACATTCGCTTTACCTATAACAAGTATGAAACTAGAAGTACTTTGTAGGTGTGATAGGATAGGTTTGCAAGAAAGTAAAGAACGCGTAAATTAAAAGTAGGGGCTGTTTAGATAAAGATGCAATAAATTAAATATTGGTAGAGAGCTTTTTGTTACGAGAAAGTTATTTGTCCAAGGCAATCGATAACTAGACCGGTAATCACTGTTGCAATTCTATTTGAGGGAGAGGCATAAGCTAACATACTTTCTCTACTTGGATCACATGCACTTATGGTTGGAACTCTAGCAAGCATCCGCAAATACTAAAGATTCATTGAGGTAAAACCCAACCATAGCATTAAGGTATCATGTCCCCTTTTATCCCATACGCAACAATCCCCTTACTCGAGTTTGTGTTTCAGTCACTCACGCAACCCACTATAAGCGAATCATGAACGCATTGCAACACCCTAATGCGGGAATCCCTCACGCTTGCGCGACACAGAGGGCACCATAGGACAACACCAATAATAAAACATGCAACTCAAATCAATCACGATCATCAATTAACCCATAGGACAAAGCGGATCTACTCAAACATCATAAGATAGCCATACATCATTGGGGAAATATATATAGCGTTGAGCACCATGTTTAAGTAGAGACTACAGCGAGTAAGAGAGAGGTTACACCGCTGCATAGAGGGAGGAAGAGTTGGTGATGAAGGCGGTGAAATTGTTGGTGAAGATCGCGATGATGATGATGGCCCCCGGCAGTGCTCCGGCACCACCAGGAGCAAGGGGGAGAGAGCCCCCCTTCTTCTTCTTCTTCCTTGTCCTCCTCCCTAGATGGGAGAAGGGTTTCCCCTCTGGTCCTTGGCTCCCATGGCTTGGGAGGGGCGAGAGCCCCTCCGAGATTGGATCTATCTCTCTGTTTCTGCGTTCTCGAATCCTTCCCATTCACCGTTTCTTTTATATCTGGAGATCCGTAACTCCGATTGGGGTGAATCTTTCACCAAGATTTTTCTCGTAAAATTAGCTTTCTTGCAGCAAAAGAAGAGCGTCAACCGCCTTACGGGTGGCCCACGAGAGCCCAGGGCGCGCCCAGGTGGGAGGGCGCGCCCCCCTGTCTTGTGGCCACCCCGGACACTGTTTCGCGTTGATTTTACTTCCCAAAAATCATAAATATTCCAAAACAAATCTCCATCCGTGTTTATCCCGTTTGGACTCCGTTTTCTATTGGGTTTCTGCGAAACAAAAAACATGCAACATACAGGAACTGGCACTGGGCACTGGATCAATATGTTAGTCCCAAAAAATAGTATAAAAAGATGCCAAAAGTATATAAAAGTTGAATAATATTGGCATGGAACAATCAAAAATTATAGATACGACGGAGCCGTATCAGCATCCCCAAGCTTAATTCCTGCTCGTCCTCGAGTAGGTAAATGATAAAAAAGATAATTTTTGATGTGGAATGCTACCTAGCATAATCTTGATGATGTGTCTAATCATGGCATGAATATTAAGACATGAGTGATTCAAAGCAATAGTCTATCATTTGACATAAAAACAATAATACTTCGAGCGTACCAATAAAGCAATCATGTCTATTCAAAACAACATGGCCAAAGAAAGTTATCCCTACAAAATCATATAGTCTGGCTGTTGCTCTATCTTCATCGCGCAAAGTATTTAATCATGCACAACCCCGATGACAAGCCAAGCAATTGTTTCATACTTTAATAATCTCAAACTTTTTCAACTTTCACGCAATACATGAGCGTGAGCCATGGACATAGCACTATAGGTGGAATAGAATGTGATGGTGGAGGTTATGTGGAGAAGACAAAAAAAGGGAGAAAGTCTCACATCAACTAGGCGTATCAACGGGCTATGGAGATGCCCATCAATAGATTTCAATGTGAGTGAGTAGGGATTGCCATTCAACGGATGCACTAGAGCTATAAGTGTATGAAAGCTCAAACTGAAAACTAAGTGGGTGTGCATCCAACTTGCTTGCTCATGAAGACCTCGGGCATTTGAGGAAGCCCGTCATCGGAATATACAAGCCAAGTTCTATAATGAAAATTCCCACTAGTATATGAAAGTGAAAGCATCGGAGACTCTCTCTATGAAGAACATGGTGCTACTCTGAAGCACAAGTGTGGTAAAAGGATAGTAACATTGCCCCTTCGCACTTTTTCTCTCATTTTTTTCTCTTTTTTTTGGTGGGCTTCTTTAGCCTCTTTTTTTATTTGGGATTCTTTGGCCTCTTTTATTTTTCATAATGTCCGGAGTCTCATTACTTGTGGGGGAATCATAGTCTCCATCATCCTTTCCTCACTGGGGCAATGCTCTAATAATGATGATCATCACACTTTTATTTACTTACAACTCAATATCTAGAACAAAGATATGACTATAATTGAATGCCTCCGGTGGTGTACCGGGATGTGCAATGATCTAGCGTAGCAATGACATCAAAAAACGGACAAGCCAAGAAAACATCATGCTAGCTATCTTACGATCATGCAGGGCAATATGATAATGAATGCTCAAGTCATGTATATGATGATGATGGAAGTTGCATGGCAATATATCTCAGAATGGCTATGGAAATGCCATAATAGGTAGGTATGGTGGCTGTTTTTAGGAAGGTATATGGTGGGTGTATGGTACCAGCGAAAGTTGCGCGGCACAAGAGAGGCTAGCAATGATGGAGGGGTGAGAGTGCCTATAATCCATGGACTCAACATTAGTCATAAAGAACTCATATACTTATTGCAAAAATCTACAAGCCATTGAAAACAAAGTACTACGCGCATGCTCCTAGGGGGATAGATTGGTAGGAAAAGACCATCGCTCGTCCCCGACCGCCACTCATAAGGAAGACAATCAATAAATAAAACTGTGCTCCAACTTCATCACAAAGCGGTTCACCATACGTGCATGCTACGGGAATCACAAACCTCAACACAAGTATTTCTACTAATCCACAACCACCCACTAGCATGACTCTAATATCACCATCTTTATATCCCAAAACTGTTGCAAGGAATCAAACATATCATATTCAGTGATCCACAAGTTTATGTAGGATTTTATGACTAGCCATGTGAATGACCAATTCCTGTCATCTCTCTAAATAGATATAAGTGAGGCAAGAGAGTTTAATTCTTTCTACAAAAGATGTGACCACGCTCTAACAATTATAAGTGAAGCAAAAGAGCATTCTACAAATGGCGGTTTTCTATGTGAAGAGAAACAGGCAATCCAAACTTCAAATGATATAAGTGAAGCACATGAAGCATTCTATAAAGCCACACTCAAAAGATTTAAGTGAAGTGCAATGAGCATTCTATAAATCAACCAAGGACTACCTCATACCAGCATGGTGCATAAAAGAAAAGTAAAAACCAAATGCAAAAGACGCTCCAAGTCTTGCACGTAATGCATAAACGAAACGAATACGAAAACATACCGATACTTGTTGAAGAAAGAGGGGATGCCTTCCGGGGCATCCCCAGGCTTAGACGCTTGAGTCTCCTTGAATATTTACTTGGGGTGCCTCGGGCATCCCCAAGCTTGAGCTCTTGCCTCTCTTCCTTTTCCTCATATCGAGACCTCCTCGTTTAGACACTTCATCCACACAAAACTTCAACAGAAAACTCGGTAAGATCCGTTAGTATAATAAAGCAAATCACCACTCTAAGTACTGTTGCAAACCAATTCATATTTTGTTTTTGCATTGTGTCTACTGTAACATAACTTTTTCATGGCTTAATCCACTGATATAAATTGATAGATTCATCAAAACAAGCAAACTATGCATCAAAAATGGAATCTGTCAAAAACAGAACAGTCTGTAGCAATCTGAACATCCACCATACTTATTGTACCCCAAAAATACTACCAAAATTAGGAAAAATAAAAACGTTGTATAGTAAGACAGTGCAAAAGGAGTCAGAACCAAATGACATTCCAGTTAAATGTGAAAAATTGCGCACTACAGCCGAAGTTTCTGTCCTGCACCGTACAAACCAACAAGCATTGTAAACATCCTAAAGGCAAACCTTAGCACATTATTTTTATAATACAATGGAATTGTACAAGGGGATAACTATTTTTGATGAAAATTTTCTGTAATCAAGATTCACAAAGTTTCCGTGAGCATGAAGAAAGTTCAAGGAGCTCTCCCACTACAACAATGCTTGTGTTTCTCACTTTCACTTTCCTTTTTGAAAAGTTTTAGGGTTCCCCTCTTTATTTTTTTTGTTTTTAAACTATATAAAAGCACTCAACATAAATAAATGACTCTATAAAACTTCCGGGTTGTCTCCCTGGCAGCGCTTTCTTTAAAGCAATTAAGCTAGGCATTTAGTGCTCAAGTAATGAATCCACCCGGATCCCAAGGTATATCAAAGCCAATTTTAATTAACAATGATTTGTAATTTAGTAGTGAGCACAAAGTAACATATATCAAGCAACAACGAAGTCTAGCTCTCTTCCTATGCATCGGCATGTCATAAAGAACAATTCATGCACACCAAGTAAAGGCCAATGCATAGTATACGCAGTTTCTTGCAATTCTATCGTGTTGGGAACATAGAGACGTGGAGACATAGTTCCTCTCTCATAATAATTGCAAGTAGGAGCAGCATGCACATGCATATTACATTCATCAAAATCATCATATGCAATGGTAAAAGGCAACCCATCAATATAATCCTTACTAAGCGCAAATTTCTCCGATATAGTGTAGTTTGGAGAATTCAAAAAGATAATAGGACTATCATGCGTGGGTGCAATAGCAACAATTTCATGTTTAACATAAGGAACTATAGCAAGTTCATCTCCATAAGCATAATTCATATTGGCATCTTGGCCACAAGCATAGCAAGCCTCATCAAAAAGGGATATTTCAAACAAGTTCAAGGGATCATAGCAATCATCATAGCAATCATCCTTCGGTAAGCACGAAGGGGAATTAAATAATGTATGAGTTGGAGGGGTACTCTCATTAGAAGGTGGGCACGGGTAGCTAATCCGCTCTTCCTCCTTTTGTTCTTCGCTCTCCTCATCATCTTTTTTCATCCAATGAGCTCACAGTTTCATCAATTTCTTCTTCAATAGCTTCCTGCAAAATATTAGTCTCTTCTTGGACAGCGGAAACTTCCTTAATAAATGCATTAATATAGTAATTGTATTCATAACTTTCATAGCAATATCTAAGTATAGCAAGATTTTCAGGCCTATAAACATCATCATCTAAAGCTTCATACTTTCCAAACAAAGATTCAATTTCATAAGCGGCCTTAAAAGCAACAAATTCTTCTATTTGTTCCACATCATAGTAATCATATATACCATTAGCATAAGAAGCTAAGGTTTCATTATCATTAAATTTGCATGAAAAGGAAAGGTGTGGAGCATTCATCCTAGAGCAACAAGTAATATCATATCACAAGCATAGAGCCTAGGCATACCAACGCAACATAAAAAATTGATCCCATAATAGTTTCCCTTTTTGTGTTGAGCGATAATCCCTAAAGTATTCACGTTGATCCAATGTGTCTCCCATTATAAAGTTGAATGGGGTTTTCTCAGGATTATCAAAGTAGTATATAATATCTCTCGCATAATGAGAATCGAGGGTTTTAGGAGTTACCCTGTCTCCATGAGTAGCAAGTACACCTAATTTTTTTGGTATTTCGTGTTCCATATCCATAACTAAAGATAGAGAACAACTAAGGATAGCAAATAAAAATTACTTAGTAATAAAGCAAACAAGCACACACGAGAATATTCACCCCACGCTATGTCTCCCCGGCAACGGCGCCAGAAAAAGGTCTTGATAACCCACAAGTGTAGGGGATCGCAACAGTTTTCGATAAGTAAGAGTGTCGAACCTAACGAGGAGATAAAGGTAGAATAAATATTCCCTCAAGTCGTATCGACCACCGATACAACTCTACGCACGCTTGACATTCGCTTTACCTAGAACAAGTATGAAACTAGAAGTACTTTGTAGGTGTGATAGGATAGGTTTGCAAGAAAGTAAAGAATGCGTAAATGAAAAGTAGGGGCTGTTTAGATAAAGATGCAATAAAGTAAATATTAGTAGAGAGCTTTTTGTTACGAGAAAGTTATTTGTCCAAGGCAATCGATAACTAGACCGGTAATCACTGTTATAATTCTATTTGAGGGAGAGGCATAAGCTAACATACTTCCTCTACATGGATCATATGCACTTATGATTGGAACTCTAGAAAGCATCTGCAAATACTAAAGATTCATTAAGGTAAAACCCAACCATAGCATTAAAGTATCAAGTCCCCTTTTATCCCATACACAACAATCCCCTTACTCGAGTTTGTATTTCAGTCACTCACACAACCCACTATAAGCGAATCATGAACGCATTGCAACACCCTATAGCGGGAATCCCTCACGCTTGCGCGACACAGAGGGCACCATAGGACAACACCAATAATAAAACATGCAACTCAAACCAATCACGATCATCAATTAACCCATAGGAGAAGCGGATCTACTCAAACATCATAAGATAGCCATACATCATTGGGAAATAATATATAGCGTTGAGCACCATGTTTAAGTAGAGATTACAGCGGGTAAGAGAGAGGTTACACCGCTGCATAGAGGGAGGAAGAGTTGGTGTTGAAGGCGGTGAAGTTGTTGGTGAAGATCGCCGTGATGATGATGGCCCCCGGCAGCGCTCCGGCGCCACCGAAAGCAAGGGGGAGAGAGCCCCCCTTCTTCTTCTTCTTCCTTGACCTCCTCCCTAGATGGGAGAAGGGTTTCCCCTCTGGTCCTTGGCTCCCATGGCTTGGGAGGGGCAAGAGCCCCTCCGAGATTGGATCTATCTCTCTTTTTCTGCGTTCTCGAATCCTTCCCCTTCACCGTTTATTTTATACCCGGAGATCCGTAACTCCGATTGGGGTGAACCTTTCGCCCAGATTTTTCTCATAAAATTAGCTTTCTTGCGGAAAAAAGAAGAGCGTCAACCGCTTTATGGGTGGCCCATGAGAGCCCAGGGCACGCCCAGGGGGGAGGGCACGCCCCCCTGTCTCGTGGCCACCCCGGACACCGTTTCTCGTTGATTTTACTTCCCGAAAATCATAAATGTTCCAAAAAAATCTCCTTCTGTTTTTATCCCGTTTGGACTCCGTTTGATATTGGTTTCTGCGAAACAAAAAACATGCAACAGACAGGAACTGGCACTGGGCACTGGATCAATATGTTGGTCCCAAAAAATAGTATAAAAAGTTGCCAAAATTATATAAAAGTTGAATAATATTGGAATGGAACAATCAAAAATTATTGATACGACGGAGACGTATCGCGTAGAACGACATATCCTATCTTCCACGCCTCCCTATTTGCTGTTTGCGCGTCAAGGGGGACTCATGAGCATCGCGACTCAGGAGCCTAACTTGCCACGTAGCCCCTCACTCCTTAGTCCCGTCCTGGTGATCCGGTCGGGGCTAATGGCGGCTGAGGTATGCGCGGGGCCGGTCCCTGCCAACATAGAACACAAGCAAATAGGAAGGAAACCGCAAAATCTAGCAAATCCAGAAGCAAATAATACAGACCATAGATTGTTCTCACAATACCAGACACAATTTTAAATGACTCCACGAGGCACGGTGCATGTCGCAGGAATCGAAGCAGGAAAGAGGCTGCAAGAAGATCACCCCTGGGCCGCGCCACCGCTCGTGGTGGAGTCGCGCTTGTCAGCTCCACCTCTCGAGGCCGCGGAGCCGGCAGCGCCTCGCTTGGGCGCGGTGTTGAAGGCGCAGAACTTCGCCAGCAAGGCCTCCGCTCAACCCTTTACGGCCTCGGCAGCAGCGGCGGAGCGCTCGGCATCCACGGGCTCTAGCAGGTCGTCAAGGTTGGCGTCGGGGTTGTGGAGGTGGACGTGGCTGAGGATCCGCGTCAGCGCTACGGAGGAAAGGACGCGAGCCTCAACTTCGTCCATGGGGCCGATGCCGGTCACGACCTCCTCAAGCTCCTCGACGAGGAAGGAAACCAGCTTGGCGGGGCCTTCCGTGGCTCCGGCCAACGGTTTCTCCAGGCCCTCTTCATAAAGCATTTTCAGCGCCGTGCGAGCCCTCTCCTCATAGCGTGTGAAGGCCGTGCGATCCTCGGCCAAGACCACCGCCTTGGCATCTAGCTCAACCGTCTCTGTCGTCAGCGCCTGCTCCAGCGTCTTCAGCCGGCCACGGTCGGCTGAGAGTTCGGTGTCGCGGTCCTTGACGGTAGCCTCCCGAGCCTTCATCTCCTCCTCCTTCGCCTAGCGGTCGCGAATCTCCTTGGCGAGCTCATCACACAGCCCTTGCAACTCGCCCTCCAGCGTCTTGCAACGACCCTTGATAGTTGAATCATCCTTTAACGCCGCGTCGCGAGCGGCAATGGCCTGGCAGGTGACTTGCTTCACCTCCTCGGAAGCCGTCACAGCCTGGTTTAGCGCCGCTCGGACAGAGGCGTTAGAGTGAACCCAGCCGGAGATCAACTCCATGCGCCCGGCCACCAGGCGGGGGTCGGTGCCCCGGAGATCCTCCCGCAACCGACTCAGCTTGTCGGTAGCACGGTCCAAGGCGACGGAGGAGGCAGAGGAGACGGGAGCCGACGGAGTAGGAGGAGAAGATGGCAGCGTGATCATATCTTGGGAGGAAGGGACCTCCTGAGCCTTGGAAACTTTGGCGACAGCATCAAGCATAGGCGCCTCCAAATTCAGCGGGGTCACGGGGGCTGAGTCCTTGCTGGAGCATCCCTGCTGGCCTCGTGAGGATGATCGGGCAGGGGAAGTGCGGGCCCCGCTGCCTCCCTTCCTCGCGAGTGAAGACATGGCCATGGCCGATGAGCTTGTTCCAAGCGGGGTCGCCGCGTCTCCCTTCAGCCTCTTCGCCGCAGGTGGCAGCCTACCCAATAAAAGATGTCAGGCCCCGACGGCAAAAGATAGGAGCAAAGCGGAGTTTGAGTACTTACTGGTCGGATGTCGCGGGATCCCACGGACTCCGGCCAAGCTTGAAGCCTGAAAGCCTCTTGCGGGGCTCAGCCTCGGGAGGCCCAGCCACGGAGGAAGGTGCACCTGAAGGGCTAGAGCTGGCTTCGGCCGGCACGAGGGCTGGGGTAGACCCTCGGGTGATCAGCCCAGACCTGTCCTTCTTCGGGATCAAGGGCGGGTCCTCCCCCCTCGCCTGGCGCCGGCCTCACCGTCATCAGGCATGGAACGGAGGGTGCTGGATCTGCGCCAGGGGGAAGTCTCCTCCATCCCCTTGAAGTCGCCTCTGAGTCACGCTCCTCATCCTCTTCGTCGTCCTCCTCCTCTCCCCCGCCGGAGTCATCAGAGGACAAGTCCACCGTCGTCGTCGCCGTCTGGCCCTCAGGGGCCTCCGCTGGCACCAGACCGATCCTGTCGAATGTCGGCATTGTGTCCACCACCCGTTCCCAGTCATCGCGAAGGAACAAGGGGACCGGAGCGTCCTCCGGGCCTGCCACGTCCTCTCCGACCAAGAAGCGGAGGGCTGCGGTCAGATCCTCGTTGTTCAGGGCATCCGAGCTCAGGCGGAGGACAACGTCTGCATCCTCGAGCCTCCACAGCGGGCGCGAGTGCGCCTGAAGAGGGGCCACCCAGTGCGACAGGAACTCCCTCAAGAGTGTGGCCCCAGTCAGCTTTGCCGCCCTCAGATTGCCCAGGCTCAGGTCAGTGTTCATCTTCTCCAGCACCAGCTTCGCCCGCCGGTCGTCGAGCTTCATGCGGGACCACGCCTCAACGGCCTCGGGCTGCTCTGTGGGCAGCTTCAGTAGGGGGTTGTTGCACCTGGCGTCCACCATGACCCACTTGCTCCGGAGGCCGTCGGACCTCTCCCCGGCCTTCGAGATGGCGTTGGCCTTGGAGTACGCAACAAAGCTCACGCACGCCAAGATATTGGCGCCAGTGACCCGGAGGGAGAAGAAGTGGCGCAGCAAGGCCACAGAGGGCATCACCCCGACGTGCGCCTCATAGTAGTAGGCGAAGATCGACAGGAGGAGAATGGAGTTGGGGTGGAGATGCAGAGCATGCAACTGATATTGGCGAAGGACGGCAAGGAAGAACTCAGAGAAAGGAGGCACCAGACCAGCAATGACGACGCTCATGAAGAGGGGGTAGAAGGTGCTCCCCTTGTCCTTCGGCCGGGCGGAGCCAGGCCGGAGCACGGTCTCCCCCATCTCGTTGCTTTGCGCCACCGCCATCTAGCACGTGAGGGCGAGATTGTTCTCCGTTATGTTGGGGGAATCCAGAGCCGGCGAGTACCAGGCCAGTGGAGCCCCGGCCACGGTCTTGCGGGGCGCCATTGCTCGCCGGAGATGAAAGGCTGCGGCAAATCTAGAGATTTCAGAAGCAAGAGGGAGAAGAGCAAGAAAGGGGATCTGAAGCAAGGCGGACAAGAGTAATGAAAGTAAGGCTAACCCCGGGCCAGCCTTTTTGTCAGTTGGGCAGTTGCCGAGGTAGCGTGGGGAAGCGGAGGCGCCCACGTCCAATCAACCGCCACGAGGCGCCCAAGGCCGCAGGCTGATGGGGCCCGCGGCGCTCCGCACTTGCCCCTTCGCTTCTCTGCTAAGCCAAGTCCGAGCGCGCCTTGGGCCCGGGGGCTACTGTCGGCGTTCTGGGAAGGGGGTCCCTAGACTTGCCTGCCTGCGGCCTGCGGTGTGGTTTGAGTGGTGGCCCAGTACGACCCATCTTCGTTGGCGCAAACTCAAGACCCTCGTGAGGGGCCAAGCCTCGCGGGGCAGACGACACAAGGCTTCCTCAGGAGCAACCTCGCCAGGCAGGATCGCGAGGAGTCGGAGAGATCAAGGCAAGGGTACCTCACGAGGAGGTCGTGACGCAAGTCGTGACGATCGAGACCAGGCGGGCAAACCAGTGTCCTTGTTTCCTCTTTGGTGCTAAGGGGGCAAGCACAGGCGTGGAGTACCGATGCATCAGGAAAAGGTTACCATTCCGGTGCAATGAGACCAAGACCAGCAGAGCGGCAGGATGGAGGTCACCGTGGAGCCCAAGATGGCGTCATCACCAGTGCCTTTGGCAGCCGAAGACCAACTTTAGTCAGGATAACTTGTACTAGATGTTCACCTTCAAAATGGCCGTTGTTGGCGCCCTTCCCGCTCAATATTTGGGAAGAGGACCAGGGCCTCTATAAATAGGGATAGTCATCGTAGTAGAAGCCATGGAGAATATCACCTAGAGACGGGAAAATCCACCCCAAGTAGAACACCGCATCAGCTCAAGAACACCTCTCGCGAGGCAGTTCTTCCTTTGTACTGTTCATCATCTGCCCTTGAGGCAATCCACCACACCACACACTGGAGTAGGGTATTACACCACAACGGTGGCCCGAACTAGTATAAATCTTGTGTCCCTCGTGTTGTTCATCGTTGAGCTTAGATTCTCGTGAGGCGATCAGAGGCGGATTGGTAGGGGGAAGATCTTCGCATGCACCCCAGAGTTTGAACCTTAAAGGTCTGCCAGAACCCAACATCCGAGAACTGCCCAGAGGTTGAGCACACCGGTATTCTACGTGAGTTCAAATACGATCATGGTGACTGTCGTCTACGGAAGATAGCAATTTGTCGAGTTCCCAACCACTCTTGGGATTACATGAACTATGAAGTTGTTGCTATCTTCGACAAGCTTGTTGCCGTCCTTAGTTCCACGCCTCGATGGATATTGCTCAAAAATCAATTTCTGTACACGGATGAGTACTGTGATGCAATTCAATATGAGGGCCTTGTGTTTGCTGCCACCACTCGTTGCACTGTTTTTGCATGGAATCCTGATGCTTTTGGTATATTTGTCTTCCACTGTAATTATAATTGTTTCATCCACATGCATGTGGGTTAGCTAGTTTCCCTTTACTAATTAAACTTCTTGTGTTTCCAAGCTCCTGTGAACATTCCACCACCTATACTTGAAAAATTTTATGACCAAGGGGGAGATGACGATGCTAATGATCATGAGCATGAGGACGAGCAGGACCCATATACTCAGTGACGCCTGGAAACTTATTTTGATGGATCACCTATTCTTGTCTGTATACAGGGCACTGCCGATGTTACTAAGGAAGCAGGTGTTGTCTCGCATGGTCGCACTCTCCGGACATATTCCAACATCCGTTGTAGGGTATTCGGGATGGATACTGGTGTACTAGCGCCAACACCTTCTCCTTGGTTCAGTATTGAAAGTCTTGGAGGAAACTTGCTCTTCCTTGGTCAAAACTATCAATGATGGTGGAAGGCGATCCAGCCGCTGTTGACACAATGTTACTACCATTTTGAGAAGCAACTGTATCTATACCTCGGACATTGCTATGCTTCCCTACCGTCCCAATATGGGTCCTGACATAGGCCATTTTAGCCTAGATGATCAGTCCTGCGTTGATCTCGAGATTGATAGTAGCTGGCCCATCCCAGAGAATCACTTCTGGTTCAAAGCAAGCGTTTCCAACACCGACGAGTAGTTGAGCTGAAGTTCATTTCATCGCTTTGTTATTTGTTGTGTGAGAAAAACTTTACTGGAATGTTTTGTTGGAAATGATCTATAATCCAACGTGTATCCTCGTTGTCGTTGTGGGTTGATGACTTGTTGTATGTAATCAATGGTACATTTGCATATGCACTCATCAACTCACGCCTGCTAGTGGTGTCCATATGAACAGTGGTAGTGATTTTAGTTGCTAAAATTAGATAGTGCTAGTGATTTTTAGCTGCATATTTTGACTAATGCAGTGTTACAAGGTCGACAAATGGCCATGTTACTAGATAAACAAATGTCAATCTTTCCAGTTTGGAAAATGGCAACAAACCCAAAATCATAGAAATGCAAATCTTACCCAATTGTTTGTACGTGGTTGCATACGGGTCATGCAAAACAACCGTTTGCATTGAAGGGATGCAGAAATCCTGGTCGGCGCATTTTCCCTTGGCTTCCTAGGGAAGCTGTCGGTTTGCATACGGGTGTTCTAACTAAAACGTTGGTGATGAGTGTTTTATATTTAAAAATCATTGACATTTTTTTGATAAGTCTGTACATTAAGAGAGAAAAATGCAAGTTCATTCAAACCATATATTTCATTTTGTCACACTACGAATTTATATTCATATGATCGAGAATTCAAGATACAGTATTAAGCCCCAAAAAACTATTTTCGACGGCGGCGGAGGCGGCGTGCCGTGCTATCGTTGTCGTTGTCATCCTCCGGGATGCCGTTATTGAAGTCTTCAAGGCAGCACAACATGTTCTTCAATTGTAAATCAAACATCATGTCGTCGCGCGATCGACAGGCAGGGCGCAGGAGGACGGCAACTGGCGCCGCTGAGAGGTAGCAGTCGATGGCAGCGTCCCATGGAAGTCAAAGGGCTCGCTTCCCAATGAGCCTGCGCAGCATACAGCTTGCACGCTTCCCGATGAGCCTGCGCATTGGAGGACAGCTTGCACGCCTCTCGGTTAGCCTGCGCACCGGACTACGCTAACACGCCTCCTGTTCAGTCAAGGTCAAACAGCTGTCCACACGGCACCTCCTACAGCCATTAAATCCAAGACACGTGGCATCACGTGAATGGTTAACAGAACACACACGGTTTGAATTATACAAACATTTGAGATATTAAAATGGTAGCTATTTTTTCAAAATGCCTCTATTAGCTGTCATTATTCGAGTGCGCCTTCTCTCAAAATGGACACAAAAAATGCCACAGCATGTCGGATGCCATTCTATGATAGCATGCCAAGTTTCATGAATTTCAGACGAGTTTTGGATTTACTAGAATTTAAAAACCAGGCATCTCAATGATTTGCCGGCAATCAACGGTGCCCTGGTGTTTGAAATTCATTCCCATTTCTTGCATGGGACCTAAGCATTCACCCAAGGACACAGATTTGATTTTTCAACCAATTTATATGCACTGGAGCATGTGCATGTGGTTCAAATTTTAATTATGCACATAAATGCATTGAAAACTCAGTTAATGCATAAAAATGTCCAAACGAACCCAAAAAAATCCTAGAAATTGACACAACACTCATGTTGTTCTATGTTGACATGAGAAAATTTTTGAAAGCAATAAGAGGCAATGGATATCGTTTCGTCTCCAAAGGTGGGACGTTCCCTACCGAAACCATCATGCTTGTTGTGAGAAGCTCTGGTTTGTGAGAAGCATATACCCGAACCTGCCCCAAATGGGACAAATGTTTTACCACGACATGTTGATGCCGCTCCATGGTAGCATGCCAAGTTTCATGAATTTCACATGAGTTTTGGATTTACCAGAATTTAAAAACCAGGCATCTCAACGTTTTGCCGGCAATCAACAATGCCCTCGTGTTTGAATTTCATTCCCATCACTTGCATGGGACCTTGAAATTCACCCAAGGACACAGATTATATTTTTCAACCAACTTTAGTGAATTGGAGCATTTGCTTGTAGTTCAAATTTGAATTATGCACATAAAATGCCTAGAAAACCTAGTTAATGCATAAAAATGTCCAAACGAACCCCGAAAAATCACAAAAATTGACACGACACTCCTGTTGTTCTATGTTGACACTAGAAATTTTTTGAAACCAATAAGATGCAATGGATATCATTTTGTCCCCAAAGGTGGGACGTTCCCTATCGAAAACCATTATGCTTGTTGTGAGAAGCTCTGGTTTGTGAGAAACTTATACCCGAACCTGCCCCAAATGGGACAAAGTTTTTACCATGGCATGTTGATGCTGCTCCATGATAGCATGCCAAGTTTCATGAATTTTAGAGGAGTTTTGGATTTACTAGAATTTAAAAACCAGGCATCTCAACGTTTTGCCGGCAATCAACAATGCCCTGTTGTTTGAATTTCATTCCCATCTCTTGCATGGGACCTAGAAATTCACCCAAGGACACAGATTAGATTTTTCAACCAACTTTAGTGCATTGGAGCATGTGCTTGTAGTTCAAAATTGAATTATGCACATAAAATGCCTAGAAAACCCAGTTAATGCATAAAATTTTCAAACGAACCCCGAAAAATCACAAAAATTGACACAACACTCCTGTTATTCTATGTTGACACTAGAATTTTTTTGAAAGCAATAAGATGCAATGGATATCGCTTCGTCCCCAAAGGTGGGACGTTCCCTACCAAAAACCATCATGCTTGTTGTGAGAAGCTCTGGTTTGTGAGAAGCTTATACCCGAACCTGCCCCAAATGGGACAATTTTTTACCATGGCATGTTGATGCCGCTCCATGATAGCATGCCAAGTTTCATGAATTTCAGACGAGTTTTGGATTTACTAGAATTTAAAAACCAGGTATCTCAATGTTTTGTCTGCAATCAATAATGCCCTAGTGTTTGAAATTCATTCCCGTCTCTTGCATGGAATCTAAGCATGCACCCAAGGACACACATGTAATTTTTCAACCAACTTTGGTGCATTGGAGCATGTGCTTGTAGTTCAAATTTGAATTATGCACATAAAATGCCTAGAAAACCCTGTTAATGCATACAAATGTCCAAATGAACCCCCAAAAATCACAAAATTTAACACAACACTCATGTTGTTCTATGTTGTCACTAGAAAAAGAATTGAAATCAAGAAGAGGCAACGAATATCGTTTCGTCCAGAAAGGTGAAAAGTTCCCTACTGTAACCATGAGGCTTGTTGTCAGAAGCTCTGGTTTTTGAGAAGCTTATGTACACCAACTTGCCCCAAATGGGACAATATTTTTACCGCTGCATGTTGATGTCGTTCCATGCTAGCGTGTCAAGGTTCATAAATTTCATACGCGTTTTTGATTTACTAGAATTTGAAAACCAAGTATCTCAATGTTAGCGGCCGAGCGACGGTGGCAAGGTGTTTGACATTCATTCTCATTTCTTGCATGGGACTTAAGCATGTAACCAAGGATACACATTCCAATTCTGAACCAATTTATATGCACTGGAGCATGTGCATGTAGTTCAAATTTGAATTATGCACATGAATGCATAGAAAACTCAGTTAGTGTATAAAAATGTCCAAGTTAACCCCGAAAACTCCCAAAAAATGACACAACACTCATGTTGTTCTACGTTGACACGAGAAAAATTTAGAAAGTAAGAAGAGGCAACATATATCGTTTGTCCGCCAAGATGGCACGTTCCCTACCGAAACCAACTGGCTTGTTGTGAGAGAAGCTCCAGTTTGCGAGAAGCTTATACCCAAACCTGGCCCAAATGGGAAAATATTTTTACCACGGCATGTCGATGTCGTTCCATGATAGCAGGTCAAGTTTCATGAACAACCGAGTTTTCGATTTACTATAATTTTAAAACCATGTATCTCAATGTTAGCGGTTGAGTGACAATGTCAAGGTGTTTGACATTCATTCTCATTTCTTGTATGTGACCTAAGCTTGCAACCAAGGACAAACATTTGATTTTGCAACCCATTTTTAGGGACTGGAGCATGTGCTTTGATTTTGAATTGTGCACCTGAAATTACTAGAAAATCAATTTAATGTATAAAATTTCCAAATGAACCCTGAATAATTCCAAATTTTTTACGACACACATATAGTTGCATTTTCACTGCAGATAAAAGGTCTAGCAATTCAAAAACTGTCCATTGCCGTTGTGACCCCATTATGTAATTCAAATCAAAATGAAAAATCAAGTAGATCCCACACAGTTTATTGTCACCAACCATGTGAGATGCAGTACAAAATATACTGGAGCACCGTCGGTGTATAGTACGCCTATGGCTTACGCAAGAAGGTGCGTCGACTACAATCCACAGCCGGCATGACAAGCACACTAGCTCACTCCCCAAATACTCCCGCCTCTGCATCCCTCGCATTCTCAAAAATATCTGCTCACCCTTATCCAAATTTTCAGAAACCCCGCCTTGTTACTCCCGCCTAGTAAAATTTTCAG
>NC_041381.1:319998781-320017547 GCF_002162155.2 Triticum dicoccoides | reverse complement strand
CACCACACTCCACAAAACCATCTATCACCGACACAGACCACCCCTGTAACCATTGGTAGGTCGCTGCCGCCTCCATCCTCAACCTCTTCTTGTGTGCTGGCGAGCTCGAGGAGCCAATGCCCCAAGAGAGGTTTATCACGGCCTCTTCACTCGACGCCGGCGAGGTGGCCACCGAGGTGTCCCCGTCGTCCTCCGCAAGCTCTTTATCGATACGCCGTCACTGGTTCCCCAATCCGCTAGCCTCTATGCCGGTTCGAGGACTTCCCTGTCCTCCCTCGGACCCGGCAGTCGACGAGGTCCTACCTCGGGGTCCGGCAGTGGTGGTTGGGGACGTGGGTGCCGAGATTATAGATAGTGAGACCCACACCCGCTGGTGGCTCGGTAGCTTCCGCACGGCCGAGCTCGCGGCCATGGAGTACGACCGCTGGTAGGTGCTCTACCATGGCGCGACGGCTAGGCTCAATTTACCCTTCGACACACGTCCGGTCCACCTCATTCCGCCAGATCCAGGAGTGGTGATCTCAGCTATGGCGCAGGAGGACCACGATACGTGGGAGTGCCTCAAGGCCGAGGCCGCCGCCGAGGCCTACATGCAAGAGCTCCATCGGTAGCACCCGGAGCTCGTGGAGGCGGAGCGGGCGATCCTTGCTAGTGCAGAGGGCGGCGAGGTTATCGCGTTCTCCTCCGTTAACGAGGTCGAAGGCGACGAGGACGCTGGCAAAATTATCACTCTCTCCTCTGATGACAAGGTTGAAGGCAGCAAGGACGGCGGTGTGGAGGGCGGCAAGGTTATCGCGCTCTCCTCCGATGACGAGGTCGAAGGCGGCGAGGACGGCGGTGCATAGGGCATCTAGGTGGGCGGTAAGGACAAGGAGATCGACGTCGACGAGTGGAGGAGTGCCTTCCCCAATGACCCCGATGATGGCACGGGCCTGGACCCGGCTCGTGGGACACCATACCTGACGAGGAAGGATTGGCTCGACCTCTACTTCGACCGAAAGTAGTTTAGCTTAGTTTAAATTTATGTATTATGTTCGGTTATGCAAAACTATCTATGTTTATGTTTCAATGCATGCTACTTTCGGTTGAACCTGCTTTGAACTTGATCAAATTGAAGTTTACAACATTAAGTTTAGGTGATCGACTAGAAACGGCCAAAAATTGTTGGAGTATATATATATATCCACTAATTGTTTTAGTCCTTATGCCTTGTTTATTCCAGTTCTTCACAATGTGATGCTCTATATGTGCAACTATTTGCCGTGCAATTCAATTTCATCAATAACAGTTTCAACAATACCAATATGAATTATGATATTTGCTTGTTATTAATGATATTGTAGTTAACATGCCTTCTTGTTTTTTTAAGAATAACTAGTGTACTTTAGACCTGCACAATACCAGTTTGAATGACTATTTGCTTGTTTATAAATGTTATGCCTGATGCAGTTAACACACCTTTCCACTTCTTATTTTACTTAACTAGCGTGCTTAAGCCTGCACACTGAGGCTATCATTTGTAGATTATGTTGTCTACCATAAATATATTTGGTTGATGTTTAGCCTGTTGTGCTTAACATGCCTTTATATGTACTCATACAAGACAATATTAGTAGGTTAACTACGCCATATTTAATATATCTGAGGCTACATAGCTACATGCATTGTAATGAATGACTAAATATGCAATCCCAGGGTACATAGCAACAAGGAAGAGTGTTACCTTAATGTTCATGTTACCTTAATGTTCTGATGATGTCTAGATATACATGTATAAAATCTATATAATGGGATGGAGGGAGTGTTGTACTACATCATTTTGCAATTGCTGTTTAGCTTCTAATATTAACTTGGTAGTTTTAGGTACACATGTCATTGCCAAAGATCCACACTTCGATCCTTTCTGCGTATGTGGCAATGAGATATTCATGAACAAGCATCAAGTGAGGAAACTGATAAAGATTGTTATTAAAATGGGTCAAAAGATGTCAATCGGACTATATGTTTACACTTCATGCAAGACAACAGTGAACTGCAGGATGGTAAGTTAGAACCCTGTAGCCTTCTTTTTACTGCCCGTAATGAGTTCTGTTAGATGACAATGTCTGAATATTTTTTCCTTTGTAGTGGATCGTGAAGCAGTTTACTCAAGATTACCTCTCAAACTACATGATTGGCTGTCGGCCATCGCAAGGGGTTGGACTAGAGCCGTGTGTGCCTTCTGCATCCAGGAGAGCACAATAGGGCCATTCTGCTTCACCTTGTTCAGCAACCGGAATGGCTGTCGCCTATTTCTTTACCATCTGTAATAGTACAAGTATAGAACCCTGGTTCATCATCCTTTATTTGGTGCTTATGTAATTCTTAAACATATGTACCTGTTGATGGAGTCATGTACCTAGGGTAGGGTCATAGACCTGATCTAAGTACCCTACCCAAGGACACCTTTAGAAGAGATCACCTTCCAGTCGACCTACGAGGAGCCCACTCGACTGATTTGAAGGACTCGACCATGAAGACTCACTCGACCACCAGAAGGTCAAGGAGCACTCTGTACTGCAATGGTCTGTAATTAAGTAGACTTTATGATAGTTAAGACACTTTATGTGGGGCGTTACCAGTAACGCCCCGGACTTAATGTACTTTAAACCCTTCATTACGTGGGCTGGCAGGGGTCCTGGCGCACTCTATATAAGCCACCCCCTCCACAGGCAGAAGGGTTCGCACCCCTGTAACTCATATACACATAATCCACTCGACCGCCTCCGGGCACCGAGACTTAGGGCTTTTACTTCCTCCGAGAAGGGCCTGAACTCGTACATCTCTTGTGTTTACAACCTCTCCATAGCTAGGACCTTGCCTCTCCATACCTACCCCCACTTTACTGTCAGACTTAGAACCACGACAGTCGGCGCCCACCGTGGGGCTGGTGTTTTAGCGATTTTGTGGAGAAGTTGCGATTCTTCCGAGTACTTTCATCATGGTGGCTGCTGGAGTTTTGGTCGAGGGTCACGAGATCCGTCTTGGTGCTCTCACCTTCATCGCCGACGACTCCGCTTGGCTCCAGGAGGCTCCACTCGACGTTGATGCGCTCCCCGTCCGCGGTGCGACGCATCTTCGCGCATGTGTCCGCGGCGTTCTGCTGCGACAACCGTCGACCCCGTATCGGTCGACTCCCCTATCGACCACCCTCTCGGTCTCCCGCCAGCGCAAGCGCTCAGGTCGGTCGAGGCTTCAGCGGTGGGTCAGACACGCGGTGGCTCGCCAGACAGCCACCGCCCAAGTTGCGGCAATCGAGCCCAACGAATCTCTCTACGGCCTGTTCGATCTGTCGACTGGCTCCATAGAGACTGCATCTGAATGCGATAGCAGTGATCCGGCGGCAGAAATCCTGATGGTCAATGGACCTCGCAGTCCCCCTGGCTTCGCCCATGAGGGCGGGGCAGGCGACGGAGACGACCCCGCACGAGACCACGAAGAGTACCAGCTCGAGCCGCTCGACTCTCTGCAGATAGAGGAGCTTCGCCGCAGGAACATGGATGCCCTGCATACTCCCATCGCGGGAGAAACCCCCGAGGCTCGCGCCTTGGAGGAGGCACGTTTGGCCAATTTGGCCGAACGCGCTCGTCTGGAGAATCTTCAGCGAGCACTCGACGAGCGCGCGCGGCAACGAGTTCCCGACGCCAATCGACGTCAACTCTTCCCGCCGACTCAGGTATATCGAACCCCGATCCAGAATTTAGCAGCTGCGACCCGTATAGCAGAGTCCATCCAACCCTCTCAGTCGGAAGCTGGGAGAGGCTTGATGCAGATCAGAGATTTGCTCCGGGCAGCAGGAGACCAAAATTCAGCCATGTCGCAGTCGCGCAATAGAATTCACAGTCGATCCGTCGCTGCGAATACGGTTCAGTCGGCTCATAGTCCCAGATCGCCTCCGCGGCATGAAGGACGCGAGAATCAGCGAGACCAGTACGGAGACCGACACGACCGAGATGATAGGTGTCGAGTGCCCACTTTCCCTCCGAGGGGTGGGTCTTACGCTCCTCGGCAGCAAGATGACAGGCGTCAACTCAGTGTGGGGCGAAGAGCTCCAGTCGACCCCAGGGAACCAGGCTTCGACGCGCGATCCATTATCGTGCAAGGCTTGGTCGACCGGAACAGATCCCATCGGGGTGGGCCCGACAGAGATGCGCCCACAAGCAGTCGAGTGCATGTTTCTGGTCCAGAATGTTTCAGCAGGGCTATCAGAGCCGCAGTGATTCCCCCTAATTTCAGGTTGGCAACAGGAGTCAGCAAGTTCACTGGTGAGTCTAAGCCTGAAACTTGGCTTGAGGACTACCGAGTGGCGGTTCAGATTGGTGGTGGGAATGACGAGGTGGCCATGAAGCATTTGCCCCTCATGTTGGAAGGTTCTGCCAGAGCGTGGTTGAATCAGTTACCTCCTAGCAGCATTTACACTTGGGAAGATTTGTCCCGAGTGTTCGTCAGAACATTTGAAGGAACTTGCAAGCGACCAGCTGGATTGACAGAGCTGCAAGTCTGTGTGCAGAAGACGAATGAGACTCTCAGAGAGTATATTCAGAGATGGATCACTTTGCATCATACCGTGGAGAACGTTTCTGATCATCAGGCAGTCTGCGCCATCAAGGATGGTGTCAAGAACAGGGAATTGAGTTTGAAATTTGGCCGAACCAGAGACATGACCCTGAGTCGGATGATGGAGATTGCTACCAAGTACGCCAACGGCGAAGAAGAAGACCGACTCCGAAGCGGCAAGTACAAGCCTAGTCAGTCGGAGAAGGGAAACACCAGTCGGAAACAGAAGCGGAAGGCTGAACCAGCAGCTCCTGGAGAGGCTCTGGCCGTGACTCAGGGAAAGTTCAAAGGGAAACCAAAAGGATCCTGGAACCCTAAGAAGGTGAAGGATAAAGAAGGGAACGACGTGATGGATATGCCGTGTCACATCCACACGAAGAAAGATGAAGAGGGCAGTATCATTTACCCAAAGCATACCACTCGCCAATGTCGACTCCTGATCCAGCAGTTTCAAGGAAAGCAGTCTAAGGACAAGGAAAAGGAGCCGGACAAGGCCGAAGACAAAGAGGACAGTGAGGGAGCATATCCGCATGTCAACTCCACTCTGATGATCTTCGCAGATGTGGAAAGCAAGAGCCGACTGAAGGTCATTAATCGTGAGGTGAACATGGTTGCCCCAGCAAAATGAAGTTATCTGAGATGGCCCAAACACCCATCACATTCGACCAATCTGATCACCCGACTCATATTGCCACCCCTGGGAAGCAAGCTTTGGTGGTCGATCCAGTTGTCGAAGGCACTCGACTGACGAAAGTGCTGATGGACGGTGGTAGTGGGCTGAACTTGTTGTATGCAGACACACTGAAAGGAATGGGCATTCCGATGTCCCGACTGAGCACCAGTAACATGAGCTTTCATGGAGTTATACCAGGAAAGAAAGCCAAGTCACTCGGCCAAATAGCTCTGGACGTGGTGTTTGGTGACTCAAAACATTTTCGCAAACAGAAGTTGACGTTTGAGGTCGTGGATTTTCATAGCGCATACCACGCCATTTTGGGGAGGCCAGCTTACGCACGGTTCATGGCTCGACCATGTTACGTGTACCTCAAACTGAAGATGCCCGGCCCCAAAGGAGTGATCACTGTCACCGGTGATCGGAAAAAGGCAGAAGAGTGCTTTCAGAAGGGCTCAAAGATTGCCGATTCCCAGGTGACAGCGGTCGAGTTTGAAGAATATAAGCAAAGCACAGATCCGAGTGATTTGCTGCGATCCAAGAAAGCCCGCCACAGAATCTGCATTTCAGTCGTCCAGTGAGACGAAGCCTGTCCACATTCACCCGACCGACCCCAGTGCAGCCCCGACCCACATCTCCACAACACTCGACCCGAAATAGGAAGAAGCGCTCATCCAGTTCCTCCGTGAGAACTGGGACATTTTTGCATGGAAGCCAGCTGACATGCCGGGTGTTCCCAGGGGACTGGCTGAGCATCGTCTTAGAGTCGACTCCTCAGCAAAACCAGTTAAAGAGCATCTTCGACGGTCCGCTGTCCAGAAGAGAAAGGCTATTGGTGAGGAAGTGGCTCGACTGTTGGTGGCAGGATTTATCCGAGAGATATACCACTCCGAGTGGCTTGCTAATGTAGTCATGGTCCCTAAGAAGGACAAATCACTCCGAATGTGCATTGATTTCAAGCACATCAATCGGGCCTGCCCGAAAGATCATTTTCCTCTCCCTCGCATAGATCAAATTGTTGACTCGACCGCGGGATGCGAGAGATTGTCTTTTCTAGACGCCTATTCCGGGTACCACCAGATCCGTCTGTACGGACCCGATGAGATAAAAACAGCTTTCATCACTCCATTCGGGTGCTTCTGCCATATCACCATGCCATTCTGCCTCAAGAATGCCGGAGCCACATTTATGCGAATGATTCAGAAGTGTCTGCTCACTCAAATCAGTCGGAATGTGCAAGCGTACATGGATGATATCATCGTCAAGTCACGAAAAGGTTCCGACCTGCTCGCTGACCTCGCCGAAACATTTGCCAACCTCAGAAGGTATGATATCAAGCTCAATCCATCAAAGTGCACATTCGGAGTTCCTGGTGGCAAGTTACTCGGTTTTCTCGTTTCCGAGCGAGGGATCGACGCTAATCCAGAGAAGATCGGCACCATTCTCCGAATGAAACGCCTTGTGCGAGTGCACGATGTCCAGAAGCTTACTGGATGCTTGGCCGCATTAAGTCGATTCATCTCACGACTCGGTGAAAAGGCATTGCCTCTTTACCGACTGATGAAGAAGGCAGACAAGTTCGAGTGGACTCCAGAAGCTGATGCAGCGTTTTCCGAGCTAAAAGCTCTGCTCTCCACCCAGCCGGTGCTTGCTGCTCCAATCAGCAAAGAGCCTCTGTTGCTTTATATCGCAGCCACAGGACAAGTCGTCAGTACAGTGCTTACGGTCGAGCGGGAAGAAGAAGGAAAGGCCTTCAAAGTTCAGCGCCCAGTGTATTATTTGTCTGAAGTTTTGACTCCATCCAAGCAGAGATACCCTCATTATCAGAAGCTTGTGTATGGGATATACATGACCACGAAGAAGGTTGCTCATTATTTCTCTGATCATTCCATCACAGTCATCAGCGATGCTCCACTTTCAGAGATTTTGCACAACAGAGATGCAACTGGTCGAGTGGCGAAATGGGAGATTGAACTTCTTCCCCTTGATATCAAGTTTGAGGAAAAGAAAGCCATTAAGTCCCAGACAATAGCAGATTTCCTCGCCGAGTGGATTGAACAGCAACAACTGACTGAAGTTCACTCGGAGCATTGGACCATGTTCTTTGATGGCTCTAAGATGCTGAATGGTTCCGGTGCTGGGGTGGTCTTGGTGTCTGAGGGAGTCTTGGACTAGGGGGTGTCAGACAGCCGGACTATCATTATCCGCCGGACTCCAAGACTACGAGGATACAAGATTGAAGACTCCGGCTCGTGTCTGGATGGGATTTTCCTTGGCGTGGAAGGCAAGCTTGGCAATACGGATATGTAGATCTCCTACCATTGTAACCGACTCTGTGTAACCCTAGCCTCTTCGGTGTCTATATAAACCGGAGGGCTCTAGTCCGTAGGACAACATACATTACAACAATCCTACCATAGGCTAGCTTCTAGGGTTTAGCCTCCTTGATCTCGTGGTAGATCCACTCTTGTACTACCCATATCATCAATATTAATCAAGCAGGACGTAGGGTTTTACCTCCATCGAGAGGGCCCGAACCTGGGTAAAAACATCATGTCCCTCGTCTCCTGTTACCATCCGCCTAGACGCACAGTTCGGGACCCCCTACCCGAGATCCGCCGGTTTTGACACCGACATTGGTGCTTTCATTGAGAGTTCCTCTGTGTCGTCACCGATAGGCTTGATGGCATCTTCAACCAACAATGCTGTCCAGGGTGAGACTTTTCTCCCCGGACAGATCTTCGTATTCGGCGGCTTCGCACTGCGGGCCAATTCTCGTGGCCATCTGGAGCAGATCAAAAGCTACGCCCCTGGCCGTCAGGTCAGATTCGGAAGCCTGAACTTCACGACCGATGTCCACGGAGACTTGATCTTCGACGGACTCGAGCCACAGCCAAGCGCGCCGCACTGTGACGATAGGCATGATCTAGCTCTGCCACCGAACAGTGCCCTGGTGGCCGCACCCGGATCCGCTTCGGCCATAAGTCCGGAGCCGATCGCCCCGATCGAGGCCGGTGGATAGACGCCGCCCTGGGGGCTTCAACATCCATGGCGATGGAGCCGAACACTGATCTTGTCCCCTGCGAGACTCGTGATTCCGAGGCGTCGGACTCCTCGCCGGACTCCGAACCTCCCGCGCCCCCACCAATCGAGCCGGATTGGGCGCCGGTCATGGAATTCACCGTCGCGGACATCTTTCAATACTCGCCTTTTGGCGATATCCTGAATTCACTAAAGCATCTCTCGTTATCAGGAGAGTCCTGGCCGGACTATGGCCAGGATGGTTGGGGTACGGACGACGGAGAAATTCAGAGCCCACCCACCACCCACTTTGTAGCCGCTGTCGACGACCTAACCGACATGCTAGATTACGACTCCGAAGACATCGACGGAATAGACGACGATGCTGGAGACGAACAAGAAATAGAGCCTATAAGGCACGGGAGGACTACCTTGTCACATGACATATATATGGTGAACACCCCAAAGGAGAGCGATAACAAGGACAAACGGGCCGTGGCAGAAGACCCCGCCGACAACCGACCAAAACGGCGGCGCAGACGCCGCCCTAAGTCCCGCCTCGACGACAACAACGCTCCCAAGGAGCCCGCAATACGGCAGAGCTCACAAATGGACGACGAATATGCAAATAAGAAACCGTCCGAACATGACGAGTCGGATAATCAGTCCGGACCCGGTGAAAACAACAGTCCGGACGACCTCATGCCAGACACACTGCCGGATAGCAAGAACCTTCGGAAAAGACTCGTCAGTACTGCAAGAAGCCTGAAGAAGGAAAAACGGAGGCTCAAAACAGCGGAAGACACACTCAGAATGAGATGGAGCAAAGTGCTCAAAACCGCAGATAAGTACGGCAATGGCCACCAATCAAAGAGCTACCCGAAGCGCAAGCTGCTACCGGAATTCGACGAGGAGGCCATAGAGCCTCCACCGTCCAAAAATAAAGGGGCTGCCTGGTTGGATAGACGGCCAGATGACAGGCCAAATTCTGACAGCGGCGCCACACATAAATCAACCAACGAACTTGGAAGGATAGATGGCCCAGCCAGGTCCATCTACGGGCCAAAGGAGAAGGCCCCAAGAAGCAAGGCAACACGCCAAGTGTCCGATGATAGCGGCACACACAAATACAGGGGCGCCGCGCACCCACTATGTTTCACCGACGAGGTGCTGGGCCATGAATTCCCAGCAGGATTTAAACCCATAAACATAGAGGCCTATGATGGAACAACAGACCCTGGAGTCTGGATAGAAGACTATATACTACATATACACATGGCTAGAGGAGACGATCTCCATGCCATAAAATACCTACCCCTCAAGCTTAAAGGGCCAGCCCGTCATTGGCTTAAAAGCCTCCCAGCAAACACTGTTGGAAGTTGGGAAGAGCTCGAGGACGAGTTTAGAGCAAATTTTCAAGGGACTTATGTCCGTCCTCCGGATGCAGATGATCTAAGTCATATAACTCAACAGCCCGGAGAGTCAGCGCGGAAATTCTGGAACAGGTTTCTTACCAAAAAGAACCAAATAGTCGACTGTCCGGACGCCGAAGCCTTAGCAGCTTTCAAGCACAATGTCCGAGACGAATGGCTCGCCAGGCACCTCGGTCAAGAGAAACCGAGGACAATATCCGCACTAACAAGCCTCATGACCCGCTTCTGTGCGGGAGAGGATAGCTGGCTAGCAAGATGCAGCACCAGCGACCCAAGTACATCCGAGATAAGAGATGGAAACGGAAAATCACGGCACAGAAAAGAGCAGCGCCGGAGTAAAGAGAAAAGCCTAAAGAGCACGGCAGTCAACGCCGGATTCAAAAGCTCGCGGCCCAACAACAAGACATAGCCTCTAAAGGATGACAGCGACGATTTGTCCAACTTAAACAAGATTTTGGGTCGGATATGTCAAATCCACAGTACCCCCGGAAGGCCTGCAAATCACACCCACCGAGATTGTTGGGTTTTTAAATAGTCCGGCCGACTAAACACCGAACACAAGGGGCTCGACGCGTTAAGCGAAGATGATAAACCCCACCAGCAGAGCACCGGAAAACAAAAGACTTTCCCACAAGGGGTCAAAGCAGTAAACTCACTCCATGTGATAATACGGAAAAATGGTGCGGCAATTTCTAAAAAGAGCTTCGCGCGGTCCAACCCAGCAGACCGTAGAGATTGGATATCAAAACCAATCACTTTCGACCACCTGGATTATTCCAGAAGCGTTCGAAACACGGGACGGACTCCCCTGATATTGAATCCCATAATAGACGGATTACAATTTACCAACATCCTAATGGACGGAGGCAGCGACTTAAACTTGCTGTATTCAAAAACAGTCCGAAGGATGGGAATAAACCCTGCCAAAATCCGACACAGCCGCACTTCCTTCAAAGGAGTGACGCCAGGCCCTTACGCCAAGTGCACAACCTCCATATTACTAGAAGTCGTGTTCGGATGGCCGAACAATTTTCGACGAGAAAAATTAATTTTTCATATCGTCCCGTTTGAAAGTGAATATCAAGCACTCTTGGGACGAAAGGCTTTTGTCCGCTTTAACACCATACCGCATTACGTGTCTCTTACACTCAAGATGCCCGGTCCGCGTGGCGTTATTTTAGTGCGAGGGTCACTTAAAGACCTCGGACTCGGATAGACGAATCCGGCTTCAGCAGGCTAGGGGCTCCCTAGCCGCATACCCCTTCATAGGGGGCTGAGCGCACAAACAACCGCGGGTTCATACAAACCCTGCTTTAATTATTCATATTTCTTATTTTACACATATTTTTCGCACGAATTGTTTTTAAACTAAACGTTCCTCTCTTTCTACAAATGAACAACGTGCATACCCGTCCAGGATAACGGCGCAACGGAGACACAGGCGCAGACGTGCAGTAGGGACCCGTTGTGAGGATTCTTTTCAGATTAAGACCCTGCGTAAACCTTTTTTACTGTCTCTTGTTGTTATTCTCCCTTGGTTTCTTCCCATAATCAAAGCGGAGCCTGACGTTTTGGCATCGGCCGCGTCAGAAGACCATGCCCGTACCTGGACACTAGGGGCTTAGGGCATTATTCTGCCTATTATTATAAAGACCGAACACCTTAGGGAGTGTTCGGCGTCTCGAGTTAGGCATTATATGCATCAGCTCCAAATCATGTCTTTGGTCAAATGTTGGGTTTGCCCGGCTCCTGCGTTTTGCTGCCTTACGTTCCGTATCATCGGCTAACGCGGCACCAGGAGAACTACTCCGATTGTGCCCCAGTTCGGCTGGGCGAGCACCTCAGTAGAGAAAGCCGAAAACTGATTGTCATGATACAGCGAGAGACTGGTCAACCACTCGATCGACTACCGGAATGTTTAGAATTCCCCGCTTTGACGAAGGACCGTTTCCCGGTCAGGCACATACGCGCCCCGAATTCGGAGAAGTGCGGTGCCACCAGGGGCTATATCGTAGCCCCACCCTCGAGCTCCACTGGCTAAGTGAAAGTGATAAAGCATTATAGTCCGGATTGCCTCGTTTGCTACGCTACCACCTCCTTAAACAGGACCGAGACGTCGGATTAAGTGTGAAAACGCGCTATTTTTGCGAACACCCCCGCACCTTGTGCGTGGGGGCTGAAGCCGAAGACTGCAATCTTTCAAGTTATACAAATGTATATGTAAACGGCCGCACAGGAGAAGATTCACTACTTGGGACGCACAAGTATAAAAAGCAGCTATAGCACAATAATTGTGTTACAAACTAAAATGTTCATTTGAACATGACATTTTTTGAGCACTGCGACTCTATTACACGAGCGCCACGCATAACCTCCCCAAAATAGTGCTCGGCGGGGAGCCGGTTTTTATCCGAGCTCCGGGCGGCAACAGCGGTGGCATCCATCTCCGTCCAATGCGCCTTCACGCGGGCAAGAGCCATCCGCGCACCCTCGATGCAGGCCGACCGCTTCATCTCCTTGATATGCGGCACCGCTCCAAGGAATTGCTGCAGTAAGCCGAAGTAGCTCGTCGCCTTGGGCCTCTCTGGCCAGACATGAGCCACAATGTCAGTCATGGCAAGTCCGGACAATCTATTTAGCTCGGCCCATTTGGCCAACCAGTCTGTCAACGAAAGCGAGCGGTCCGGACTATGGAATTGAGACCAGTATAGCTCTTCCGTCTTGTGATCCTCCTGGCCCCGTAAGTGCTCAACGGCATCAGCCGCACTTGCAGCTAAGTCCATATAAGGATCTTCCGGACTCCACAGCCGCACAAATTGAGCATACTTTTGATCCATAAACCGGCGACGCAGCAGAAAAGGCTTGCCAGCCACGATATCTCCGGCTTGGCGCAGTTCCTCCTTCATGGCCCGCATTGCAGAGCGGGCATCCTTGGCTTCGGCGGTGGCCTTCTTCAGGTCTTCCCGTTCTGACAAGCGCTCCTTTTCAAGAGCCTCATTGCGGTCAGCAGCATCTTTTCCTTTCATGGCCAATTCGGCCACCTCTTTCCTGCTTAGGCAGTGTGCAGCCTTTTTGGCTTTCAACTCCTCGGCCGCCCTCGAGGCAGCCGCGTCACTCCTTCGGGCTTGCTCCTTCGCTTGGGCAAGTTCGGCCCGAAGGCTCTCCACAGCAGCAGCACCGTCTGTACAACAGCATAGAAATTTATCAAAGGAGGATTTTGACCCCCTTAGTAAAGCGACTGCAGAGAACTCATTTACCTTGCGACTCATCAAGTCGTCGGTTGACAAGTGCGATGTCCGCATTCGCCACGTCAAGTTGCCGATTTAACTCGGCAAACCCACTAGTCCGGCTAGCCCCCGGACTATTCGCCACCTGCATAGGAACGGTGGCATTTATTACTCATGATTTCGATCCTCGGCACGCTGTCGTTTTCGACAACCTACCGAGTCTCAGGGGCTACTATCTATACAGGGCGCATTTTCATATGCAAAACTGTTAATAAACAAAGAGATGCGTTATTTTCGCGTACCTCAAACCCCGCCAGCAAGCTCATAGCGGCATTGCGCAATCCGCTCTCGGCGGACGAGATCCTTCCAATCACCACACGCATCAACGCACGGTGATCTTCCGAGATGGACACCCTCTCAAGCAGATTCTTCAGTTCTCCCGGCCGGATACTAGCGGGTGCCGAACTCTCTGGCCCCTCCGGACTCGGGGATACCCTCCGTGACGATACTTCAGGCTCGTCTGCCTTATCTGACGGCGCAGCAAACGGAGGCATTTCGCTCTCCATCATCTCCGGAAGAAGGTCCCCCGAAGACGAACTCCTCTGAGAAGGCTGCAGATCCGAACTGCAAGATAAATATTTCAGTTACTCACAGAAGGTCTTTCCTTACTAATTAACTCCCCTTTTCATACTCACGGCTCGCTGGAGGGCTGATCCTTTGGTGATGATTGTGCGTCCGGATTCTCTCCGGACGCCGGACTCCCCGGTGAAGATTTCTTCCCACGCTTAGGGGCTTTGGCCTCCGGATCTTCGGAGGCGGTCCTCTTCTCCCCTTGGAAGGAGGGGTTTTTTCCCCTCTCTTCAGATGCCCCTCGGGGCGGAATAATAGCTCCTTTGTTTTCCCCATCGCCCCCTTCTGTGGGCGCCACCTCCAACATTCTGACCAGCACGGGCTCTAGTGCGGTCTCGGGGAGGGGGGCCGGACACCATATCAGCCTCGATTGTGCTACCCACTCCTATGGAGAGTAATGGGTCAGGAGGCGAACTCTAGAAGAAAAGATAAACAGAGCGTCCGAACTATGAGCTATTTACCTGGGTATCTGGGCGATCGCGGCTTAGGCCTGCGTCCTCGGCCGATTTCGGACACGCCGCCTGCGGTCCGAAGAACAACTTATACATCTCCACGGGTGTTGCACCCATGAAGTGTTGGCGAATCTGAGGTCTCTCCGGGTTGAACTCCCACAGACGGAGAGGACGACGTTTGCAGGGCAGAAGATGCCTGATTAGCATAACCTGCATCACCACAATCAGATTGATCTCCCTCGCCTAGAGGTTTCAAATCCGGCCCTGCAATAAGGGCACGTCTTCGGACGGCCCCCAATTGAGCCCTTGGTTGACCCATGACATCAGTTGGCATGGAGGTCCCAGGCGGAAAGAAGGTGGCGACTTTTGCTTGCTGCCCTTCGGAGCGGTGATATAGAACCACTCCTGTTGCCACAACCCGAGTTCCTCTTGGAAGGAACCCTTGGGCCATGGGGCGTCGGCCTTTTTGCTTATGGCCGCCCCGCCGCACTCTGCTTGACGCCCCCCGATCATCTTCGGCTCCACCTTGAAGGTCTTCAACCACTGGCCAAAGTGGGGGGTGACGCGGAGGAAGGCTTCGCAGACGATAATGAATGCGGAGATGTGGAGGATGGACTCCGGAGCCAAGTCGTGAAAGTCCAGCCCATAGTAGAACATGAGCCCTCTCACGAAGGGATCCGTCGGGAAGCCTAAACCCCGACGGAGGTGGGACACGAAGACAACAAACTCACCGGGCTCGGGGCCGGGCACGGCCTTCCCTTGGGCAGGCAACCTGTGCGAAACCTCATAGGCCAGGTACTTGGCCTCATGCAACTTCAATATGTCCTCCTCTGTGACGGAGGAGGGCATCCACCGGCCCTGGAGGTCGGAGCCGGACATGGTTGAGGATCCGAAGCGCTCGAATCTGAGGCTCTGGGTGTTGGAACTGGGAGCGAGGAAGGGATTCGATGCGAGATTGAAGAACAAGGACAAGCCTTGGTCCCCTTATAAAGAGAAAAAAATACCAAGAGCTGTCTCCGTGACCGTTTGGGATTCACCTTCGATAGAGGAGACGTGGCGATGGGAACGGTTGGGTTACCCACGCACGTATTGATGAGAATCCCGGAATAAGGGGAACACGATCTCTGCTTCGACAAGACGTGCCAAGGAAACCGCTTCGCTAAACGTGCTGAGGTGGTATAGTAAAAAACGATTCAAACAAAGGCTTGGTGGCGGTGTGATGTCACGCCGCACAATACGTCAGCAGATTAAGCTAAGTGTACATTTTATTCTCTCTACGGTGGAATGTGGAAATTATTTTTGCAGAGCCGGACACTATCCTGGTGTTCATGATCTTCTCTGGATTATTCAAGGGAGGAACCCGCCTTGCAATGCCGAACAGTGTGCGCGCCGGACTGATCGTCATTGAAGCCTGCTTCAGGGGCTACTGAGGGAGTCCTGGACTAGGGGGTGTCCGGACAGCCGGACTATCATTATCCGCCGGACTCCAAGACTACGAGGATACAAGATTGAAGACTCCGGCTCGTGTCCGGATGGGATTTTCCTTGGCGTGGAAGGCAAGCTTGGCAATACGGATATGTAGATCTCCTACCATTGTAACCGACTCTATGTAACCCTAGCCTCTCCGGTGTCTATATAAACCGGAGGGCTCTAGTCCGTAGGACAACATACATTACAACAATCATACCATAGGCTAGCTTCTAGGGTTTAGCCTCCTTGATCTCGTGGTAGATCCACTCTTGTACTACCCATATCATCAATATTAATCAAGTAGGACGTAGGGTTTTACCTCCATCGAGAGGGCCCGAACCTGGGTAAAAACATCGTGTCCCTCGTCTCCTGTTACCATCTGCCTAGACGCACAGTTCGGGACCCCCTACCCGAGATCCGCCGGTTTTGACACCGACAGTGTCCCCCAGAGGAGATAAGCTAAGATATGTGC
The DNA here is from genome assembly GCF_002162155.2 of Triticum dicoccoides. Taxonomy (NCBI): domain Eukaryota; kingdom Viridiplantae; phylum Streptophyta; class Magnoliopsida; order Poales; family Poaceae; genus Triticum; species Triticum dicoccoides. The sequence goes on along the minus strand of NC_041381.1, from coordinate 320,001,573 downwards.
TCCAGATTCACTTTGATTCCTCCAACAATGAGGCAGAGTACGAGGCCCTTCTGTATGGGTTGCGCATGGCCATTTCACTCGGCGTCCGTTGCCTTATGGTTTATGGCGACTCGGATTTAGTGGTCAACCAAGTGATGAAGGAGTGGGACATGAGAAGCCCAGCCATGACTGGATACTGCAATGCAGTGAGGAAGCTGGAAAAGAAGTTTGAGGGGTTAGAGCTCCATCACGTACCCCGACTGAAAAATCAAGCAGCTGATGATCTAGCAAAGATAGGTTCCAAGAGAGAAGCCATTCCGAGTGGCGTGTTCTTGGAGCATATTCATACTCCGTCAGTTAAGGAAGACCCCTTCACTGAAGAAACCCCGCAACCCAAGAGTGCCACAGATCCGACTGAGGTGGAAGTCCCAGCAGTGGTCGACTTGGTTATGGAGATCTTGGTAGTCACACCCGACTGGACAATTCCATATATCGCATATATCCTGAGAAAAGAGCTCCTAGAGGATGAGGAAGAGGCTCGACAGATCGTCCGTCGATCCAAGGCCTTTACCGTTATCAAAGGACATTTATATAGAGAGAGCGCGACTGGAGTTGGTCAAAAGTGCATAACGCTAGAAGAAGGTCGAATCATTCTCAATGATATCCACTCGGGGACCTGTGGTCATCATGCGTCCTCTCAGACCATCGTGGCCAAAGCATACCGAGCCGGATTTTACTGGCCAAAGGCGAATGAGATGGCAAAGGAAATAGTGGACAAGTGCGAAGGATGTCAGTTCTACTCAAATATGTCACACAAGCCTGCGTCAGCTCTGAAGACCATTCCACTCGTTTGGCCTTTCGCAGTATGGGGGTTGGACATGGTCGGTCCCTTGAGAAAAGGTCGAAGTGGTTTCATGCATGTACTGGTGGCAGTCGACAAGTTCACCAAGTGGATTGAGGCAAAGCCAATCAAGAACCTTGACGCCGGTACTGCTGTTAGCTTCATCAGGGAACTGATATTCAGATATGGAGTCCCGCACAGCATCATTACAGATAATGGGTCGAACTTTGACTTGGAGGAATTCAGGGATTTCTGCAACTCTCAAGGCACATGAGTCGACTACGCTTCAGTCGCCCATCCGCAGTCGAATGGACAAGCAGAGCGAGCCAATGGCCTGATCCTCAAAGGATTGAAACCCCGACTGATGCATGATCTCAAGCATGCGGCTGGAGCATGGGTCGATGAACTACCCTCGGTGCTTTGGGGACTGCGGACCACACCCAATCGGTCGACCGGAAGAACTCCATTCTTCTTGGTCTATGGAGCTGAAGCAGTCTTGCCGAGTGACCTTCTTCACAATGCTCCTAGAGTTGAACTCTACAATGAAGCAGAAGCCGAACAAGCGCGACAGGACGCAGTCAACCTTTTAGAGGAAGAAAGGGAGATGGCTCTCATTCGATCGACCATCTACCAACAAGACTTGCGTCGCTTCCACGCCAGAAATGTGAGGGGTCGAGCCTTCCAAGAAGGAGATTTAGTTCTCCGAGTGGATCAGCAGAAACAGCACAAGCTCGCTCCTTCTTGGGAAGGGCCCTTCATCGTCACCAAGGTTCTCCACAACGGGGCATACCATCTCTACAACGTCGAACACAATATCGACGAGCCCCGAGCTTGGAACGCGGAACTACTCCGCCCATTTTACACTTAAAGTTTTCACTCGGATGAGTTGTAATAAAGTACTTCTGTAGTTCATGGATTACAAAATAATAGTGTCACAATTTCTCCATAATTTTTGTCACTTTTTATTTGTCCAATAAAATTTTCCCCTCAGTGGGTGACTTAGCCGCGAATCCGTTTCGCCTAAGTTTGTAAAATAAAATCCTTACCGAGTGGTGAGCCAGACTCCCACTCGGAGGCTTAGCCGCGAATCCGTTTCGCCTAAGTTTGTAAAAAAAATCCTTACCGAGTGGTGAGCCAGACTCCCACTCGGAGGATTAGCTGCGAATCCGTTTCGCCTAAGTTTAAACAAAATCCTACCGAGTGGTGAGCTAGACTCCCACTCAGAGGCTTAGCTGCAGACCAAGTACTCGCCTAAGTTATAAAAATCCTACCGAGTGGTAAGCCGGACTTCCACTCGGGGGCTTAGCTGCAGTCCAAGTACTCGCCTAAGTTATAAAAATCCTGCCGAGTGGCGAGTCAGACTCCCACTCGGGGGGCTTAGCTGCAGTTCAAACACTGGCCTAAGTACAAGGTGCGCTCGCAAGGAGGACGAGGTGCAGATCGACTGCGATCCTCTCCTCTGAGCTACGCCACAAATACAACGTGCGCTCGCAAGGAGGACGAGGTGCAGGTCGACTGCAACCCCCTCCTCTGAGCTACGCCATAAGTACAATGTGCGCTCGCAAGGAGGACGAGGTGCAGGTCGACTGCAACCTTCTCCTCTGAGCTACGCCACAAATACAATGTGCGCTCGCAAGGAGGACGAGGTGCAGGTCGACTGCGACCCTCTCCTCTGAGCTACGCCACAAGTACAATGTGCGGTCGTAAGGAGGACGAGGTGCAGGTCGACTGCGACCATTTCCTCTGAGCTACGCCACAAGTACAACGTGAAAATCCTACCGAGTGAACAGAAAACCCCTCACTCGGGGGCTTAGCTGCAGCCCAGTGCTCGCCTAAGATATAAAAATCCTACCGAGTGAAGAGCAAACCTCTCTCTCGGGGGCTTAGCTGCAGCCCCGTGCTCGCCTAAGATATAAAAATCCTACCGAGTGAAGAGCAAACCTCTCTCTCGGGGGCTTAGCTGCAGCCCCGT
>NC_041381.1:319976037-319998497 GCF_002162155.2 Triticum dicoccoides | reverse complement strand
GGGGGCTTAGCTGCAGCCCAGTGCTCGCCTAAGGTATAAAAATCCTACCGAGTGAAGAGCAAACCTCTCACTTGGGGGCTTAGCTGCAGCCCAGTGCTCGCCTAAGTTATAAAAATCCTGCCGAGTGAAGAGCAAACCTCTCACTCGGGGGGCTTAGCTGCAGCCCAGTGCTCGCCTAAGTAAATTAAGGAATAAGTCGACTGCAGTGAGCGTCTTGCTTTAAACCTGCAAAAGACATTTCGAACCAAAAGCAATCATATTCAAACATCAAATCCAAGTTCAGATCGATACCTAAAGGAACCGAAAGTGCTCAGGCGCTAAGCCTGTTAAGGTTTATCGGTTACAAAATCACTCGGCATACCGAGGCAAATTTAAAGTGTGGAGCTTAAAGAAGTTTTTTACCCCTCCTGTGGAGGGCTGGAAGGTGCAACGAACTCATCAAGATCAATTCCGTCAGCGATCCGAGTGGCGGCAACGATGAAGGTTTCCATGAAGGACCTGAAGTCGTGTTTCTTGGTGTTGGCCACCCGAAGAGCCGCCAGCTTGTCTTCTCGTGCATCCTTGCAGTGGACTCGGGCCAGACATAGAGCAACATCTGCACCGCACCTAGCGGAGGACTTTTTCCACTCCTGCACTCGACCGGGAACCGTGTTCAGTCGAGCCATCAGCGATTCGAGGTCGTTCTGGAGCGTCTCCCTAGGCCAGAGCGTTGAGTCGATGCGAGAAGTGGCGACCATCAGCCTTGCAAGATAGTCCACGACAGCTGCAACACGGGACTCCAGTCGGAACACATTCATGGCAACTTCATCGTTCACCGGAGAATTGACGGGGTCAAGGTTTGTTTCCAGCTGGCTAGTTTCCTCTTCAAAGTTTTGGCAAAATTCTGCAAGGACAATCACCGAGTCAAGGCAATGGTCGAATGGAAAGATCACTATTGAAAATGATTGTCGAGCGTAAAGGATTACCTTCGAGCATGAGGAACAACTTCTTCGCAAGACCACTCAGGAAGGCCTCCAGATCATTTTTCTTCCCAGTCAACTGACTGATCTTGTCGGTCAGGGCAGTTTTGTCAGTCTTCAATCGACTGACTTCCTTGTTGGCAATCCCAAGAGCAGCTTTCATATTAGTATTTTCTTCTTCGAGCTTGGTGACTGAAGCTAGCTTCTCGTCAGCAAGCTTGATCTTCTCAGCTAGCTCAAGGTCTTTTTTCTTCTGGGCCTCCTTCACCTTACCTGCAAGTTACAGCAAGATCAGATTTTGAAACAAATGAAGGAAAAAAGCAGTCGTCGAGGTCTCACCAAACATACCTTTGGTCTCCTCCTTTGCCTTCGTCAGATTCTCCTGAACCAGCTTCAGATCCAGCTCGAGCTGAATGTGCTTATTTTCCAGCTCAGTGTAACGAGCCGCAAGGTCACAGGATTTCTGCGAAGAACCAATCGACAAAATGTTAAGGATAGTTCAATTCCGAGTGGATAAGAGAAAATCATGCGTTTCTAAGACTACAGCCGAATACAAACATTCGACCGTAGTCTTGGGGACTACACCCAGTGGGTGCACTCAGCGTGCCCCCACTAGTTCTATTAAAGACAGAGTCGACCAGTCGACCCCAAAAAAAAACAAGACAAGACGTATTCTTTAGACTGTAATCGACTACAAGCAGTCGACCACAGTCTCGGGGACTACACCCAGTGGGTGCACTCAGCGTGCCCCCACCGGTTTGGGAAATCTATTCGCCTCAGTCGAACGACGGAAACACTTTACTTATAAAGCCTAAGGCCGACTGCCAGCAGTCGACCTTAGCCTTGGGGACTACACCCAGCGGGTGCACTCAGCGTGCCCCCGCTAACACGGAGTTTCAATCGACACACCCAGTGGGTGACTGCTATGGATTCCGGAAAGAAAAGTTTTTTGATAGCATATCCTAACAGAACAAGCGATGGTCGACTGACCTGAACATTGCTTTGAAGGGCGGAGCTGGCGTTGTAAGCTGCTTGACTTGCTTCCCGGATGGCCTTCACCTGCTCCATCATGACTCCTGCTTGGCGTATCGCTTCCTTCGCAGCGCTGGCTTGGTCCTCTGGGACGTGGTGCATCATGAAGAGAGAAGGTTGTGCGGCACTCGATGAAGCAGGATGAGCACTCATCAACGGCACCGCGAAAGACACGGTGTGTCGAGTGGTGTTCTCCTCCTCCGCGACCAGAGACTCGGGCGCCGTCACATCCTGTGCCACCCTGCCGGCAGACGCTTTCCTGCTCCTCCTGTGCTTCAGCGGTTCCTCATCGTCATCGTCATCAGGAAGAGTGATAACGACATTGGATGAGACTACAGAAAAAATCAGAATTAGGGGCGAAGAATCAATCGACTAAAAATGGAATTAAGAGTATAGTACCAGGGTTTGAGGTTGCCGCATCCTCCATCTCATGGTCGTCAGCCCTGGCTGAGGTCTCAGAAGTAGCAGCACTGCAATCCCAAAGAATCAGTCGGTTAACTCAAGTATCAATCAGAGACAAAGCTCGCACAAAACAAGAAGACTTAAGCAACATGTTTACCCTGATATGGTGGGGATGGACACCTTCATCTTCGGCAGGAGCTTGGTCGGCTTTGACGGGGCCACCCTGGACTGCTTCGGCGCCTTTTCAGTCGGCACCGGAGATGTGGTCCGAGGGCGCTTGGTCGACTGCGCGACAGTCGCAACCCCCTTGCCACGTTCAGTCACAGGGTCATGGGCAAGCTTCGACCGCCTTTCCGAGCGCGGTGGTGCGACCTCCTCCTCCTCCTCTTCTTCTTCCTCCTCGTCGTCATCATCGTCATCATCATCCTCGGCGGCATCTGAGTCCCACTCCTCCTGGCTCTCGCCCCTGCTCGCTTCTCCCTCTTCAGTCGGAGCCTGTGCTCCATTGGGTATTGAGTACAGTTCTGTGAGGGCCTGATAGACATCAAGGCAAAGATTAATCGACCAATCTACGGAGAAAACAGAAATAAATATGACAAGAATACAATGGAAGGTAGAGCGGACATACCTTGTCTGGGACGCTGTGATGGTCGAGTGGAGGAATCCTTCTGGCTCCACGGGGATTATCCTTGTTCCCAGTGATCGCGGCCATCCACCTTTCCAGCGTGGCATCGTCGACTGCTTCTGGGTGGATCCGAGTCTCGTGTTCAGTTCCGCAGTACAACCACATGCAATGGCTCCGGAACTGAAGAGGCTGGATACGTCGCCTAAGAAAAACCTCCAAAAGATCCATACCAGTTATGCCCTCTCGAACCAACTGAACTACACGTTCCATCAGCATCTTCACGTCGGCTTTCTCCTCCGGAATCACCTTCAGAGAGGAGGGTTTGTTCACCCGGTCCATGGTAAACTGAGGGAGTCCACTCGACTGCCCCGGTGTCGGCTCATTCTGGCAGTAGAACCAGGTCGACTGCCAGCCCCTGACTGACTCGGGGTACGTCATGGTTGGGAATGTGCTCTTGTTCCTCATTTGGATCCCCAGACCTCCACACATCTGGACAACTTGGGTTTTTTCGTCGCCTGGGCTCGCCTTCTTCACGGTCTGAGAGCGACACGTGAATATGTGCTTGAACAAGCCCCAGTGCGGTCGACAGCCCAGAAAATTCTCACACATGGACACAAACGCGGCAAGATAGGCGATAGAATTCGGGGTGAAGTGGTGGAGTTGCGCTCCAAAGAAGTTCAAGAAACCACGGAAGAAAACACTCGGTGGCAAAGAAAATCCGCGGTCGACGTGGGTAGCCAGAAGCACGCACTCACCCTCTTCCGGTTGGGGCTGCCACTCTTTCCCCGGAAGCCTTGCGGCTCCGTGGGGGATCAGACCGTCGTTGGCCATGTCGAGGAGATCCTTCTCCGTGATGGTCGACCGGATCCAATCTCCCTGGACCCAGCCGTTCGGCAGACGAGATCTAGACGAAGACCCGCCGCGACTGGTGGTTCTCCCCTTCGCCTTCTCCATCGTCGATGCCTTCTTCGCGCTTTCCAGCGCCGCCTTCTTCTCCTTCACCATGGCTGCCGGCGAGACGCGCGAGGAGAGGTTGTGCGGAGGCGAGAGCGGGCGCATTGGGCGGAGACAAGGAGAGCAGAGAGGGAATGCAGAGGCACTGTTCAAAAACCCTCGCCGGGCGCATTTATAAGATCCCTTTCCAGTGGATGACAGGTGGGCCCGGTCGATCTAATCATATCCCAAAATAGTCGCGCGGACGCGATACGTGGCGAAAAAAGTGGCGCGAGAATCGAGGCGTCTATGCCCTATCCCATCCGAGTGCCGCGGTCCGCCCCGCTTCGCGCGCTTCCCCAAATTTCATATCCCGCAGAATCCGCTAACGGCAGATCGGTCTGTCAGACGCGGGATCTCCTGCAATCCGTCCCTCGGAAATTGTCAAAGTCCAAAAGATCACTCGACGAAAGAAAAGAATGGATCGAGTCGACTGAAGAAAAGTTGCTCGTTATCAACAAAGAAATTCTTGGTCCAAAACAACACATGACCAGTATGCAAAAGCCAGTCGGAAACAACATCAACTCCTTCCTCACTCAAGCCTCAATCCATTCGGGGGCTAATGATGGAGTCATGTACCTAGGGTAGGGTCATAGACCTGATCTAAGTACCCTACCCAAGGACACCTTTAGAAGAGATCACCTTCCAGTCGACCTACGAGGAGCCCACTCGACTGATTTGAAGGACTCGACCATGAAGACTCACTCGACCACCAGAAGGTCAAGGAGCACTCTGTACTGCAACGGTGTGTAATTAAGTAGACTTTATGATAGTTAAGACACTTTATGTGGGGCGTTACCAGTAACGCCCCGGACTTAATGTACTTTAAACGCTTCATTACGTGGGCTGGCAAGGGTCCTGGCGCACTCTATATAAGCCACCCCCTCCACAGGCAGAAGGGTTCGCACCCCTGTAACTCATATACACATAATCCACTCGACCACCTCCGGGCACCGAGACGTAGGGCTTTTACTTCCTCCGAGAAGGGCCTGAACTCGTACATCTCTTGTGTTTACAACCTCTCCATAGCTAGGACCTTGCCTCTCCATACCTACCCCCCACTTTACTGTCAGACTTAGAACCACGACACCTGTGAATTGTATAATGCATTGGTTGTTTGAACCTGATGGATATGAATAAAGCTATAGCCTACTTTCAAGTTTAAATTAGGTACAATTTTAAATAGCAGCAGTTAAATTAGGGCAAAATTATGGTGTGCAGGTCATTACGGCGCACACAGTTAATAAAGCACAACGTGTGCGATATACATCATAATCCAACACGGTTCACGGAGTGGAAACATGTGTAACAATGCACACAGTTGTTGTTTGCGAAGCGTGTGTGATGTTAGACACTATCACATACGGTGCGGGAAAACTAAATGCGTGTGAATGTCTACCTATCGTACATGGTTTATAATCATGAACTGTTTGTGATGTGCCAGGCATCGTAAACATAGAGCCGTGCCTAGAAAACTCCCGTGCCTGGAATCTGCCTGGGTTTTGGTAAAAACCACAAAAATCTGACTATGATGGCAATGCCAGCACAAACGAGTAGCAAGGATGAATCGTTTCGGATATGCGAGACATCGGAAATGGTTATAGAGGGGCAACTGTATGCATCAAGGCTCCCTATCCCCGACGGTTTTTGGGTCGTGTGGGAAGGACCCCCTAATCGCCCACACTCACTAGGCGACAGTTCCAAATGTCGTTGCAGAAAGGGGTTTCAAACTATTTGTATAGCACCGATGCATAGCAGTGTAAGCACCACATGTTGAAGGATATATGACAATATAACTTATCTGTGAATATAAGAAAACATAATTCATTACGTTGTCTTCCTTGTCCAACATCGACAATTTGGCATAAAATACTTAGTGGGGGCTCACAATCATAAAATATGTCCAAGATAGTATATTTGCATGTGAATCTTCTCATCCCTTATTAATTCTTTCATGAATTGCATGCTTGACCAATGCTATGTTTTTCAACTTCCAACAAATTTTACCACTTATACTTTTCCTTATGTAATGTAATTACTTTCCATAAGATTAGCATATGATCTTTTTCATTATTTTCATTCATAGGATTGAAACATAAAAGTAAAGAAGCAAAAACTCAAACTACTCTTTATTATATAACTCTCAACTCGATTACATAGATAGATAGATCACGAAGCTAGACCTCGAAAATAGATCATACAAAACTTTTATTCAACTAAATCACGAAATAACTAAGGATCAAACTAAAGTAGGTAAAGATAATAAAAGTGATGGTGATACGACATCGGGGCATCTTCCCCAAGCTTGGCACAAGCCAAGGGATGTGCCCATATGCTCAGGTCTCCTTCTTCGGTGATGGTGGTGGTGATGAAGTGGTGGCCTTGGCCTCCGGCTTCCATGGCTTAGGTTCACCATCATAAAAAGATGCACGAGTCTCCGGAGTCCTAAAACTTGCAGCTAAACTCATATCTCTGAATCTTGCCTCATACTCGAAATTTTGAATTTGAAGATCATAAACTTGGCCTTGGAGATAATTGATTCGCTGACCGAGGTTGAAGATTATGTCCTTCATAGACTGGCCATTGATAACCCACAAGTATAGGGGATCGAACAGTTTTCGAGGGTAGACTATTCAACCCAAATTTATTGATTCGACACAAGGGGAGCCAAAGAATATTCTCAAGTATTAGCAGCTGAGTTGTGAATTCAACCACACCTGAAAGACTTATATCTGCAGCAAAGTATTTAGTAGCAAAGCAGTATGGAAGTAACAGTAACGGTGGCAAAAGTAACAGTAGCAATTTTGTAGCAATCGTAACAGTGGCAACGGAGAAGTAACTAAGCAAAGATCAATATGTGAAAAGCTCGTAGTCAATGGATCAATGATGGATAATTATGTCGTATGCAATTCATCATGCAATAGTTATAACATAGGGTGACACAGAACTAGCTCCAGTTCATCAATGTAATGTAGGCATGTATTCCGAATATAGTCATACGTGCTTATGGAAAAGAACTTGCATGACATATTTTGTCCTACCCTCCCGTGGCTGCGGGGTCATATTGGAAACTAAGGGATATTAAGGCCTCCTTTTAATAGAGTATCGTACCAAAGCATTAGCACTTAGTGAATACACGGACTCCTCAAACTACGGTCATCACCGGGAAGTGTCCGGACTATTGTCACTCCGGGGTTTGCTGGATCATAACACGTAGTAGGTGACTATGACTTGCAAGATAGGATCAAGAACTCATATATATTCATGAAAACATAGTAGGTTCAGATCTAAAATCATGGCACTCGAGCCCTAGTGACAAGCATTAAGCTTGGGAAAGTCATAGCAACATCAATCTTAGAACATAATGGATACTAGGGATCAAACCCTAACAAAACTAACTCGACTATATGGTAAATCTCATCCAACCCATCACCGTCCAGCAAGCCTATGATGGAATTACTCACGCACGGCGGTGAGCATCATGAAATTGGTGATGGGGGATGGTTGATGATGACGATGGTGACGGATTCCCCTCTTTAGAGCCCCGAACAGACTCCAGATCAGCCCTCCCGAGGAAGATTAGGGCTTGGCGGCGGCTCCGTGTTGTAAAACGTGATGAATCCTTCTCTCTGATTTTTTTTCTCCCTGAAAGTGAATATATAGAGTTGGAGTTGAGGTCGGTGGAGGTCCAAGTGACCCACGAGGCAGGGGGCGCGGCCCAGGGGGTGGGCGTGCCCTACACCCTCGTGGACAGGGTGTAGGTCCCCCTCTGTTGATTCCATGGCCAATATTTTTTATTAATTCCAAAACGTGACTCCGTGGAGTTTCGGGCATTCTGAGAACTTCTATTTCTGCACAGAAATAACACCATGGCAATTCTGCTGAAAACAACGTCAATCCGGGTTAGTTCCATTCAAATCATGCAAGTTAGAGTCCAAAACAAGGGCAAAAGTGTGTGGAAAAGTAGATACGTTGCAGACGTATCAACTCCCCCAAGCATAAACTTTTGCTTGTCCTCAAGAAATTCAGTTGACAAACTGAAAGTGATAAAGAAAAACTTTTACAAACTCTGTTTGATCTTGTTGTCTCAAGTATGTAAAGCCAGCATTCAAGTTTTTAGCAAAGATTATGAACTAAGCACATTCACTATAACAGTTAGGTCTCACATTTACTCATATCAATGGCATAATCAACTAGCGAGCAATAATAATAAATCTTGGACGACAACACTTTATCAAAACAATCATAATATGATATAACAAGAAGGTATCTCTCTAGCCCTTTCAGAGACCGCAAAACATAAATGCAGAGCACCCCTGAAGATCAAGGACTGACTAGACATTGTAATTCATGGCAAAAGAGATCCAGTCACAGTCATACTCAATATAAATTAATAGCAATGCATGCAAATGACAGCGGTGCTCTCCAACTGGTGTTTTTTAATAAGAGGATGATGAATCAACATAAAAGTAAATAGATAGGCCCTTTTTTTTTACTATAAATAGTAGGGTAAACCCCCACTGCAACTTTTATTAATTAAAAACTAGGTAAAGTAGTCTTAAGGGCTTGAGGTAAGCCCTAGAGCAGAAAAAAAAGGAAAAGACATCAAGAGAAATCTAAGAAAAAGGTCTACAACAAGAAAAAGAAGAGAAAGTAAAAGAACTGAAAGAAACAAAAAGAAACAAAAAAGAAGATTACAACAGAGTATCCAACCTGGTAGAGAACTGCCTCTCATGCTTCTGTTTTATTCTATATTTCAGCAGTTTTAGCTCCTCCAGATAGATGAATCTGGAAAGTGGGTGTTATATTCTCAAATATCTTGTTATTTCTGGTTATCCAAATGGCCCATGATCCTAGGATGATGATCTCCATAAAGAATGGACAATGCATCTTATCTTTCAGATCTTGAAAAGCTTCTAGAACTGATAAATTTGGAGTTCTTGTAGGACAATTGTAGTCCCAGCATTGCCTTGCAAAAGAGCAGCCCGAAAATAGATGATGTAAAGTTTCTTCCTGCTGGCAATCTCTTACAGCACAATTGTATGCTTCTAAAACAAAGTTCTTCCTCCAAAGCAAGTTCCTTGTATTGACTCTATCATGCAGCAGCTTCCAAAAGAAAACCTTGTTTTTTGGCTGACAGCATCACTTCCAAATCCAATTGAAATGTGCAGGAGCCTGCTTGTGTCCAATCAGCACTTTGTAAGCCTTGATGGATGAATGGAATTCATTTTCCCAAACGTAACTCCAAGTGTTCAGAGAGTCTATATACTCAGACTGTTTCATAGAGATGCATATATCTTCCACTTGTAGAAATTCCTCATAGGCTTCTGTTGTGAGTGGTAGGTGAAACAAGTCCTAGAGGTATTCAGTGTTGATTACTGTTTTGACATTTATTTGTGGGTTTTTGACAAAAGAATGAAGGTGATGGTATTTATGCTTGAAAATGGCTAGGTGCCACAGATCATCCCAGATCAATGATGTCTTACCATCTCCCGCATTACATCTAGCAATTGCTTTGTATTGATCAATGAGAGACATGTTTGATTTCCACCAAAAAGAGCCAATCATATTATCTCCTGGAAGTTTCCCATGAGAATAATAAGTTTCCCAGATTAATTGTACCCAAGGTATATCATGTCTATTGAAGAATTTGTGCAGATTTTTCATCAAAAGAGTTTTGTTGTGAGTGTATATATCCATGATTCCCAATCCTCCCTGACTTTTTGGCCTGCAGACTGTGTGCCACGCCACCAAAGCTGGTCTTCTATCTTCCATGTCAGAGCTCCTCCAGAGACAGTGTCTTAAATATTTGATTATCTGTTTCTTAATTGTGATAGGAATATCAAACAGCTCATGAAGAAGACAGATAAAGAAGATAGGACTGATTTCACCAATAGAACCTTTCTGCTTGTGTCATGAAGATCGAAATGCCAGCTAGTCTCTTTGCAATTCTGTTAACAAGGGGAAGACACTGCTCCACAGTTGGCTTGTATATTCCCAAAGGAACCCCAGATAGGTAAATGGGAATGTCCTCTAGCACATTGCAGTGTGTTTGTGAAGATATCCACTCTATATTCCTCAATGTTCAAAGGTACCATTATTGATTTGGCATAGTTAACCTTGAGACCAGTTGCTGAGGCAAATGTATTTAAAAGAGCTTTGAGACAAATCAAGTGCCTAGCATCTGCTTGCATGACAACCAGAGTATCATCAGCATACTAAACAATTGGGAAGTCAGGGAAAGAAATCACCTGAAGTGGGGATGTAATAAGATTTAATATCATGGCTTTGTTCAGAATAGTTTTAAGCAGGTCAGCAGCAAGAACAAAAATTAAAGGAGAATAAGGACCTCCCTGTCTCACTCCTCTCTTTATGTAGAATTTCTTCCCGGGCACTCCATTTAACATCACATCAGAAGAGGTAGAAGAAAAGAGTAGTTGCATCCATGATATCCATTTATCCCAAAACCTTTTGCTCTGCAAATCTCAATGATAGCTTGATGTTCAATTGTGTCAAAAGCTTTTTCAAAATCCAATTTAACTACCAACATTTCCTCCTTTGACTTATGGCACTGATGGATATATTCATAGGCCCATCCTAGAGAGTCTTGAATCACTCTGTCCTTGAGAAAACCATACTGATTAATGTGTACCAATTTGATAATTATTTTTTGCAGTCTGTTTGCCAGCAGCTTTGTGATAATCTTAAGCACCCATTGAGCAAAGAAATGGGTCTGAAATCATTTGGTGTGAGTGGTACTTCTTTTTTTGGAATCAGAGTAATGAAGGAAGTGTTTATACTTTCCAGATTCATAGTGCTAGCATGGAAAGCCATGATGAGATCAATAACATCCTCTTTGATAATATCCCAACAAGCTTTGATGAATTCATTGTTGAAACCATCACTACCTGGTGATTTATGAGCTGGTAGATTTTAAACCACCTCTTCAATCTCCTCCTGGGTGAACTGTTCCTCTAATTGTGAGAACACTTGAGGATCTACTATGTGTTCATACAGATCATGGTTATCAAAATGCATTGTGTGACCATTTCATTGACCCAATCTATCTCTGAAAGCCTCCCATAAAATTGCAGCTTTTCCCTCATGATCTGTAACCTCCACTTGGTCCTTATTCAACAACATTGCAATTTTATTATGCCTATGATTAATGGAAGCTTTTGTGTGGAAGAACTTAGTGTTTTCATCTCCAAACTTAACACCTTTAATTTTACCTCTCTGCTTCCAATAAACCTTCTGATTGTTAAGAACAGTCAACAAGCACTCTTTGAGAATAATTCTACAGTTATTCTCAAACAAAGAAAGATTCCTGGATTCTTCAATCAAGTCCCAAAAGAAGATGCAAGCATTTAGATCCTCAATTTGTTTTTCATGCATGAGAGGCTTTTAGCCCACAGTTTTAGAGCTCTTCTCAGGTTTTTGAATTTAGCATTGATCTTTTTTGCCTAGTCAGTAAAGCCCACTGGTATATTACAAGCCGCCTGAACCACTTGTTTAAAAGAGCTGTGTTTTAACCAATAGTTTTCAAATATGAATACCTTGGGCTTGGGAATATTTGTGCCAATCTTGATCTTGCATGGAAGGTGGTCAGAAATAGGTTTTTCCAAAGGAAGAGCCATGGAGTTAGGGTAACTAGTCATCCAAGCTGCAGAAGTAAAAACCCAGTCTAGGTTCTCAAGGAGTGGAGATTCCTGCATGTTGCTCCAACTGTATTGTCTACCTTTCAAAGGTAGTTCAATAAGCCCCACAATACTGATAGCCTCATTAAATAAAAGCATCTCATTGACATCTCCTCCAGGTCTATTCTTGTTCTCAGGTGATCTGATGAAATTGAAATCACCCATGACTATCCAGTCCACCTTATTTGGCATTTGGATATTGCTAAACCAATCAATAAATAAAATCTTTTCCTCATGTCTGCATGGCCCATATATGTTAAAGAGAATCCACTTGTTTGAAGAAATATTACAGGTGAATTGTATGGAAAGAGAAAATTTGTTCTAAAAAAGCAGTTCTCCTATGAAAATAGATCCATTCCAAGCAGTTAGGATTCCACCAGAGGCCCCAATTGAAGGCAAAAATTCAAATTTGTTAAATATTTGAGGGCAAAAATTGTGAATATAGGCTAGGTCAAAACTCTCTCTCTTAGTTTCTTGGATACATACAACTCCAGCAGCACTTTCCTCCACTTTTTGCCTAATAGCCAGCCACTTATCTTGAGCATTAATACCTCTAATATTCCAATTAAGAATGTTCCAAGATCTGTTGTTATTCATTGTTAAACTTTAAGGCTTTCATGTACTGTACCAAGGTCCATCCCTTGGTAATATCCTGAAGAATTGTTGAATGAAGATATAAAAAGTGTACAATTCTGGTGTGTTCTTGAATATGTAACAACCAACATTGAAACATCATATGTAACCAGTTCAACAGAATTAGAGATGATAACATAGAAACATTCACAGATAAGTAGATCCCATGTGTATTACTGGAGTGCCAAATCTCAGTATCAAGCGAAGGGAACAAAGTGATAGCCAACAAAAGGTGCCTCACAGGGCCATCATTCATCATCTTACAAAAGGTGCAAATCTCAAACCCAACATACAGAACACAGGCAGTCTGAATACAATAACAAAGCATTATTTTGCTGCAGGGCCTGTATCTATGAGACCAGCCTATCATTGAGCAAAGTTTGGTTGAGCTCCAGATCCTGTGGCCTTGGTTGGCCACCTCCTCTTGCCCCTTCTTCTTGGGCCTCTTGGATAACTTCTCTTGGAGTCCATCCTCAGCCACCTTAAAGAAAGATTTAGTAAGGTTTTTAACCACTTTATTTTGAATAACTGGAGGAATGGCATTGCATGGCAAGCAAGATTTAGTATCACATGTTTTCCTTCTATATCAATTATTATCTTTCCTAATTCTGTCACTTCTTCTCACCTCAGTTTCAACCAGAGGATCATTTTCCCTTCTTTTCTTGGATGTAGCTTCTCCAGGAGGCAGCAAGATAACTTTGTTGGGAGACACCTGCTGCAGAGGGCTACCAGCTCCACTTGAAGAGTGTGCAGCTGGGCTTATCCCTTCATTTTCTTTGCCCATACCCTGCAAGATCTCCTTACAAGTGGGAGCATGAGATGTGATGCATCCATCAAGTAAGGATAGTTTCTTCATTATCATAGTTGACAGTAAGCAATTTCCATAGATCAAATTTGAGCAAATGCATTGTCCAACCAAATTTATCAGGTGTCAATAGAAAATGAATTATGAAGTTGAACCAACTTACTGGGATTTCAATTTTAAAAGTGTTTCTCTCTCCTTGAGTGGCTGGGGCAAAGTTTTGTATCCAGAGATCCAGACCTTCTTCAGAAATTAAATGAGAGCCATCAATTATATCCATAGCATGTTTCTCAGCAATTGTGTGAATATCAAACATAGGAGGTGAAGCTGTGGGTAAGTTAAGCCCATCATTACCTTTGTTGCTGAAGTTTGATGATGTTCCCACCTGAGGGATTGGAACATCGTCTTTTCCTTTATCTGTTGTAGACAAGGGCTGTGGGAGTGAAGTCTGTGTGCCTTCAGCAACAATCAAATTAGCAGGAGCAGAAACTTGTTCAAGTGGAGCATGTGCAGAACCCTCATTTGTCTGAATCTGTTGCAACTGAATATCATGATTCTCAACAGATGTTTCTCCCCCTTTCTTGAGAAGGGGTGCCATCTCATATGCATGTTGAGCAGGCTCTGAACCAACTTCTTGCCCTTCAGAAATGGCCTACTCAGCCACATTCAGATGCAAGTTGTTATCCACTAACTGAAGGTCTTCCTCCTCATCATCTGCATGATAAGCCATAGCAATATTCAGTAACCCCATGGCCATAGGCTAAATTTGCATCCCTTGATTAACCTCTTCACTAGTTGAATGAGTGAGAGAAGTCCATCTGACAGAGATACAGTTGTTGTAATGCTACTGTTGGGGTGACCATCATCCTATTGCACAGGAATTTCCACTTGCTGCTGCTGAGGGGCCACTGGATTGGGTTGAGGAAAAGCCCAGTGCTGATCATGATCATCTTGTTCTGCTTGTTCCTCCCAAGCATCCCAGCCCTCATTCTGAATATGAACATTGTGCACTGGCAGAGGCTGAAAACCTTAGAAATTATTTGCATGTTGAGGGATTGGGTGTGGGTCCACTCCATCAGGTGGAATGGGATCTTCATCAGCAGGCCCACCACCCAGCATCTCTTCCAACAGAACCTCAACTGAGCTGTCCATGATTCCTCCTCAAATCTTTCCCCCTCTGACCACCTGATACTCTTTGGGATGTCAATCAGTTATGTCACATGTGCTTTAACCAGAATTTTCCCCCTCAAAGCATCTTCTCTTTCCCAACTGATAATTCTCCCCCATTTGGAAATCGCCATAGCAATGTCTTCAACATTGCAAAAATCAAAAGGAACTCCAATGAACAGCAACCAACAAGTTCTGTTAAAGTAAACCCTACGCCAATTTCTGCCCTCATTGTGTTTAGAGAACAAAATAAACACATATCCGGAAGCATGCAGACTCTGCCTAATGAGCCTATCACGGTCTCTCACATGCATGAACTGGAAGTAAGCCTCTCCAAAAGGGCAAGGTTGGATCTCTCTAAACCCAACTTGCGCATCTCCTTGGAAAAATTCCTCCAGAACCTCTCTCACGTTAGGAAAAAATACCTCATCAGGATGTGGGTGGATGGATGCAATCACCCAATCCTCGTGCCTTCTCGGGCGGTGAGGCGGAGTAGCTCAAGAAACCCCAGTTATTCCCTCAATTTCTTGTATCTGAAATCCATCTGGCACAAAAGGAAGCCGGTCGATGGGAATGTTGGCCATCGGAGCAGCCATTGATGAAGCGGCGACCACTGCCCTCATCGGCGACGAGGAAGGTGTAGGCGAGCTTGTCGAGGAGGGAGCAGAGGATGTTGCAGAGTTGGTAAGTGCAGTGGCATGCGAGGAGGCAAGCGATGGTCTCGGTTGGAAATTTAGGAATTGGAACTTGACTAGCTCCATAAATGATGAGACCTGCCTAATCTGCGGTGCCAGCCCAAGGCAATGAAACCTAGCCTCAACGGCTCCCTCGGCCCACGCCTCTTTAGGTGGGCTAGAAAAAGAATGAAATTTAATAAATGGCCAGAGCCCAGGAAGATTTGGATTTTGACATTTGCGGGCAAAATGACCCATGGCCCCACATGCATGGCAGATTACGTGTGTTGCCCCATGCAGACGTGATGATACTTGGGGCTCAATTTGTGGCCGATCAACAACATAATTAGGCTGTGATGAATTGGGAATAATTGCTTGATTATTGCCGTCTTGAATAGGCCCCGATAACCGGTCAAAGACTGATCGGCCCTCCTGAACCACCGAGCTGTAACTCCGGCTATCACCGGAGTGAGGAACCACAGCTCGGCCATTCCTACCCACAAGAGCGTTGTCAAGCTCAGCATAGTAAGCACGTTCTTCTCTAATCCAATTAGGGCCACCAAAATTCCAAAGGCTAAAAACCTTCTCAAACTCCTTTTCCACAATTTTACCCGCATTGTAAATCTCAAAACCAACTGACTTGGAAGCAACAGAAAACTTGTATTATCTATCCCTCAAGAAACGAACTCGAAAACCTTGTGCATAACCCGCAAACATAGCAAGTAGTGAAACACTAACCGTGTGGGCATCAAGTTTGAAGGATTCCCTAGAGAATGAAACCACCATGGTGAATTCTTTTGACGAAAGCCCGGGGAGAAGACCACCGGGTGGCCAAACTTGGATCTCATATCAGCTTGGAACTTCTTGCCACGGTCAAAGTTGAGGGCAAATGGTGCCATCAAGGAAGATCTTGGAGTGGCTGCCGGGGCCGGAGTGGCCACCGACAGGGGGAGAGGGGTGGCCGCCGGGGCCGGAGCGGCCACCGGCACAAGGGGGTGAGAGGCTAGGTGGAGAGCAAAGTTTTCAATTAGTAAAATGATTAATAGATAGGCCCTTCGCAGAGGGAAGCGGGGATTTGCAGAGGTGCCAGAGCTCGAGTTTTGAAACAGAGGTAAATAATATTTTGAGCGACATAGCTTCAGTGTCCACATAACAACCAAGAGATCTCGATATCTTCCATGCTACATACATTATAGGCGATTCCCAAACAGAATGGTAAAGTTTATACTCCCCCACGACCAACGAGCACATTCCATGGCTGGCCCGAAACAACGGGTACCGTCCAACTAACAACAATCCTTGGGGAGTTTTGTTTGCAATTATTTTGATTTGATTTGAGCATGGGACTAGGCATCCTGGTTACCCGCCACTTTCTCATGAATGATGAGTGTAGTCCACTCATTGTGAGAATAACCCACCTAGCATGGAAGATATAAACAACCCTAGTTGATACATGAGCTATTCGAGCATACAAAACAGAATTTCATTTGAAGTTTAGAGGTTGGCACATACAAATTTACTTGGAACGGCAGGTAAATACTGCATATAGGAAGGTATGGTGGACTAATATGGAATAAATTTGGGGTTTATGGCAGTGGATGCACAAGCAGTATTCCCGCTTAGTACAAGTGAAGGCTAGAAAGAGACTGGGAAGCGACCAACTAGAGAGCGACAACAGTCATGAACATGCATTAAAATTAACCAAGAATGAGTGCAAGCCTGAGTAGGATATAAATCACCATCAACATAAATATCATGGGGTCTATGTTGATTTTATTTCAACTACATGCGTGAACATGTGCCAATTCAAGCCACTCGAATCATTCAAAGGAGGATACCACCGTATCATACCACATCACAACCGTTTTAATAGCATGTTGGCACACAAGGTAAACCATTATAAACTCCTAGCTAATTAAGCATGGCATGAATAACTATAATCTCTAATTGTCATTGCAAACATGTTTCATTCATAATGGGCTGAATCAGGAACAATGAACTAATCATATTTACAAAAACAAGACAGGTTGAGTTCATACCAGCTTCTCTCATCTCAATCATTTTATCATATATCGTCATTATTGCCTTTCACTTGCACGACTGAACGGTGTGGATAATAATAATAGTGCACGTGCATTGGAATAAGCTGGAATCCGCAACCATTTAATACAAAGGAGAAGACAGGGTAATATGGGCTCTTGGTTAGATCAACAATAATGCAAATGAGAGCCACTCAGCATTTTCATCATGGTCTTCTCCTCTCGACCCCCAAAGAAAAGAAAAGAATTTCAAAGAAAAATAAAACTATTTACACGGGAAAGCTCCCAACAAGCAAAAGAAGAACGGGAAATCTTTTTGGGTTTTCTTTTAATACTACTACTACAAGCATGGAAAGTAAACTAGCTAAAAGCTACAACTAATTTTTTTTGTTTTTCTTAAGGTTTTTCAAACACACAAGAAGAAAGCAAGAAAAGAAAAGAAACTAGCATGGATAGTACAATGAATAAGTATGAACACCGACAACTAGAATGAGTGTGTGAACATGAATGTAATGTCGGTGAGAAATACGTACTCCCCCAACCTTAGGCTTTTGGCCTAATCTGGTCTATGGCCATGGCTGGCCTAGCGCGTATCCAAACTTGTAGTCGGGGTTGTACTGAGATGCAGTAGCTACTGCCTGGAGAGCTGCAGCCTGGAGGTGAGCCGCCTCCCTCCTCCTCTCATATTCATTTGCCTCCTCCCTGGTTATAAAATATCTCATGTTGCCTGAAAGTTAAAGAAAGTAGGAGCAGGGAGAGTGATATGGACAGTACGCCGTCTGTCAAAGATTAGTCGGTACTGGAGGAACTGTTTGTTCCTGTCAAGAAACTGATGGCGAACCATAGCATTATAATCTAGATAAGAAGGTGGCAACTCAATATCATTTCCATTTCTGGGTACACCAGGATAATCAGCTAAACGAGTTGCATAAATTCCACCAAATAAATCCCCACTTTTACCATTAAGATGTAACCTTCATGCATAATGGCCCCCAAGTTATATTGTTTATCACCTAATACCGCACTCTTGAGGACACTAAAATCTGGGACGCACATGTGACAAAGCTCATCTTTACCGTTAATGCATCTACCTATAAAGAGAGCAAAGTAATGTATGGAAGGGAAATGAATACTCCCTAAGGTAGCTTGTGCGATATCTCTAGTTTCTCCCACTGTGATACTAGCAAGAAAATTTTTATATTCAGATTTGCGAGGTTCACTAAAGTTGCCCCACTGTGGGATTTTAAAAGCAGTGTTAAAATCTTCAAAGTCCATGGTATATGATTTATCATAGAGATCAAATAAAACAGTGTGAGTTTTGCGCGTGGATGAAAATTTAAACCTCCTCACAAAGGAATCAGTGAGGTAATAGTATTGTTGGCACTTACCTGATACGAAGTCCTCAAGATCAGCATTACGTACATACACATCAAATTCATCCTTGAAGCCGGCTTGGACCATAAACTCTTCCGACGGCCATTCACAAGGCCGCACTTGAGCTTCCCTTGGTGGTTCAAGGTCTACCTCACGTATCGCGAGCCTTGGTTCTTGCTTCCTTGAAGAACCACCTTGGTACATTTTCCTAAACATTTTTCTTGCTTCAAAAAATTTCTAAAACTTTTAGTGACTCAAAATAAATGTAAACAAAACTCAACAAGAATGATAGCAACTACTCCCACAAGTGCCTAGATGCTATATCATGCATTAAAAATACTTTAGACCATATAAATTTGACATGCAAGCTCAAGAACAGGGTCACCTTAGCAGCAAAAGTTTGCAATAAATAAAGCACTAGAACAAAAACTAATTGGACCATTGGAGGAGCCAGATATCGAAGAACAATCCCCCAAAGCAGTTTTATGAATGGAGCTTTGAGCAAGGAGATAAAAAATGGCAGCAAAACGAGCTAGAACACGGGTTTGAGCTACGGGATGATTTTTTCTAGAGGAATACGAAGTGTGTGGGTGCTGGAATAGGTGGAGGGGGTCCACATGGGGCCCACGAGGCAGGGGGCGCGCCTAGGGGGGTAGGGTGCGCCCACCACCCTCATGACCAAATGGTGGGTCCCCCTGGTGTGTTCTAAGTGCCAAAAATTCTTAAATATTCTACAAAAAATCACACTCAATTTTCAAGGCATTTGGAGAACTTATATTTTCGGGGTATTTTTTATTGCACGGATAATTCAGAAAACAGACAGAAAATACTATTTTTTCTTTATTTATTCTAAATAACAGAAAGTAAAAGGAGGGTACAAAGGGTTGTGCTTTTTAACTTCATCCATTTCATGCTTATCTAAAGGAATCCACTAACAAAGTTGATCAAGTCTTGTTAACAAACTTCTTCCGAATAACATGAAACCGGAGAATTTTCGAATACCACTCGGTTACCTCAACGGGGATATGCATGTCCCCAAACAATAAGAATATCATATATTTTTTGACAGTAGGAACAGGGAATTCAAAACCTCCAATAGTAATCGTTGAAATTTTTCCAATAGAATTTATACTATGAACTTGAGGTTGTTTCTTCGGTAAGTGTACCGTATGCTCATTACCATTAACATGAAAAGTGAGATTGCCTTTGTTGCAATCTATAACAGCCCTTGCAGTATTTAGAAAAGGTCTACCAAGGATGATTGACATATTGTCGTTCTCGGAAATATCAAGAATAAAAAAGTCCATTAAAATAGTAACGTTTGCAACCAGAACAGGCACATCCTCACAAATACCGACAGGTATAGCAGTTGATTTATCGGCCATGATGAGACCATTGATACACTACTCGTGAGTTCTATACAAAATGTCAGAGATGTATTGAACCAGATCACGTCAAGGATCCAACCCTGTCTCAAGCTTAACCCAGACATGAGGGCAAGAGCAAGGAAAAATGGCAGAGGGTTGCTAGGTTCTGCGCCATCATCAGCTTCTAATATTGTATGTTCAGATTATTGGGGAGCTAGAAGCAAGGAAGGTGCGTCCGCTTTTGAACCAAAACCAGATGAGGTCAATCCCAATTTTAGAACACCTCCGCAATATATCTTTGTTGGATCCCTCCTCGTTGAATTATGAATAAAGAGTCCCTTTTGATAATAAAGTGTCCAAGCTCAGGAGATGAAGATCGATCCGAGAAGTATCAGTACGCCGCACTAGTTGGTATTTGTAGTTGAGTTTTGGCTTCTAGCGATCAACGTTGCCGGATATTTAATTAGTATAAACGCCTTGATTAGTTTGAATACGTAGAAGAGATAGAGTCCGTATCTGTTTTGTTAGCTGGAGTCGGTTTGGTCAGGTCTACGTCGCCTATAAAAGGGCTGGCTACGGCCGATGTTGGAGTTAGTTTATTTTGCCGAAGTTTAGTTGAATAAGAAAATACCAGAAAACGCCTACATCGGGAGGCACCAAGATGAGTTTCTGTGAATCCTAGGGATTCGATGCTGCTGTACATGCGCCTGATCTTGTATTAGTTCTGGTGCAAGTATTTTTCTTTGGCTTCTTACATCTCGTTTGATCCGAAGATTCTCCTTCTACGTTTGTTCGTTTTTCTGCTACTGTTGCTGCTGTCGTTCATTATTGTCTTGCAAATACCGTGAAAGATCGGGTCATCTACACGCGCGAATTAGCATCTCGCTAGTTCGTGCTCCATCAGGGCATTTGCAAAGAGATTTTAGTAGGCGTCAACTTATTCAAATCAAGTCTATGATATAAAGAGATAGGCATAACACTAACACCGGCTCCAAGATCACATAAAGCAGTTTTAACATAGTTTCTTTTAATGCAGCATGGTATAGTTGGTACTCCTGGATCTCCAAGTTTCTTTGGTACTCCACTCTTAAAAGTATAATTGGCAAGCATGATGGAAATTTCAGCTTCTGGTATCTTTCGTTTATTTGGAACAATATCTTTCATATACTTAGCATAAGGATTCATTTTATGCATATCAGTCAAATGCATACGCAAAAACATAGGTCTGATCATTTCAGCAAAGCGCTCAAAATCCTCATCATCCTTTTTCTTGGATGGCTTAGGAGGAAAAGGCATGGGTTTCTGAACCCATGGTTCTCTTTCTTTACCGTGCTTCCTACCTACGAAGTCTCTCTTATCATAACGTTGATTCTTTGATTGTGGGTTATCAAGATCAACAGCAGGTTCAATCTCTACATCATTGTTATTACTAGGTTGAGCATCAACATGAACATCATCATTAACATTATCACTAGGTTCATGTTCATTACCAGATTGTGTTTCTGTTGGCGTTCTGGATATGGGGGTATCCAGACTTGCCTACCTGCAGCCCACCACGTGGCTCCATCAACGGCCTGGTATGACCCAGCTTCAACATCAACAATTCAAGACCCTCGCGAGGGGCCAAGCCTCGCGAGGCGGACGATGCCAAGACCCCTGAAGGGATCGGCCTCCACTGGCTGGCTCCCGAGGGGCGAAGAGTTCTATTCAAGCTGCACCTCACGAGGCTCAGCTGACGTGAGCCATGATGACCAAGGCCAGGAGGGCGCCAGCGGGCGCAGAGCGCCAGTTTCCTCTTTGGTGCAAGGGAGGCAAGCCACAGGCACGGAGTCCCGAGGAATCAACCAAAGGTTTCCATTCTGGTGCAACAAGACCAAGACCGCCGGGACGGCAGGACGGAGGTCATCATCGAGCCTACCGTAGCGTCACGACCAGAGACTTTTCACAGGCGAAGACTACTTTTGTCAGGATAAGTTGTACTACTTGTCCCCTTTCGAATCCGGCCATTGTGGGATCCCTTCCCTCCTACATTTGGGAAGAGGACCAAGGCCACTATACTTAGGACTTAGCCACCACCATAGAGAGGGATCCGATCCATGCTCACCGGACCCCCTCACCAGCTCTCTTGAGCTCAAGAACATCTCACCTCCTGAGGCCAGTTCATCCACTATCAATACAAAAAAAGACACATCCGTGACATTTTGGGCCAAATGAAACTTTTTTCTGTCATACATACGACACTTCTATGACGATAATTGTGACAAAACACGGTATCATCATAGATGTAGTGGGCTCCTACTTCTATGACAAAAAATCATGACAAAAAATGGGCTTTTCATCCTGGGCGGGCCGGAGACGCAGCTTCATGACATTCTTTGGGCCGTCCATGATGAAAAAACCATGGTAGAAGCAAGGGCGAGGAAAATTTCAGGGAGTTCCCGGTTATGGTGGGCAGTCGGGGGGCCGAGCGATGCATGTTTCTCTCGTACACATACGCGCGTGTGTGCAAGGCGTTGGCTCTAATTTAACCTGAGCAAGGCGTTGGGCTCTAACTGAACCCGAGCGATTACACTGCAGGCTACGCGTTACTGAACCCGAGCAATCGATCGATGGCTGTTAACTGAACCCGATCGAGCGATTCCTTCGCTACTGCTGCTAACTGACGCCGATCGATGCTTCCTCTCTAGATGAACAGT
>NC_041381.1:319905802-319975833 GCF_002162155.2 Triticum dicoccoides | reverse complement strand
GATGAACAGTGAGCGGTGGGGGTGGATGAACAGGACCCCGTGGCGTTGCCTCGATCGAGTCGGTTGGGGCTGGATGAACAGGACCCCATGGAGGGCTAGATGAATAGGACGAACCTGTGGATGGCTGGATGAATGGTAGATGGTGGAGGGGTGGTTGAACAGTAGCCGGTGGAGTAGCGCGCGGTGGAGGCTGGATGAACAGGAGCCTGTGGAGGCTAGAGGAGGTCGACGGTAGCCCATGGAGGCTGGAGGAGGTCGACGGTGGAGATGAACAGTATCCCGTGGAGTCCCGTTTTGTGGTACGCCACACCCCTCCCGATGAACAGGACCCCCGTTTTGACCGTAGCGCTCCAACACAAGTCCGTTTCATCCATTTTGCGGTACGCCACACCCGTCCCGATCAACAGGACCCCCGTTTCGACCATAGGAGGTCCGTTTCCTCCGTTTTGCGGTACGCCAGACCCCTCCCGATGAACAGGATCCCGTTTTGAACATAGCCGGTCGATCACAAGGCCGTTTCCTCTATTCTGCGGTACGCCAGGCCTCGTTTCCATCGCCTGTTCTGGCTAAGCCCTCCCGATGAACACGACGATGCATTCCGTTCCGACCCAGCCGGTTGGCTCCCACGCGTTTCGTTGCCTCCCGATGAACACGACGCATTCCGTTGCCTCCCCATGAACACGATGCATTCCGTTGCCTCCCCATGAACATGACGACGATGTTGTTTCTCCGTTCTGACCCAGCCATGTACACGAGCCCTGGCCATACGTATGCGCGAGTAGGCGTTCGAGACCTTGCCCGTATGTACATACGTGGCTGTATTTTCTTTCTTGCACCCTGGCCGCTGTACGTATGTGTACATGCTACGTGCGCGCCTCTACTACGACACGTGCGCGGCTCTACAACAACCTATATGTACGTACACGTTCGCGACCAGAATGACAACGCTACATACGCTTTGACCAGATGGGTCCCGACTGTCAGGCACTTCCTTGCCTGCGAAGATGTAGCTGGTGGGTCCCAGCAGTTAGGGGGCGAATCATTTTTTTTGCCCGGATGCACTTCCTTGCGTGCGAAGATGTAGCTGGTGGGTCCCAGCAGTCAGGGGGAAACTTTTTTTTCACGAAATACGATGGCCCGTCCAGTGGGTCCCCGCTGTCAGGTGTAGGAATAATTATTTTGCGCGTAATAAGGAGGCACTTCCTTGCTGCGGCCGTGGACCCAGCTGTCAGCCTCTCCAGTGCAGTCCACGTCCGATGGAAGCCATTCCTTGACCACGTTGACCATGCCGCGCCGAGAGCACTAGGGCGGTGGACGATGGCGAGGCCTAGGAAGGGGACGCGCGGAGCCGGGGAAGACGCGGCAGTGGATGCCCACACGTAGAGGAGTACGAGGGTTCACTGGTTCGCTGCGGTGTGAGGCTGCCATCGCCGCAGAATAACAGGGGGTGTGGGTGAGTAGAGGGATGGTCTGGCCAGTGGTGGGAATAGTAGGGGCGGTGAGGCCTCTGCGGCAGCACAGCCGGCCACGGGAGGCAGGAGCAGGCGGCACGACCGGCGCTGCTTTGGGCGGCTGGAGCAAGAAGACCAGAGGTTGAAGAAGCACTACGACCGTCGGATGGACATCATACGGTCACTGGAGCTAGAATCATTCATATTGACTAAGTTGACAAAGCCCTCCGTCCCCGTCAACTTAGTAGGCCCACAAGTCAGCCTCCCACCAAGGTAGGTCCCACCTAGCAGGGGGAGTATTCATTTTTTTTGTGTGTAATAAGGAGGCATCCGGGGGGAACGTTTTTTTCCCGAAATACGGTGGCCCATCCGGTGGATCCCAGCAGTCGGGTGGAATGTTTTTTTTCGCGAAATAAGGTGGCCCGTCCGGTGGGTCCGTGCTGTCAGGCGGAGGAATAATTATTTTGCGCGTAATAAGGAGGCACTTCCTTGCGTCCGCCGTGGACCCAGTTGTCAGCCTCTCCACGTACAGTACTCTTCCGATGGAAGTCGGTCGTTGACCATGTTGACCACGCCGCGCCGAGAGCACCAGGGCGGTGGACGACGGTGAGGCCTAGAAAGGGTACGACACGGAGCCGGGGAAGACGCAGTAGTGGAAGCCCGCGCGGAGAGGAGTACGAGGGTTCACTGGTTCGGCTGCGGTGTGAGGCTGCCGTCGCCGCAGAATAACAGGGGGTGTGGGTGAGTGGAGGGATGGCCTGGCCAGCGGTGGGAGTAGTATGGGGGCGGTGAGGCCTCCGCGGCAGCACAGCCGGCCACGGGAGGCAGGAGCAGGCGGCACGACCGGCTCTGCTTTGGGCGGCTGGAGCAAGAAGACCAGAGGTTGAAGAAGCACTACGGCCGTTGGATGGACATCGTACGGTCACTGAAGATAGAATTGTTTATATTGACTAAGTTGACAAAGCCCTTGGTACGTGCCAACTTAGTAGGCCCACAGGTCAGCCTCCGAAATGGTGCGCCCCAGATGTCAGGGGGAGGAATCATCTTTTGGGCAGCCGAAGCTACGAATATCCGAGATTGAAGAAGAAGCACGACATCCGTTGGATAGACATCCAACGGCCACTGCTGCAAGAACCATGTGTTGATAATAATAAGTTGACAAAGCCTTGCATACGCGTCAACTTAGTTTTTAGGGGACGCGTCAACTTAGTTGGCCCACAAGTGTGTGGCAGAGAACTTATAGCCCATTTGCGATTTGTAAGAATGTACATCCCATTTTTGAATTCTAATGGAATTTACTACAGCCCATTTACAGTTTATTAAAAGTACATCCCATTTTCTAGCTAGGACAATGATTAATAATTTCAACCAACCGTTGAAGACAGAATTCAATAAAATTTCCCACATTTTGATGGGATCCAAAATATTTTTATCTCGAAATTTCTAGTCAGATTAAATACAAATTTGTATTACATAAAAATTGAACGAAACATTGCGCGCGCAACAATGAAAATTTAAGATTTTCAAAATCCATAAATAATATTTTATAAACTAATTTCGTGTTTGGTGCATTTTTTATAGTTACTGCCCAGTTTTTATAATTACATCCCATTTATTATTTTTTGAAGCCCATTTTCCTGTTAAGCCTAATGCATCCCTCCTAGGAAAGATTTGCAGCCCATCGGGGTGGAGAATAACAAGTTGACCTTGCTTGGGTATTCCTCAAAAAAACGTATAGCTGGGCTAGCCATTTTTATCTTGAAAAAATTAGTATCTGGCCTGGGCTAGACGGGCCACAGCCCGCCTAGTTAATACCCTGCTCTTCTTTGAACAATAAACAAATCATCGCCAAGAAAAACTCTGCAGTGCTCACGCCTCAAAAACACAAAAACTGCTCGAGCTGCTTGGTCCCAGCTGTCGGCCGGACCTTGTGCAATTCTCTCGTTATTATTGACTACATAGGTTGACAATGGTGTGGGACCATGATGTCAGGAAACTAGCAGGAAGCAAAAAATATATAGTTGTACATAATAAGGAGGCACTTGCATACGTACGGCTATGGCCCTAGTGGATCCCTAGTGTCATCCAGTCAAAATAAAGTCATATCCTAAATCATCATGTTCGTTGACGATGTTAACAATGCCCGGTGCCACGGCGAGCGCAACAACTCGAAGGACGACGGAGAGGGCCTCGCGGGCCCTACGGATGGTCTGATACAGCGCCCGCTGCTCATTCAGGAAGCCAGGATCATCAGACACCTATGAGCACCTTCGAGAAACTAAGACGGCATGAAACGGTAAGGCCGCACTTGGGAGCTCTGGTTTATTTCAAACATGTATTAACATACAAGTGTAATTTACTCGTCATCGGAAACAACGCGTAAAATATGGGCGTAATGAAACCGAGGGCCCGCAGTCTGTAAGTAAAACCGGCGGGTTACGCGTGTAATTTGAGAGACTAGTGTATGTTTTATGAGCACTGCTATATGGGTGACATTACCAGACGATACATGCATGACGTGCGTATCATGCCATCCATGGGCAAGGCTGAAACAGCAGCTAACGGCTGGATTAGCAATCGTCCGACTGTCGTTCAGCGTTTTTATCGTGTGTGAAGTACTTCCAATATTTTACTAGTCGAAATCGACCAACCAAGCGCTTCTCCCGAGACCATCTGCTTTTATTTACAAGCGGTTTTGGTTGGAAAACGACGATCCAATCATGGCCTAATATCATGAGTTGGTCGGAAGATCATATGGTTTCACGTCTAACCTACCCGACTTGTCGTATAGGCTATGAATGAAACATAAGACGATGAACTTCTTAAGCACGGAAAAAACAGAAGAGGATGATCTTCTTAACAAGCAAATCACTGGCATTAGATCGACATGCAAAACAATACGAAGCATTATTCTCAGGAGGCACGGTGAAGAGCTCGTGATGCCGCATGCCACAACATTCCAAGCTCAACTTTGCAATCAAAAACAAGGCCTAGCATTACATAGACAATATTCAGAACAAACTCTTAACACAGGAATATCTCTGCAGAGTAACTATTTACTTCTAAACTGAACATAGGAATAGGAAAAAAATAGTTGACGCTGCTCACTACAAGGGCGTCCCACTCAAAAATATCAAATGCATGTATTTTGGCTAACATCAATGAGCAAATTTTGACAAGGTTTTCCAATTCCAATATATTAAACTAACATCTTCTTGCTAACATCAATCATTAAACTTTGACAAGCTTTTCTCATTCAAAATATGTAATGCCTATGATCGTGGAGTCCTGTCGTAACTTCTTGTACTTGTTTGGGCACTTTTTGCCCACTGCACTCCACTGTTGTAAAATTGCCAGTGCTCTCTGCAGTCATGTCACCAGCGTCTAATAATACTCTGTAAAGCTTCTCGGTCATTCCTTCTATAATGTAGCACAAGTGACTGCTTCTTTCTGCAAAGTGCAACGACCAACTGGACCCAGTAATGCAGCAGTTTGCGTTCGACACATTGGCTCCTTTTGTGCAGTTCAACTAAAATCGAAGTCAGAATAAAACCGAGCTTTAATTTTGATATCCCTGTAAGCAACAATAGGTATAAGGGAAACAATTACTGAGAAATAACGGTTGATGGCTTGTACTCCCAGAAGAAAAGCATCTACTGATCTACTTTATCTTAATGGGAAACAAAGCAGGAGAGTAGCAATTCTCCATCAGGGTGATTCATTCATATTGAATGAGACATTATCTTAACAATGCCTTGTTTCAACATGTATAAAGAACGACAAAGCAGAAAAGTACCATTCCTAAAACAATGCAACTGATTCATTTTAACAGAGACATTATCTTAACAATACCTTGGTTAAAAATGTAGAAAGAACTACAAAGCAGGATAGTACCATTCCTAACAAGTGTTGCAGTTTTGAACTAAGATTCAGTAGTTAATTAATTCTGAGAGTGGCATTGCTTAATTTTACCAGCGGTATTAGATTAACCAAAAGCATAAACAGTTCCAGCTGAGAGTGGGCGCAACAACAATAGGTACTTCCATCTACTTATAAAGGGGGTGATGCAGAGTTTGTTGTAACAAAGCAACAAGCATCATGTCTGGGTTGGTCCCATTTTTGTTCACTACTTAATGGGAAAAGGCAGCAATACAATAGCTTCAATTCAACATTTATTTAAAACAGTACCAATACAAGTAGCACAACATCTCAAAGCACACTGCACAATCATGTGGATGAAGGCCTGTCCTGACCTTTCATGAGAAGACCAGGATAAAATATGAATCTGCCAACACGAATAGGAAACCCAATCTCATTTTGTGCAGTTGCACTGAAATCAAGCAAAGTGTTTCGTGTAGCGAAGCAAAATGTCGCAATAGCAACAAGTTGAATGATATCCCTATTTAAATAGAGGCAAAAGAGGAATCAATTACTGGCTAATAAAGGAGGATGAAACATGCGGCCACAAAAATGGTGATCTCGCCAATCCCTAACAAGTGTTGTAGTTTTGAAATAAGATTCAGTAGTTAATTCTGAGAGTGGCATCAATTACTGGCTTATAAAGGGGGTGATGCTGAATTTGTTGTAACAAAGCAACAAGCATCATGTCTGGGTTGGTCCCATTTTTGTTCACTACTTAACGGGAAAAGACAGCAATACAATAGCTTCAATTCAACATTTACTTAAAACAGTACCAAAACAAGTAGCACAACATCTCAAAGCACACTGCACATCATGTGGATGAGACCAAGATTTGAAACAACTCGCCACGAAGACTGCAAACAAATCTTGATCTCCTTTTGTGCAGTTCCACCAAAATTAAGCAAAGTCGCCGGTGTGACATTCAAGTTGAACTGCACAAAACACTCTTAAAACATAAGTGTTTCGAGTAGCGAAGCAAAATGTCGCAATAGTAGCAAGTTGAATCGATACCCATGTTTTAACAGAGCCAAAAAAGGAAATAATTACTTGCCGATAAAGGAGGATGAAACAAACAGTGACAGAAAGAATCATCTAACTTATCTTGGATGGAAAACAAAGTAGGATAATAGCATTTCTAAAATGGTTGCATTGATTCATATTAACAGAGACATTCTCTTGAAACAACATTTGTTAAAAAATGTAATTTACTTTTAATAGTGGCATTGCTTCAATTTTCCGGCGGCATTCTTAGATTAACAACAGCAAAATAGCTGTATGGTACATGCCACCACCATGTGCGTTCACACGTATAAATGGGTGATGTAGAGTATGTAGCCAAGAAGCATATATGTGTTGGTCCCATATTTGTTCTCTTTGAACCTTTTTCCTATGTGAGGGCAGCAAATCTAGTCCTGCACAAACTACCCGACCCCCCCAGTTTCTTTCCCTTTTCAACAAGGAGATCGGTTCCTTACAGATGTGTGTACTGGGTTACCCCCTTTTTCCCTTTTCGACCAACAAATCGGCTGGATAGCCAGTCTATACTACTTTCCGTCCCTCCTTTCCTCATTGAACCACGTCCTAGATTCTTGCTCCAGCCCACCGCACCCTTCTTTCCTCTTTGAACCAAGACCTAGATTCGACTACAGATTGAAAAGGATCCACATGTAGCTAGGGCAACGATGGTTTCAAAGAAAATTATACCTTAGGGTCGTCGGGATGTGGCAAGGCGTGCAGCGGGAGGCCGGATCTGCCCACCCTACGTATGGCAGCAAGGAAGAAGGGGTCGGTGGCCCTCCCAGACAGGCGCTGGGTGAAAGAGAATAGCACAGCCGGCAGTGGATTGACTCCCTCGCCGAAGGCGATAGAGTGAATGTTGCACCTCCTCCCCTTCCCAGTGCGACAGGATACGGACGCCTCCTTCACCAGCTGTGAGGGGGAAGAGAGAGTAAAGAGGCCAACGTAGTCTTGTTTAGATCTGGTGAAGAGAGGATGAGAGACTGTGAATATAGCAAACCCTAGCAAATGAACGCTGAGCCTCCAACGTGTTTACATATATGTAGTGCAGCGAGAGTGTGGAGAGTGCAAACCCTAGCGAACAAGCACTGAGGCTCCAGCTTATATATATACTACTGTAGTACGGACTGAGCTCCGATGCCTTCACTGCACCTGATTTTGGCTGTATGACAGGTGAGCCAGTCACATTTTGGGCCGACCTGTCATAAACCCAAAGGAAGGTGCACTAAGTCAATGAAGTTGCGTCCATATAGTACTCTTGTGGAGTGGTTTTCTTATTCTCTCCATAACAATCGTTTTAAATTGTGTAAGTACGAAACGAAACTCTTTATTTAACGTACAGTGAAGAAAACTACTACTACTTCCGATGAACTAACGATCCACACCCACGCGTCCTGGTCACACTTCCTGTCCTTCACGTGCGGTACACTACCCTCCCTTAAGTGAACAACCACACATGCGCCAAATTATCAGAAACGTGTGAGAGTGTGTACAAATAAAGAATTTTAATTTCAATTAGCAGAAAGGTTTGAGAGTATTACAAAGTTTGACTTCAGTCAAATCTAATATGCGGAGTAAATAAAAATCGAGGGCTACTACGTCCATCCGGGTTTTTAGTCCCCACCATTTTTTAAATCAAAGTTAATAGCTGGACAAATAAAATTACAGGGGAGCTGGAGAAAAAGTTATGAGAAGGCTTAGAAATCAATACAAAACTTATGCCCTTAGTACCAACGTCGATCCTTTCTTCGAGGAAACATTTGGTTCATAGCCAATTGTGTGATAAAATTGCACCAACGTGAAAGACGACTGTGTCTCCAACGCAACCAAGGTGAACTGATGAAGGATATCATCTTTGTGCGTAACAAGCAAAGAGCACTGATGGAAGACAGCTTGTTTTTCATTGAAAATCGATTAGCTTCACCAGGCGATGCAACCATGAGGCGCAACCATGAGCATCGATAGGTCATCGTGGTGATGCATCATCCATTTGGCATCAAGTTTGGGTGAGGCACCTATGAAGTTTGACAAATCCTCACTGTGGTCTGTTTCTTCTTAGTAATCAAGCTCGAGGAAGGAAGAACCACGTGGCAGAGGACGGTGAGGCGGAACAACAATGGCCATCCAATTTTGTGCAGTCCCACTAAAATTGAGGAAGACATGCCCGGGTATGGAGATACGCATCGCTGTTTCCAAAAATATAAAAAAGGAATATAGTGTTGTTACTTTGTTTTACGACATTAGCAACGACATCTCAATTGTCAATAAGAACTAATGAAAAGTACACCAACAAATAGAAGCATCATAATTATCTTGATGGGAACTAAACCAGGATACCCGAGAAAAAAAGCATTTCTTCATTTAACCAGTGATAGTACTACCACCATATGGACAATGACCGCACAACCACCATGTACTTTTTGTCGAAACAACATGTATACCTCCACCGAGGCATAAATCAGGACAACTTTTCGAGTGGCATTTCCTCTATAATAGTACTAGTAGGTGATATTAGACCAGCTGACAAACCCTAGCTACTATACATGGGGAGCTAGGGAGTAGTCGCATAGAAGAAAACCCGCACGCGGTGACCTGGGGAGCTGGACCAGTACAAGAAGTTATACCTCAGGTGGGCGAGATGTCGTTTAGGCGGGCGGGATCTGCCCACACGACGGCAGCGAACAAGGGCGCAGAGGATCTTCGTCTGCGCCAGCGCCGGCTCCGAGAGGATGGTGCGCATCGGCTTCCTCCATCGCCGATGGTGACAACGTCAACGCTGCACCTCCTCACCTCCCGCAGCGGACAGGATTCGGCCGGATCTGTGACCACCGGTGAGGAGAGAGATAGAGTGGACACTGTCATCTTTTTTTGATATGGAGAGGGTGAGGGAGCGAGACGCGAGAAACTCTATCAAACAAGAGGCTATAATGGAGTAAAAAAATATCTCCATAGCAGTGGTCTTAAATAGATGGTGGACAATTTTTTAAGGGTCTGTCTAGGACACATCTAGATGTGACATAGTTATGTCACATCTAAGTTGATGTCCACTCTGTTTTTGGTCTATTTTTTTGTCCTAGTTTTTTTTGTTTCTTGTTGCTACATTATATACTTGTTGGAGCTTAGATGTGATATCCTTAAATAACATCTAGATGTGAATTAGACAAACTGATTTTTTAACGCACCAAGAAAGAAAACTTGATCAAAAACACGCACCCGCTTCCAGGTCGCGAGAGTCGTCGCGCACACACACACATAGACATAGACATGCATATCCATGTTTACATAAAATTCCATTTCCATCTCCATCTCCAATAATATTTGTCCAACTGGCACATTATTTACGTTGTTAATTATATACGCAGCAATATATTAACGTACATCATCTCTTGTTTGCGGACGTCCGGACCGCTGCCACGGCCGGTCCTGACCAACCCGAACCCTCTTCATCACCCGCGCGTACTTCCCGCCCTAAATGGTCAGTGCCGCATTCGTGCCCGGCCAGAGCGGATGCGACCTCTCACTGGCGCCGGCATTGAAGCGGCGCGCTGGCCGAGAGAGCATCGCCCGCACCATTTCCGGGTGCACGCGGCTGCTCCGTGTTCAAAGGTCGCAATAGCCGGCTCCAACATGCATGTAAAAAGTTCTTGGGAGTCCGTGCTACAGCTAGCTATCCTCCCCCAACTCGTCAATCTCTTCCAGTAGTGCTAGTACTCCATGGCGCGATCCATCGACAAGCAGGCGGGGAAGTTATCGTATACTCGGTTTGCGGTGAGTGCCATGCTAAGTGACCGTGTGGGGTCGAGTCGTAGAGGAGGGTGGGACACAAACACGACATACGTGATTTAAACGTTGGTTTTGCTCGATGGCGTGATCCAACGAAACGAAATGTTGGTTTCTCTCCGTTCCCATTTTTTCTCCGGAAAAACGGAAACTTTCCACTCCATTTTCATTCATATTCCAAGGTTGCCCCGTTACAACATTCCATCAAATACAAAGGAAAACTAACACGCATGCTGATGCATCTCAATGATTCACAGATCATAGCCAATATTTACTTCACAACTAAATAAAAAAGTTGTGAGAGCGTGTACAAAAGAAAAACTACTAATGGGGTCACTCGACTTAAACCCTAAACCCTAAACATGATTTAATTTCCTGGCCAGGTAGAACCTATCGAAGGAAATACGGCTGGCACCCTCGGATCATACGATGCTTTTGTGCAGTTCCACTAAAATCGACCTGAGCATCCCTGATGGCAAAGATATTGAACTGTGATTAGAATAATAGTACTGGCACTAGTTCACGAGACATAAACTCATCACAAGTAGAAGCCGGTAGAAGTAGAGAAAGATCGACATGGGGATGGAGCTACGGCAGTGGAGCAAGCCGGCTCCAAAAGGAAGGTGGACTACCTGGGACGTCGTGCTATAGCTAGAAGGGCGGTTGAGACACGGCATCGGCCCATACCACGGTCACCCCTGATTGGGATGCACCGACTGTGGGTTTTCTCCCTCGCCGATGTCGACCGCGTCTACGCAGAACATTGTTAACTTCCCCCAGCTTCAGGATCAGGCCTGTCGTTCTATGCTTGTGAAGAGAGCAACCTAAGCAAGTAGGCTTGTAGCTTAGGCTCCTGGTAGTGTATATATAGTGGTTTTCTTTTTCTCTCCATATCAACCATTTTATATTGCGTACGTGTCATTGAAGAGTGAAATGATGGTTGCTTCTTCCGACTAACTTACTGTGTGATTTGACTGCTCCTTAGTGGCCCCTACACGTACTCCCCCTACGTGTATGCAACAGCCACACGTACACATGGATGCAAAAACGCGCGCGATGCCCTAATGCATGCATGTCCGAGCACATGACGGAACACACACGGTCACGCTCAAGTGCTCAACCTACACATGCATGCACACACATACTCAGTCAGGGTGAGCTAGTGACCGTATAAACACCGGAAAATATATATATTGAGCGCAATGAGCGTATTATGAAGTCCACTAACCGTATTTTTACAAATATATAGTGATAGACAGTGTATTTATCTCATTTGAAATTAAGCCATATTAACCGGAGAGGAGGCAGTATGGACTAGCATTACTGTGATGTGTCCCGTCAACTTACCGAACAAGGAGAAGGTTGCAGGATGGGAGAAGCCTGCGCGCGGTGGCTCGCAGGACAAGGAGAAACTTTTGACTAATGCAAGCTCTCCCTCGCTCAGGCGGTGGACGTGCAACAGTTAATTCGGTGTCAGATTGCAGAAGCATACACTATACTACTAGTGCTATTATTGTTCGACTTCCCGAATAGGGCGAACAGCCAATCGCAAAGTTTACTAGTAGTACTAGTACTACTACTATAGTCTATAGAGGTATGTACTATACTACTACTAGGAACTGGATGGAGGAGCGTCTGCACTCTTATTATGATTTTAAAATGTGATAAAGCAATCTTCAACACATTTGGTTATCTTCGAGGGTTCTCGCATGTGATAATGGAAGTTGATTGCATGGAACACTCGCCACAATTCTCGCTTAATTCTGGCTCACGTCCTGTTACAAATAGGAGCGCTCGGTAATATTTCCTCTTTTTTTGTTATTCAGCATGTAAACAGGTCAGCAAACCTTGCGGCGCATCTTTGTGCGAACTGTGCTTGCTGCACTTTGAATGTGGCCGAGAGCTGGCTTGATGAAACACCTCGCTTCCTACTTCGTTTTTTGCGGGGTACCTCGCTTCCTAGTGACCAGTGTCTTGGCTGATCGTCCTAAGATATATGAATAAAGCTCTCTCATTTACCCGCAAAAAAGATTAAGCCATATTAACCAGAAGGAGGGAGTATGGACTAGCACTACTTTTTGGTGTGTCCCGTCAACTCGCAGAATGAGGAGAAGCTTGCAAGACAAGGTGAAGCTCGCTTACCCCTTTTGACTAATGCAACCTACCCTCGATGGACATGCATCAGTCCATTCGGTGTCAGATTGTCAGAGGCATACACTATAGTACGCAACATGCGGAGTTCCATCATTGTTCGACTTCACGAAGAGGCGAAGAGCCAAGCGCAGTAGTACGAGTAGTACTACTACTAGAACCGCATGGTGGAGCATCTGTACTCTTATTTTTTTTATCTCTGATAAAGTACACGTTTATTCTGGAGAAGGGCGGAAAACGGCAGCCCAACATGTAATGAATGCTATCGATCAACCAACCATGCTTGAATATATCTTGGCCTCCGTGCGAGCCCGTCTGTGTGTTCTCGCTCCTCGTCTCTCTGAAGGAATGGCGGGTTGGCTCTTTGCCGTCAATTGAGATCGGTTTGCTCACACTCCTGTCCCACATGTCAGTGATATGCCAAGAGGAGGTGCGTTGACCGACTGGCCATACGCGTACTTGGTTTTGCACCTTCATACTACTCCTCCCTCCATCACAGTTTACGGGGCGCGCTTCATTATGATGCATTTCTCTCAATGCATTTCCACCACCAGATAGACTTTAGATGCGTTTGGTTTAATGCTCAATTAATTAGGGCGTGGTAACCGCAATCAAGTCCACAATTTTCTCTCCATGTACTCCCTCCTTTTCGGTTTATAGGGCTTATCTCAAAATTTTAGTTTTTCCATTTTATAAGGCTCAATTTGGTTGTTTTCCATCACATGTTCAGATTCCAAGGTGCATTAAATCATTGCATGCAAGTATTAAGAGAAAATTGACCAATGCATGTACTTTATGCATGCATGCATGCATTGCAATTAATGCATTGATAAACATAATTTTTTGAGAAAAACAAGAGCATTAATTAGGTGCTTTTGCAAAACTACAAAAAGTATTCCACCACTCGCCATCTACCTTGATTGGTGAGATTTTTGAATTGAGAACTATAAACCAGAAAGGAGGGAGTACTACTACGGAGTGGAGTAAGTGCATGCATGTGTGTACCGGGGTGGAAGCACTGCATGCATGTGTGTACGCATTATTCCCTCTAGTAATAGACACCGTGCTATAACTACCAGGGCTATTTTTCAGGCCGATCGCTAGTCGCCTTGGTCCCACAGAGTTTTTTTTTCTTTTTTCTTAAGCACGCTCTATAAACAGTGATGGATGGAGTAGTACTCCCTCCGTTTTTATTTAGTTCGCATATTAGCTTTTGTCAAAGTCAAGCTTTACAAATTTTGACCAAGTTTATAAACAAAAATATTAAGATATACAATAACAAATCAACAACATTAGATTTATTATTGAATGTACTTTCACATTGTATAGATTTATTATGATGAATGTCTATATTGTTTTTTATAAACTTGGTCAAACATTACGAAGTTTGACTTCAATCAAATCTAATATGCAAAGTAAATAAAAACGGAGGGAGTATGAGCGGATTCAAAGAAGAGTGTATTGATGGTTGCTTCTTCCAAGCAACTTACAGTGGGAAAGGTGGGGCTTATGATTTGACTGCTCATTACTCACTATTAATGCGGCGCAATGACCGGGCTGAGTCTCCCATGCAGTTGTGCACTACCCCCTCGGTTCTTAAATATACTCCGGAGTATTTGTCTTTCTAGAGATTTCAACGAGTGACTACTCAAATATTTGTCTTTTTAGAGATTCAAATGGACTACTACATACGGATGTATATAGACATATTTTAGAGTGTAGATACACTCATTTTGCTCTGTATGTAGTCACTTGTTGAAATCTCTAGAAAGACGAATAGAGTATTTAGGATCGGAGGGAGTACACATACGAAGCAAAATGAGTGAATCTACACTCTAAAATATGCCCATTTGAAATTTGTAAAAAGACAAATATTTAGGAACGAATGAGTATAATTTTGTGCATGGCACATGGACCCGGATGATGAAGAGGCTTCTAGCAATGCTATCAAGCTTCCATCATTTGTTTACATAATTGAAGTACTATACAAATAATTTTCCAGCGACATGAAATTGTACAATGGTGTGAGCTTTCAGCTTTTGTTTTGTGTGTCTTGCCATCGATGCTCTTTCGGAAACAATAAAAAACTAACTACCTTGCTAATGCATGTCAATTATTAGCAGATCAGAGCTAATAATTACATCACAACTAAAGACAGAGTTGTGAGAAGGTGTTAAATTAAAATTGATCCCTGCTTTCATTGGCAGCAACGTCCCCCCAGCTCTGTCTAAATCAACAAGGCATGTTGGAAAAAAAAGTAGCTGTCTGGAGCATGCAACATTCCGATCATTTTGTGCAGTTCCACTAAAATAGAGCTGAGCGTCCCTGTTCCAAAGATATTAAGTGTGATTACGATAATACAGGACTGCTGATGAAACAATAAACACACAAATAGAAGTCGGTCACCTTTGCAGTCTCTCTTAAGACTAACTAGTTGGAGAAGATTAGGCTCGGAGTTAGATGAGGAGGATAGAGCAAAACCAATCTCCCTTTGTGCAGTCACACTGAAATGTAGAGACATTGCCCGTGTGACATTTTAGTACAACTGCACAAAACACTCTTAAGAAAAAAGTGATTTGTGTAGTTCACCAAAAGGTCGCAATAGCAACGAGGTGAAATGGATAGCCCTGTTTGCAAAAAAGAGGTAGAAAGGAAACAATTACTGGCCAATAATAGTTCATGACACATACAAAAAAGAAGCATATTCCTTGTCTTAAGGGAAGATAACAACATGGTTGTCTTTGTCTAAAATAGTGTGAGGACGACATTGCAATATGGAAAGTACGCCGGACGAGCTACCTT
Organism: Triticum dicoccoides; assembly: GCF_002162155.2. NCBI lineage: Eukaryota > Viridiplantae > Streptophyta > Magnoliopsida > Poales > Poaceae > Triticum > Triticum dicoccoides. Next base: position 319,960,711 of record NC_041381.1, on the reverse strand, counting down.
TTGGGCAAAGAACTATGGAAGATCCACATGCAGCGACGTGGGAAGATGGGCAGTGGAGCAAGGCCGGAGGGGATACCTGGAGGTCATCGGGATGTAACTAGGTGAGCGGGGCGGGCGGAATCTGCGAGCAGGTGGCACAGGCCCTGCCGCGCCAGAGCTTGGTCACAGAGAACAGCGTGTACCGCAAATCGGGACGTGCTGCCTCGGCACCGTCGAATGGAGAAATGATGCACTTCCTCCCTTTCCCCCGGCGGACGGGATGCGGCCGGATCAGTGACCAACGGTGAGAGAGTGAGAGGCCACCGCACTCCCTTTCCCCCGGCGGACGGGATGCGGCCGGATCAGTGACCAACAGTGAGAGAGAGAGAGGCCACCACAGCCTTGTGTGAGATACTCTGAAGAGTAACAAACCAGGTAGGCAGACTCCATTGTATATAGTTGAGCGGGCTACCTTTTTCTCCATAAAAATTGTTTTATATTCTATGTACGTGCCATTGAGCGCTATAACTTTATTTAAACATAATGCGGCAACGCGTCAAGTCGAACTTTATTTCGTGCACGCGTGGTACACGACCTCCCTAGGTAAACAACCGCTACAAGCATTCAAATTAGCACGTGGGTTGCCATTCCGTAAAGAAATGAGCTCCACCGTGTACCCGCGCGGGTGTGGCTGGGAACGAAGCGTGAGTACGTGCACGGTGCACCTATTCTCTTCTTGTATACGTACACCATCTACGTAGGGTTGTGCGAGAGAGATACAAACCTAGAGAGATATAGTGTGTGGGTTCTTGAAAGTTTTTTTGGGGGGGTGGGTCAATAAAAAATGTAACATATGCACTGTGTGTGAAATAGAGTCCTGGATATAACATATATATAGAGGGGGCGATCCACGAGAAGAGAGTGGAGGTATCATCGGCTTGAGGTGTCCATAGAATCGAAGAGAGGGATGATGTGTGTGTGTGTGTGTGCGCGCGCGCAATCAATAAAGAGTGCCATCGAATTTGTGTGTGCCTCGTCAAAGATATAGAGTGGCTGGCCTACTGGAATGTGAGAGGGGACATGTGCAGTTTGTCTCTGTGGCATGGATACCTACCTGCAGCGCTCGACTATTGGTGTGTGGTGGGGGAAGAGGGAGGCCCAATTAACTATAGAGGTACAATGGCTGGTGAGGGAGTCCTGGACTAGGGGGTGTCCGGACAGCCGGACTATCATCGTCCGCCGGACTCCAAGACTACGAAGATACAAGATTGAAGACTCCGTCCCGTGTCCGGATGGGACTTTCCTTGGCGTGGAAGGCAAGCTTGGCGATACGGATATGTAGATCTCCTACCATTGTAACCGACTTTGAGTAACCCTAGCCTTCTCCGGTGTCTATATAAACCGGAGGGCTGTAGTCCGTAGGACACAACATACATTACAACAATCATACCATAGGCTAGCTTTAGGGTTTAGCCTCCTTGATCTCGTGGTAGATCCACTCTTGTACTACCCATATCATCAATATTAATCAAGAAGGACGTAGGGTTTTACCTCCATCGAGAGGGCCCGAACCTGGGTAAAACATCGTGTCCCTTGTCTCCTGTTACCATCCGCCTAGACGCACAGTTCGGGACCCCCTACCCGAGATCCGCCGGTTTTGACACCGACATTGGTGCTTTCATTGAGAGTTCCTCTATGTCGTCACCGATAGGCTCGATGGCATCTTCGACCAACAACGCTGTCCAGGGTGAGACTTTTCTCCCCGGACAGATCTTCGTATTCGGCGGCTTCGCACTGCGGGCTAATTCACTTGGCCATCTGGAGTAGATCGAAAGCTACGCCCCTGGCCATCAGGTCAGATTCGGAAGCCTAAACTTCACGGCCGACGTCCGCGGAGACTTGATCTTCGGCGGGCTCGAGCCACAGCCAAGCGCGCCGCACTGTTACAATGGGCACGATCTAGCTCTGCCACTGAACAGTGCCTTGGAGGCCGCACAAGAATCCGCTCCGGCCCTTAGACCGGAGCCGATCGCCCAGATCGAGGACCGGTGGCTGGACACCACCTCGGGGGCTCCAACTCCCACGGCAATGGAGCCGAACACTACCCTTGTCCCTCGCGAAGCTCATGACTCCGAGGTGCCGGACTCCTTGCCGGACTCCGGATCTCCCGCGCCCCTACCAATCGAATCTGATTGGGCGCCGGTTATGGAATTCACCGCCACGGACATCTTCCAACCCTCGCCCTTTGGCGACATCCTAAACTCGCTAAAGCATCTCTTGCTATCCGGAGAGTCCTGGCCGGATTATGGCCAGGATGGTTGGGATACGGACGACGAAGAAATTAAGAGCCCACCCACCACCCACTTTGTAGCCACTGTCGACGATCTTACCGACATGCTAAACTATGACTCCGAAGACATCGACGGTATGGACGACGATGTCGGAGATGATCAGAAAGCAGTGCCTATAAGGCAAGGGAAGACCACCTCGTCATACGACGTATACATGGTGGACACCCCAAAAGGAAGCGATAACAAGGACCAACGGGGCGCGGCAAAAGATAATCCCGCCAACAAACAACCAAAACGGCGACGCAGACGCCGCACTAAGTCCCGCCTCGACAACAACAGCGCTCCTAACGACCCAGCAATACAGCAGGGCAAACCAGCGAACGACGAACACGCAGACAAGCAACCGTCCAAACAAGATGAGTGGGATAATCAATCCAGGCCCAGCAAAAACAACAGTCTAGGCGACCTCACGCTGGACACACCGCCGGAGAATAAAAACCTTCGGAAAAGACTTGTTGCCACCGCAAGAAGTTTGAAAAAGGAAAAACGGAAGCTCAAAACAGCGGAAGACACACTCAGAATGAGGTGGAGCAAAGTGCTCAAAACCGCAGACAAATACGGCAATGGCCATCAATCAAAGAGCTACCCAAAGCGCAAGCTACTGCCAGAATTTGATGAGGAGGCCATAGAGCCCCCACAGTCAAAAAACGAAGAGGCCTCCTGGTTGGATAGACGGCCAGATGATAGGCCAAAATCTGAAAGCGGCGCCGCACATAAGCCGACTAACGACCGTGGAAAGACAGATGCCCCAGCTAGGTCCATTTACGGGCCAAAGAAGAGGGTCCCAGGAAACAATGCAACACGACAAGTGTCCGAAGACAGCGATGCACCCAAATACAGGGGCGCCACACACCCACTATGTTTCACCAACGAGGTGCTGGATCATGAATTCCTAGCAGGATTTAAACCTATGAACATAGAGGCCTACGACGGAACAACAGACCCTGGAGTCTGGATAGAAGACTATATACTACACATACACATGGCTAGAGGAGACGATCTCCACGCCATAAAATACCTACCCCTCAAGCTCAAAGGGCCAGTCCGTCATTGGCTTAAAAGCCTCCCAGAAAACACTGTTGGAAGTTGGGAAGAGCTCCAGGACGCGTTTAGAGCAAATTTTCAAGGGACTTATGTCCGCCCTCCGGATGCAGATGATCTAAGTCATATAACTCAACAGCCCGGAGAGTCAGCGCGCAAATTCTAGAACAGGTTCCTCACCAAAAAGAACCAAATAGTTGACTGTCCGGACGCCGAAGCCTTAGCAGCTTTTAAACACAACGTCCGAGACGAATGGCTTGCCAGACACCTCGGCCAAGAGAAGCCGAGGACAATGTCCGCGCTAACAAGCCTCATGACCCGCTTCTGTGCGGGAGAGGATAGCTGGCTAGCAAGATGCAGCACCAGCGACCCAAGTACATCCGAGATCAAAGGTGGAAACGGAAAATCACGGCGCAGAAAAGAGCAGCGCCGGAATAAAGAGAAAAGGCCAAAGAGCACGGCAATCAACGCCGGATTCAAAAGCTCGCGGCCAAACAACAAAACACCACCTCTTAAGGATGACAGCGATGAGCTATCCAACTTAAACAAGATTCTGGGTCGGATATGTCAAATCCACAGTACCCCCGGAAGGCCTGCAAATCACACCCATCGAGAGTGTTGGGTTTTCAAACAGTCTGGCCGATTAAACGCCGAACACAAGGGTCTCGACGCGTCAAGCGAAGATGACAAACCCCACCACCAGAGCACCGGAAAACAAAAGAATTTCCCACAAGAGGTCAAAGCAGTAAATTCACTTCATGTGATAATACGGAAAAACAGTGCGGCACCGGTTAAAATGGGTCTCGCACGGTCCAATCCAGCGAAACATAGAGATTGGACATCAAAACCAATCACTTTCGACCACCTGGATTATTCCAGAAGCGTTCAACATGCAAGATGGACTGCCCTGATATTGAATCCCATAATCGACGGACTACAATTTACACAAGTCCTGATGGACGGAGGCAGCGACTTAAACCTGCTGTATCCAAACACAATCCGCAAGTTGGGGATAGACCTTACTAAAATTCGACACAGACGCACTTCCTTTAAAGGAGTGACGCCAGGCCCTTACGCCAAGTGCACAGGCTCCCTATTACTAGAAGTTGTGTTCGGATTACCGAACAACTTTCGACGCGAAAAACTAATCTTTCATATCGTCCCATTTAAAAGTAGCTATCAAGCACTCTTGGGACGAGAAGCTTTTGTCCGCTTCAACGCCATACCACATTACGCGTCTCTTACACTTAAGATGCCCGGTCCACGTGGCATCATTTCAGTGCGAGGGTCATTTAAAGACCCCGGACACGGTTAGACGAGTCCGGCATAAATAAGCTAGGGGCTCCCTAGCCGCACACCCCTTCACAAGGGGCTGCGCACACAAGCAACAGCGACCTCACACAGACAACGCTTTAACTACTTATATTTCTTCCTTCGTATATATTTTGCACAAATTCCTTTTAAACTAAGTTCCTCTCTTTTTACAGATGAACAACATGCACACCCGTCCAGGATAACGGCACAATGGAGACACAGGCGCAGACATGCAGTAGGGACCCGTCGCGAGGATTCTTTTCAGATTAAGACCCTGCGTAAACCTTTTTTACTGTCTCTTGTTGTTATAATCCCTTGGTTTCTCATTATAACCAAAGCGGAGCCTGACGTTTTGGCATCGGCCGCGTCAGAAGACCATGCCCGTACCTGGACACTAGGGGCTCAGGGCATCGTTCTGCCCATTATTACAAAGACCGAACACCTTAGGGAGTGTTCGGCGTCTCGAGTTAGGCCTTATATGCATCAGCTCCGAATCATGTCTTTGGTCAAGTGTTGGGTTTGCCCGGCTCCTGTGTTTTGCTGCCTTACGTTCCGTATCATCGGCTAACGCGGCACCAGGAGAACTACTGCGATTGTGCCCCAGTTCGGCTGGGCGAGCACCTCAGTAGAGAAAGCCGAAAACTGACTGTCATGATACAGCGAGAGACTGGTCAACCACTCGATCGACTACCGGAATGTTTAGAATTCCCCGCTTTGACGAAGGACCGTTTCCCGGTCAGGCACACACGCGCCCCGAATTCGGAGAAGCGCGGTGCCCCAAGGGGCTATATCGTAGCCCCACCCTCGAACTCCACTGGCTAAGTGAAAGTGATAAAGCATCATAGTCTGGATTGCCTCGTTTGCTACGCTACCACCTCCTTAACAGGACCGAGACGTCAGATTAAGTGTGAAAACGCGCTATTTTTGCGAACACCCCCGCACCTTGTGCGTGGGGGCTGAAGCCGAAGACTGCAATCTTTCAGGTTATATAAATGTATACATAAACGGCCGCATAGGAGATATTTTAATGCTTGGGATGCACAAGTATAAAAAGTGGTTACATTGTAATCATTGTCTTACAAGATAAAAACATTCATTTGAACGTAACATTTTTTGAGCACTGCGACTCTATTACACGAGCGCCACGCATAACTTCCCCAAAAGAGTGCTCGGCGGGTAACCGGCTTTCGCCCGAACCCTGGGCGGCAATAGCGGTGGCATCCATCTCTGTCCAATGTGTCTTCACACGGGCAAGGGCCATCCGCGCGCCTTCTATGCAGGCCGACCGCTTCATCTCCTTGATATGCGGCACCGCTCCAAGAAATTGCTGCAATAAGCCGAAATAGCTCGTCGCCTTGGGCCTCTCTGGCCAGACATGAGCCACGATATCAGTCATGGCAAGTCCGAACAATCTATTTAGCTCAGCCCATTCGGCCAACCGATCGGTCAACGGAAGTGAGCGATCCGTACTATGGAATTGAGACCAAAATAGCTCTTCCGTCTTGTGATCCTTCTGGATCCGGAAGTGCTCAACGGCATCAGCCGCACTTGCCGCTAAGTCCATATATGGATCCTCCGGACCCCACAGCTGGCTAAGTTGGGCATATTTTTGATCCATAAACCGGCGACGCAGCAGAAACGGCTTGCCAGCCACAATATCTCCAGCCTGGCGCAGCTCCTCCTTCATAGCCGGCATTGCAGAACGGGCATCCTTGGCCTCGGCGGTGGCCTTCCCCAGGTTTTCCTGCTCCGATAAGCGCTCCTTTTCAAGAGCCTCGTTGCGGTCGGCAGCATCTTTCAATTTCACGGCCAATTCGGCCATCTTTTCCCTGCTTAGGCAGTGTGCAGCCTTTTCGGCTTTCAACTCCTCGGCCGCCCTCGAGGCGGCCGCATCACTCCTTCGGGCTTGCTCCTTAGCTTGAGCAAGTTCGTCCCGAAGGCTCTCCACAGCAGCAGCACCGTCTGTATCACAGCATATATATTATCAGAGGCAGGCTTTGGCTCCCTCACATAAGAGACTGCAGAGAATTCATTTACCTTGCGACTCGTCAAGTCGTCGGTTGATAAGCGCGATGTCCGCATCCGCCACATCAAGTTGCCGCATTAACTCGACAACTCCACTAGTCCGGCTAGCCCCCGGACTATCCTCCACCTACATAGGAAGGACAACTTTCAATACCTGCGATTTTGATCCTCGGTACGCTGTCGCTTTCGACAACCTGTCGAGTCTCAGGGGCTACTATCTGTACAAGGCGCACTTCTATGTGCACAACTGTCAAAAAGGTGTGTCGTTCTTATGTACCTCAAATCCCGCCAGCAAACTCCTGACGGCGTTATGCAATCCGCTTTCGGCGGACGAAATCCTTCCAATCACCATACTCATCAAAGCATGGTGATCTTCTGAGATGGACGCCCTCTCAAGCAGACTCTTCAGCTCCCCCGGCCGGACACTAGTCGGCGCCGAACTCTCCGGCCCCACCGAGCTCTGGGATACCCTCCGTGACGATACTTCAGGCTCGTCTGCCCTGTCCAGCGACGCAGCAGACAGAGGCGTCTCGCTCTCCATCATCTCCGGACGAAGATCCCCCGAAGACGAACTCATCTGAGAAGTCCGCAAATCCGAACTGTAAAGTAAAGTTTTGGTTATCCACAGAAGCACAAATGGAGGTATTTTCTTATTAATGAACTCCCCTTTTCCTACTCACGGCTCGCTGGAGGGCTGATCCTTTAGAGACGATTGTACGTCCGGGTTCTCCCCAGCGCAGGACCCCCCGGTGAAGATTTCTTCCCTTGTTTAGGGCTTTGGCCTCCGGATCTTCGGAGGCGGTCCTCTTCTCCCCCTGGAAGGAGGGGTTTTTGATCCCCCCCTCTTCAAACGCCCTTTTGGGCGAAATGATAGCTCTTCTATTTTCCCCCTCGCTCCCTTCTACGGGCGCGACCTCCAACATTCTGACCAGCACGGGCTCCAGTGCGGTCTCTGGGAGGGGGGCCGGACACCTTATCAGCTTCGATCGCGCTACCCACTCCTGATGAAGAGTAATGGGTCAGGAGGCGAACTCTAGAAAAGCAAATGAACAGAACGTCCGGACTCTGAGCTACTTACCTGAGTATCCGGGCGATTGCAGCTTAAGCCTGCGTCCTCGGTCAATTCCGGACACGCTACCTGCGGTCCGAAGAACAACTTGTACATCTCGACGGGTGTCGCGCCCATGAAGTGTTGGAGAATTCGAGGTCCCTCCAGATTGAACTCCCATAACCGGAGAGGATGGCGTTTGCAGGGCAGAAGACGCCTGATTAGCATAACCTGCATCACCACGACCAGATTGATCTCCCTCGCCTGGAGGTCTCGAATCCGGCCCTGCAATGAGGGCACGTCTTCGGAAGGCCCCCAATTGAGCCCTTGGTTGACCCACGACATCAGTCGGCGTGGAGGTCCCGGGCGGAATGAAGGCGGCGGCTTTTGCTTGCTGCCCTTCGGAGCGGTGATATAGAACCACTCCTGCTGCCACGGTCCGAGCTCCTCTTGGAAGGAACCCTCGGGCCACGGGGCATCGGCCCTTCTGCTTATGGCCGCCCCGCCGCACTCCGCTTGACGCCCCCCGATCATCCTCGGCTCCACATTGAAGGTCTTCAGCCACAGGCCGAAGTGGGGGGTGACGCGGAGGAAGGCTTTGCAGACGATAATGAACGCGGAGATATGGAGGATGGACTCCGGAGCCAAGTCATGAAAATCCAGCCCATAGTAGAACATGAGCCCTCTCACGAAGGGGTCCGTCGGGAAGCCTAAACCCCGACGGAGGTGGGACACAAAGACGATGTACTCACCGGGCTCGGGAGTGGGCACGGCCTGCCCTTGGGCGGGCAACCTGTGCGAAATCTCGTAGGACAGGTACTTGGCCTCACGCTGCTTTAGCACATCCTCCTCCGTAACGGAGGAGGGAATCCACCGACCCTGGAGGTCGGAGCCGGACATGGTTGAAGAACCGAAGCGCTCGAATCTGGGGCTCTGGGTGTTGGAACTTGGAGCAAGGAGAAGATTCGATGGAAGATTGAAGAAAAGAAACGAGCCTTGGTCCTCTTATAAAGGGGGAAAATACCAAGAGCCGTCTCCGTGACCATTCGTGATTCACCTTCGACAGACGAGACGTGGCGACGGGCGCGGTTGGGTTACCCACGTCCGTATTGATGAGAATCCCGGAATAAGGGGAACACGATCTCTGCTTCGACATGACGTGCCAAGGAAACTGCTTCGCTAAACGTGCTGAGGTGGTATAATAAAAAACGATTCAAATAAAGGCTTGGTAGCGGTGTGATGTCATGCCGCATAATACGTCAGCAGATTGGACTAGTGTACATTTTATTCTCTCTATGGTGGAATGTCGAATTTATTTTGCAGAGCCGGACACTATCCTGGTGTTCATGATCTTCTCTGGATTATTCAAGGGAGGAACCCGCCTTGCAATGCCGAACATTATGCGCACCGGACTTATCGCATTGAAGCCTAGTTCAGGGGCTACTGAGGGAGTCCTAGACTAGGGGGTGTCCGGACAGCCGGACTATCATCGTCCGCCGGACTCCAAGACTACAAAGATACAAGATTGAAGACTCCGTCCCATGTCCGGATGGGACTTTCCTTGGCGTGGAAGGCAAGCTTGGCGATACGGATATGTAGATCTCCTACCATTGTAACCGACTCTGTGTAACCCTAGCCTTCTCCGGTGTCTATATAAACCGGAGGGCTGTAGTCCGTAGGACACAACATACATTACAACAATCATACCATAGGCTAGCTTTAGGGTTTAGCCTCCTTGATCTCATGGTAGATCCACTCTTGTACTACCCATATCATCAATATTAATGAAGCAGGACGTAGGGTTTACCTCCATCGAGAGGGCCCGAACCTGGGTAAAACATCGTGTCCCTTGTCTCCTGTTACCATCCGCCTAGACGCACAGTTCGGGACCCCCTACCCGAGATCCGCCAGTTTTGACACCGACAGCTGGTATATGTGTGGAGGAGGAGAGAGGCCTACCTCATTTATTAAGGAGATCGATCTGCCTCATGTATTAAGGGAGATCGATCGGCATCCATGCATATGTGTAGGAGAGGAATAAGATTAGGAGAGAGATAGAGCTAGAGTGTTGGAGGGGGTGGTAGTGGAGTTGCTTCTAACAAATGGTGGGATAGGCTTGCTAGACAAACGGAGGGCACGCCCGCTATTTCAATAAGAGAGGAGATGGCTGCTTGTTGTCTGTGCATGTGCGTGTGAGAGATGGGTCAGGAGGCATGCACGAATGATGAGGGGGGACGATATGGTTGTGGTAAGCAGACGTTACTACATAGGAAGATCAATCGCCCTTTGTTAGAGAAAGGAGAGACATAACTTGTGAGGTACGTCGATCGATGGGGGGATAGTTAAAGTCGATCTAGGTATATGTTGGGAGATCGATCGGAATACATGCATGTGTGTGTTAGAAGCAAATGAGGCACGAGGAGAAGGATAGAGAGAGAGGGGTGCATCTAGGAGGTGGTACGAGAGGCATACTATATCAAGGGGGAAGGAGTGTGTGAGTACGAGATCGATGAAAAGAGTGGTGGGAGTGAGGCATGGACGGTGACAAGAGAAGAGGGGAAGCTTGTGTTTGTGCTAGGCACACCTGGCTAGAGAGGCATATTGATCGATGTGTGCTGTAAAGAAGGAGCTGGGGGCCTACACACACCGTGGGTGAACGACCTAAAGTGAAAAGACGAATTTGCACGATGGAGCTAGAGAATGCTGAGGGAGGGTGAGAGGGATGCGGGCGTGTGCATGCACGAGATTAAGTTAGCGCTAGCTACAAAGATAAGAGGGTTGTGTGGGTGTAAAAGACGAATAGAGATCATATATACTTCATTATAAAAAGCGAATTCGAACATTTGAAGAATTTATCATAGTGTTTTAAACGGACGCATGTGTGAATATATATAACGGTGATACACATGGTGTGGTTATGAACATGTTATACTACATATAATATATTTTATCTCTACTCTTATAAAAAATGGAGCTATTGATGATGGTGTGCCTGCCATCCTGCAATATAGGCCGTCTGATTTATATCTGGCGGATAGGAAGGAAACTATGGCAACTTTGACCCACACCCCTCTCCATATTTGCAAATTAGGCCCCTTGATCATGTTGATGTTCTGTGGAACGCATGGGCATCTTTCTAGTACTACGTATAATACATAGAACATTGATTATAATTTGGGCTAATGTGTGGCTTTTGCAGCTCAGGTCTAAATACTTGTCATAATGTAGGGGGCGGGGCACTATACTTTGTGTGATAAACACGGTGTACGTATGGAACATGGTTTAGATTATGAATATATAGTTAGTACATCAAATGTACTGTTATTTGGAATCAACATCAAGTGTATTCAAAAAATAGAATTCGAGTTCATGTAGTACACATAGTTCATATCTATCTCTATAGTAATCATGTGGTGTGTTATTAAGGTAATACACGAATGATGGTTGTAGTTGGCAACAATCATGATTGTAGATTCTTATTGAAATATAGAAACGAATTCAAATTTAGTTCGAATTGCAGCGGTAATATAGACATTTGGAATGCACTAAAATGTTGGTATGAGTAGGTTACATGCATTATACAGCAAGTGAAAAAATTTAATCGTACATAACATGGATTCATACTCCCTCCTTCCATCTATATAGGGTGTAATGAGATTTTTAAGACCGCCTTTGACTATTGACAAGATTAATAGTACATGACATGCACAATGTGAAAATTATATCATTGAAAGAACCTTTCACAGACGAATTTAATGGTGTGCTTTGTGTAAGTTGCATGTCATATATTATTGCTCTAATATTTGGTCAAAGTTAGCATCGAAAAATGCATTAGGCCCTATATAGATGGAAGGAGGGAGTAGCTTTGAATAGCATTTGTATAGTAAAACGGGGCAAGACTCTCTCTTTGTGTGGTGTGAATAGTTTTATTTTTTTCATTTCCTTTTTGGTTGAGGGGAGTGCGAATTGATTTGGTATGTAGAAGTACAATATTACTACACGTTACGCTTGTCCCTAAAATTCAACCCACGTCTTGTTATATCCCGAAAATTCAGATATCGTGCTCCCAAAACTGGCGCCTTCACAACCCGCGCCTTGCTATCCCGAAATTACAACGCGCGCGAAAACTCCCTCTAGCTGCCAAATCCCGACACGTGAAATCCCCCTTCTAACCCTGAGCTGAAAGGGCCGCTAGTTCAAATCGGTGGGGGGTACTTTTGTAACACACCCTACATTTTGGACAAGCGCGTCCCTAAGTCACGCTTCACCCCCTCCCATCGCCCCATTTCTGCCATTCGAAATCCCACGCCGCCATAACCTCCCTACTCTAGCCGCGAAACCCCACCCTCCTCCGTCCGCCACTTCACCGCTGCCCAGCCGAAGCCTCTTCCCCGACGACGTTGTCCACCACAATAGCTCGACGTCCCTCGTCCACCTCCCCGGATGAGGATCCGTCGTCCATCTCATTGTCCCGCCGGTTCAGCCGCCCCGTCCTCCACCTCCAAGGAGCTACTCCGACGATCGCCTCGTCTATCGCGGCTGCTCCATCCCCACAGCGTCGCCTTAACCTGCTCCACCGGAACCGCATCATCCTCACCGACACCTCGAACGAAGCCGAGGCCTACTTGGCACCACCAAAGAGGTTGTACACTCATCGCATCGCACCTTCTCCTTAACTCGACCTCCCGGCAACGACGGTGCTCCATCCTGCACCCCCATGGAGTGGCTACCTTGAAGTCGGTGCTGCGGGCGACATCTCCATGGCGGCTCTCCCCCAGTGCGAGGCCCCTTCGGCGGCGGCGGCCATACCAGCCGGATCTGCTGCTGCTGCTCTGGCTCTCGCTCGCTCGCTCACGCTGCTGCTACTGGTCCGGCTCTCGCTCGATCGCTCGCTCGCCCAGCTACTACTGCTGCTCTCCCCCTCGCTCGTGCTACTGCTCTGCTCTGATTTAGCCACACTTCAGTCGACTGAATCGAATTTTGGGTCAGTCGATTTTCAGGGGTTGGGGGGGCTCTCCTGAGTTAAAGAAGAACCACCCACAGCGGGGACGGGGGCTCGCCGGAGAGGTACCCCACTATCTATCTTAGGGTTCAGGGTGGGGGCAGGGGGCCTAGAGGGCTGGCCGGGGGGTGGTGGGGAGTTGTTTCGGGGCGGCGAGGTGGCGCTGGGGCCGGCGGTTCGGCCGGTGGTGGCTGGCGGCTCAGGGGGGTGCAGGTTGAAGATCAACTGTAGGCCCTCCCTAAACTACATGTCAGGTGCCTCTCTGCTACCATTGCATCCAGTTTCGACAGTAGCATTCAGATTCACAGTAAATTTCAGTTTCGACAGTTAAGTTCAGAGTCAACAGTTTTTACCTCATGTGTTATAGTCAGGTGGTTTTTGGTGATGTAAATTTTACATCCATTTTACATCATCTATTGGAGATGCTATTAGAATCCCACTTGAGATTGACGATGTCTGTCTTGTGCTGCTTCAGCCTTGATGTCTTACGGCTCACCGGAGCTGCTCCAACAATAGAACGATCCATCACAACAGAGTAGTGCCCTGGACGCCGTCTACAGATTCCTCAGATCTTCCTCCACACCTCCGACGGCCACCTCTGCCTCAACTACTTGAGCGACCAACTCAATTATTCATGCATTTTGTTGAAACGAATGAAGCAAAACATCCACCTGGACCTACTTTTCAAAATCCTATGCATGAAAACAAGACAAAGTGCATTAATGCCAGAATAACATTCTAACTGTACGCGCTTTCATATGGTTTCACTTTATTTTGGCCATGTTTCTTTGCATTCCTCTGCTCTTCCAATTCCTATAAACCAAACACCCAAGTTGACAGAAATCATGTGTTTACAAATGCTCTGTTTACCATGTGCATCTTCCTATCCTATTCCGGTGTTTTTCCTATCCCTGCGTTTTAAGAATCATGCAAGCCAAATGAGCCCTTACAGAATTACTTCAGTTACAGGTACGTGTCAAAGGGAACTTTGTGTGGTTTGTCCTACTCTTGCCGCGACGTCGTCCACCTCACCTGAGCTGCTCCATTGACAGAAGCATCCACAAAACCAGACATCACAACTCCTGACCATCTTTCGCCACCTCAGATCTCCTTCCCTGCCGCCGGCACCCACTGCAACGGCATCGCCATCATCGACTCAGTAGATGAACCTGAGGAGTACACGGGTCCACAAGAGAGGTCGCACTCTTTTGTTTCTGCTTATGTTATGCATTGCTTAAACTTACCTTCTACTTTATCGTCCTATTCAGTTCTTGGACTCCCAAGTCAGGTCCAAATAAATGTACAAACTTGAGTTCTAAATTAGTTGTGGGGTACATATCAAGGCAACAATGAATAGTATGTATGTCTAATATCTAGTTCACCTAGGGTATGCCTATGTTGTTCATCTTGGGTGGGAAACAAATAGTAAAGCAATCATCATCTGTCTTTTTATTAATTTAAAGCAATCATCAGCCTGCTATCATTATTTTTGGATCCATCCACTGGTTGTTACCATCACTCTAAATTTCTACATGCTCTCCTTACATAATCTCACCATATTTTTTCGTATGCATGTCAGATATTGTACACAGTCATGCTGAACATGTAGAGAAAACGAGAAGATTTTTGCGCGGCAATACAATATCATGCAGACATCGCTCCAGGGTGGGTTCAATGGCAAACTGTCGGTGTCAAAACCGGCGGATCTCGGGTAGGGGGTCCCGAACTGTGCGTCTAGGCGGATGGTAATAGGAGACGAGGGACACAGTGTTTTTACCCAGGTTCGGGCCCTCTCGATGGAGGTAAAACCCTATGTCCTGCTTGATTAATATTGATGATATGGGTAGTACAAGAGTGGATCTACCGCGAGATCAAGGAGGCTAAACCCTAGAAGCTATCCTATGGTATGATTGTTGTAATGTATGTTGTCCTATGGACTAAAGCCCTCCGGTTTATATAGACACCGGGGGAGGCTAGGGTTACACAGAGTCGGTTACAATGGTAGGGGATCTACATATCCGTATTGCCAAGCTTGCCTTCCACGCCAAGGAAAGTCCCATCCGGACACGGGACGGAGTCTTCAATCTTGTATCTTCGTAGTCTTGGAGTCCGGCGGATAATGATAGTCCGGCTGTCCGGACACCCCCTAGTCCAGGACTCCCTCAGTAGCCCCTGAACCAGGCTTCAATGACGATAAGTCCGGCGCGCATAATGTTCGCCATTGCAAGGCGGGTTCCTCCCTTGAATAATCCAGAGAAGATCATGAACACCAAGATAGTGTCCGGCTCTGCAAAAATAATTTCCACATTCCACCGTAGAGAGAATAAAATGTACACTTAGCTCAATCTGCTGACGTATTATGCGGCGTGACATCACACCGCCACCAAGCCTTTGTTTGAATCGTTTTTTTACTATACCACCTCAGCACGTTTAGCGAAGCGGTTTCCTTGGCACGTCTTGTCGAAGCAGAGATCGTGTTCCCCTTATCCTGGGATTCTCATCAATACGTGCGTGGGTAACCCAACCGTTCCCGTCGCCACGCCTCCTCTATCGAAGGTGGATCCCGAATGGTCACAGAGACGGCTCTTGGTATTTTTCCTCTTTATAAGAGGACCAAGGCTCGTCCTTGTTCTTCAATCTCGCATCGAATCTCTTCCTTGCTCCCAGTTCCAACACCTAGAGCCTCAGATTCGAGCGCTTCGGATCCTCAACCATGTCCGGCTCCGACCTCCAGGGCCGGTGGATGCCCTCCTCCGTCACGGAGGAGGACATATTGAAGTTGCGTGAGGCCAAGTACCTGGCCTACGAGGTTTCGCACAGGTTGCCCGCCCAAGGGCAGGCCGTGCCCATCCCCGAGCCTGGTGAGTTCGTTGTCTTTGTATCCCACCTCCGTCGAGGTTTAGGCTTCCCGACAGACCCCTTCGTGAGAGGGCTCATGTTCTACTATGGTCTGGATTTTCACGACTTGACCCCGGAGTCCATCCTCCACATCTCCGCATTCATTATCGTCTGCGAAGCCTTCCTCCGCGTCATTCCCCACTTCGGCCTATGGCTGAAGACCTTCAAGGTGGAGCCGAAGATGATCGGGGGGCGTCAAGCGGAGTGCGGCGGGGCGGCCATAAGCAAAAAGGCCGATGTCCCGTGGCCCGAGGGTTCCTTCCAAGAGGAACTCGGACTGTGGCAGCAGGAGTGGTTCTATATCACCGCTCCGAAGGGCAGCAGGCAAAAGCCGCCGCCTTTATTCCGCCCGGGACCTCCACGCCAACTGATGTCGTGGGTCAACCAAGGGCTCAATTGGGGGCCGTCCGAAGACGTGCCCTCACTACAGGGCCGGATTCGAGACCTCCAAGCGAGGGAGATCGACCTGATCGTGGTGATGCAGGTTATGCTAATCAGGCATCTTCTGCCCTGCAAACGTCGTCCTCTCCGTCTATGGGAGTTCAACCCGGAGGGACCTCGTATTCTCCAACACTTTATGGGTGCGACTCCCGTGGAGATGTACAAGTTGTTCTTCGGACCGCAGGTGGCGAGTCCGGATTTAGCCGAGGACGCAGGCCTAAGCCGCGATCGCCCGGATACTCAGGTAAATAGCTCAGAGTCCGGACATTCTGTTTATATGCCTTTCTAGAGTTCGCATCCTGACCCCTTGTTCTTTATAGGAATGGGTGGCGCGATCAAGGCTGATAAGGTGTCCGGCCCCCCTCCCAGAGACCGCACTGGAGCCCGTGCTGGTCAGAATGTTGGAGGTCGCGCCCACAGAAGGGGGCGACGGGAAAAATAGAGGAGCTAATATTTCGCCCAAAGGGGCGACTGAAGAGGGGGGAACCAAGAACCCCTCCCTTCAGGGGGAGAAGAGGACCACCTCCGAAGATCCGGAGGCCAAAGCCCCTAAGCGTGGGAAGAGATCTTCACCGGGGGGTCCGGCGTCCGGAGAGAATCCGGACGCACAATCATCGCCAAAGGATCAGCCCTCCAGCGAGCCGTGAGTATGAAAGAGGGAGTTAATTAGTAAGGAAATACCTTCATTTGTGCTTCTGTGGGTAACCGAAATACTTATATTGCAGTTCAGATCTACATCCTTCTCAAATGAGTTCTTCTTCGGGGGACCTTCTTCCGGAGATGATGGAGAGCGATACGCCTCCGTCGGCAGCGCCACCAGATGAGGCAGGCGAGCCCGAAGTGTCGTCACGGAGGGTATCCCCGAGTCCGGAGGGGCCAGAGAGTTCGGCACCCACTAGTATCCGGCCGGGGGAACTGAAGAATCTGCTTGAGAGGTCATCCGTTTCAGAAGATCACCGTGCGTTGATGCGTATGGTGATTGGAAGGATTTCGTCCGCCGAGATCGGATTGCGTAATGCCGCCATGAGTTTGCTGGCGGGATTTGAGGGATACGAGAATGACGCACCCCTTTGTCTTTTAATAGTTTTGCACATAAAAATGCGCCCTGTATAGATAGTAGCCCCTGGGACTCGGTAGGTTGTCGGAAATGACAGCGTGCCGAGGATCAAAATCGTCAGTAATGAATGCCGCCGTTCCTATGCAGGTGGCGGATAGTCTGAGGGCTAGCCGGACTAGTGGGTTTGCCGAGTTAAATCGGCAACTTGACTTGGCAGATGCGGACATCGCACTTGTCAACCGGCGACTTGACGAGTCGCAAGGTAAATGAGTTCTCCGCAGCCGCTTTTATGAAGGGGGTCGAAGCCCTCCTCTGATAAATTATATGCTATTTGTACAGACGGTGCTGCTGCTGTGGAGAGCCTTCGGGCCGAACTTGCTCTAGCTAAGGAGCAAGCCCGAAGGAGTGATGCGGCTGCCTCGAGGGCGGCCAAGGAGTTGAAAGCCGAAAAGGCTGCGCACTGCCTAAGCAGGGCAGAGGTGGCCGAATTGGCCACGAAAGTAAAGGATGCTGCCGACCGCAATGAGGCTCTTGAAAAGGAGCGCTTATTGGAGCGGGAAGACCTGAAGAAGTCCACCGCCGAAGCCAAGGATGCCCGCTCTGCAATGCGGGCTATGAAAGAGGAACTGCGCCAGGCTGGAGATATCGTGGCTGGCAAGCCTTTTCTCCTGCGCCGCCGGTTTATGGATGGAAAGTATGCTCAATTTGAGCGGCTGTGGAGTCCGGAGGATCCGTATATGGACTTAGCTGCAAGTGCGGCTGATGCCGTTAAGCATTTCCGGAGCCAGGAGGATCACAAGACGGAAGAGCTATATTGGTCTCAATTCCACAGTCCGGATCGCTCACTTCCGTTGACAGACCGGTTGGCCAAATGGGCCGAGCTAAATAGATTGTCCGGACTTGCCATGACTAACATCGTGGCCCATGTCTGGCCAGAGAGGTCCAAGGCGACGAGCTACTTCGGCTTACTGCAGCAATTCCTTGGAGCGGTGCCGCATATAAAGGAGATGAAGCGGTCGGCCTGCATCGAGGGCGCGCGGATGGCTCTTGCCCGTGTGAAGGCGCATTGTCCAGAGATGGACGCAACCGCTGTTGCCGCCCAGGGTTCGGATGAAAGCCGGCTCCCTGCCGAGCACTATTTCGGGGAAGTTATGCGTGGCGCTCGTGTAATAGAGTCGCAGTGCTCGAAAAATGTCACGTTCAAATGAATGCATTAGCTTGTAAATCGATGATTATGTGATAACTGCTTTTTATACTTGTGCGTCCAAGTAGTAAAACTTCTCATGTGCGGCCGTTTACGTATACTTTTGTATAACTTGAAAGATGGCAGTCTTCGGCTTCGACCCCCACGCACAAAGTGCGGGGGTGTTCGCAAAAATAGCGCGTTTTCACACTTAATCCGACGTCTCTGTCCTGTTTTAAGGAGGTGGTAGCGTGGCGAACGAGGCAATCCGGACTATAATGCTTTATCACTTTCACTTAGCCAGTGGAGCTCGAGGGTGGGGCTACGATATAGCCCCTGGTGGCGTCGCATTGCTCCGAAGTCGGAGCGCGTATGCGCCTGACCGGGAAACGGTCCTTCGTCAAAGCAGGGAATTCTAAACATTCCGATAGTCGATCGAGTGGTTGACCAGTCTCTCGCTGTATCATGACAGTCAGTTTTCGGCTTTCTCTACTGAGGTGCTCGCCCAGCCGAACTGGGGCACAATCGCAGTAGTTCTCCTGGTGCCGCGTTAGCCGATGATACGGAACGTAAGGCAGCAAAACACAGGAGCCGGGCAAACCCAACATTTGACCAAAGACATGATTCGGAGCTGATGCATATAATGCCTAACTCGAGACGCCGAACACTCCCTAAGGTGTTCGGTCTTTATAATAATGGGCAGAACAATGCCCTAAGCCCCTAGTGTCCAGGTACGGGCATGGTCTTCTGACGCGGCCGATGCCAAAGCGTCAGGCTCCGCTTTGGCTATAGGAAGAAACCAAGGGCGGATAGCAACAAGAGACAGTAAAAAAGGTTTACGCAGGGTCTTAATCTGAAAAGAATCCTCACAACGGGTCCCTACTGCACGTCTGCGCCTGTGTCTCCGTTGCGCCGTTTATCCTGGACGGGTGTGCACTTTGTTCATCTGTAGAAAGAGAGGAACGTTTAGTTCGAAAACAAATCGTGCGAAAAATATGTGTAAAACAAGAAATATAAATAATTAAAGCGGGGTTTGTATGAACCCGCGGTTGTTTTGTGCGCGCAGCCCCCTGTGATGGGTTATGCGGCTAGGGAGCCCCTAGCCTGCTGAAGCCGGATTCGTCTATCCGAGTCCGGGGTCTTTAAGTGACCCTCGCACTGAAATGACGCCACGCGGACCGGGCATCTTGAGTGTAAGAGACGCGTAATGCGGTATAGCGTTGAAGCGGACAAAAGCCTTTCGTCCCAAGAGTGCTTGATATTCACTTTCAAATGGGACGATGTGAAAAATTAATTTTTCTCGTCGAGAATTGTTCGGCGATCCGAACACGACTTCTAGTAATATGGAGCCTGTGCACTTGGCGTAAGGGTCTGGCGTCACTCCTTTGAAGGAAGTGCGGCTGTGTCGGATTTTGGCAGGGTTTATCCCCATCCTACGGACTGTTTTTGAATACAGCAGGTTTAAGTCGCTGCCTCCGTCCATTAGGACGTTAGTAAATTGTAATCCGTCTATTATGGGATTCAATATCAGGGGAGTCCGTCCCGCGTTTCGAATGCTTCTGGAATAGTCCAGGTGGTCGAAAGTGATTGGTTTTGATATCCAATCTCTACGCTCTGCTGGGTTGGACCGCGCGAAGCTCTTTTTAGAAAGTGCCGCACTATTTTTCCGTATTATCACATGAAGTGAGTTTACTGCTTTGACCCCTTGTGGGAAAGTCTTTTGTTTTCCGGTGCTCTGCTGGTGGGGTTTATCGTCTTCGCTTGACGCGTCGAGCCCCTTGTGTTCGGCGTTTAATCGGCCGGACTGTTTAAAAACCCAACAATCCCGGTGGGTGTGATTTGCAGGTCTTCCGGGGGTACTGTGAATTTGACATATCCGACCCAGAATTTTGTTTAAGTTGGACGATTCGTCGCTGTCATCCTTTAGAGGCTGTGTTTTGTTGTTGTGCCGCGAGCTTTTGAATCCGGCATTGACTGCCGTGCTCTTTGGGCTTTTCTCTTTATTCCGGCGCTGCTCTTTTCTGCGCCGTGATTTTCCGTTTCCATCTCTTATCTCGGATATACTTGGGTCGCTGGTGCTGCATCTTGCTAGCCAGCTATCCTCTCCCGCACAGAAGCGGGTCATGAGGCTTGTTAGTGCGGACATTGTCCTTGGTTTCTCTTGACCGAGGTGCCTGGCGAGCCATTCGTCTCGGACATTGTACTTGAAAGATGCTAAGGCTTCAGCGTCCGGACAGTCGACTATTTGGTTCTTTTTGGTAATAAACATGTCCAGAATTTCCGCGCTGACTCTCCGGGCTGTTGAGTTATAAGACTTAGATCATCTGCATCCGGAGGACGGACATAAGTCCCTTGAAAATTTGCTCTAAACGCGTCCTAGAGCTCTTCCCAACTTCCAACAGTGTTTTCTGGGAGGCTTTTAAGCCAATGACGGGCTGGCCCTTTGAGCTTGAGGGGTAGGTATTTTATGGCGTGGAGATCGTCTCCTCTGGCCATGTGTATATGTAGTATATAATCTTCTATCCAGACTCCAGGGTCTGTTGTTCCATCGTAGGCCTCTATGTTTATGGGTTTAAATCCTGCTGGAAATTCATGGTCCAGCACCTCATCGGTGAAACATAGTGGGTGTGCGGTGCCCCTGTATTTGTGTGTGCCGCTATCATCGGACACTTGGCGTGTTGCCTTGCTTCTTGGGGCCTTCTCCTTTGGCCCGTAGATGGACCTGGCTGGGCCATCTATCCTTCCAAGTTCGTTGGTTTGTTTATGTGTGGCGCCGCTGTCAAAATTTGGTCTGTTATCCGGCCGTCTATCCAACCAGGCAGCCCCTTTATTTTTGGACGGTGGAGGCTCTATGGCCTCCTCGTCGAATTCCGGTAGCAGCTTGCGCTTCGGGTAGTTCTTTGATTGGTGGCCATTGTCGTACTTATCTGCGGTTTTGAGCACTTTGCTCCATCTCATTCTGAGTGTGTCTTCTGCTGTTTTGAGCCTCCGTTTTTCCTTCTTCAGGCTTCTTGCAGTACTGACGAGTCTTTTCCGAAGGTTCTTGCTCTCCGGCACTGTGTCCGTCATGAGGTCGTCTGGACTGTTGTTTTCACCGGGCCTGGACTGATTATCTGACTCGTCATGTTGGGACAGTTGCTTATTTGCATGTTCGTCGTCCACTTGTGGGCCCTGCCGTATTGCGGGCTCCCTTGGAGCGTTGTTGTCGTCGAGGCGGGACTTAGGGCGGCGTCTGCGCCGCCATTTTGGTTGTTTATTGGCGGGGTCATCTTTTGCCGCGGCCCGTTGGTCCTCGTTATCGCTCTCCTTTGGGGTGTCCACCATATATATGTCATGTGACGAGGTGGTCCTCCCGTGCCTTATAGGCTCTGTTTCTTGTTCGTCTCCAGCATTGTCGTCTATTCCGTCAATGTCTTCGGAGTCATAGTCTAGCATGTCGGTTAGGTCGTCGACAGTGGCTACAAAGTGGGTGGTGGGTGGGATCTGAATTTCTCCGTCGTCCGTACCCCAACCATCCTGGCCATTGTCCGGCCAGGACTCTCCTGATAACGAGAGATGCTTTAGTGAATCCAAGATATCGCCAAAAGGCGAGTATTGAAAGATGTCCGCGGCGGTGAATTCCATAACCGGCGCCCAATCCGGGTCGATTGGTAGGGGCGCGGGAGGTTCGGAGTCCGGCGAGGAGTCCGGCGCCTCGGAATCACGAGATTCGCAGGGGACAAGATCAGTGTTCGGCTCCATCGCCGTGGATGTTGAAGCCCCCAGGGCGGCGTCTATCCACCGGCCCTCGATCTGGGCGATCGGCTCCGGGCTAATGGCCGAAGCGGATCCGTGTGCGGCCACCAAGGCACTGTTCGGCGGCAGAGCTAGATCATGCCCATCGTCACAGTGCGGCGCGCTTGGCTGTGGCTCGAGTCCGTCGAAGATCAAGTTTCCACGGACATCGGCCGTGAAGTTCAAGCTTCCTAATCTGACCTGACGGCCAGGGGCGTAGCTTTCGATCTGCTCCAGATGGCCAAGTGAATTGGCCCGCAGTGCGAAGCCGCCGAATACGAAGATCTGTCCGGGGAGAAAAGTCTCACCCTGGACAGCGTTGTTGGTTAAAGATGCCATCAAACCTATCGGTGACGACACAGAGGAACTCTCAATGAAAGCACCAATGTCGGTGTCAAAACCGGCGGATCTCGGGTAGGGGGTCCCGAACTGTGCGTCTAGGCGGATGGTAACAGGAGACGAGGGATACAGTGTTTTTACCCAGGTTCGGGCGCTCTCGATGGAGGTAAAACCCTACGTCCTGCTTGATTAATATTGATGATATGGGTAGTACAAGAGTGGATCTACCGCGAGATCAAGGAGGCTAAACCCTAGAAGCTAGCCTATGGTATGATTGTTGTAATGTGTGTTGTCCTACGGACTAAAGCCCTCCGGTTTATATAGACACCGGGGGAGGCTAGGGTTACACAGAGTCGGTTACAATGGTAGGGGATCTACATATCCGTATTGCCAAGCTTGCCTTCCACGCCAAGGAAAGTCCCATCCGGACACGGGACGGAGTCTTCAATCTTGTATCTTCGTAGTCTTGGAGTCCGGCGGATAATGATAGTCCGGCTGTCCGGACACCCCTAGTCCAGGACTCCCTCACAAACCCTCCCCACCCCTCTCCATATTTTAATCCATAGGAAGATATCTGTTGTGAGGCGGATTCAGACGCCGCTGACCAGTCCTATTTACCCCCAAGGTGTTTGCTCTACCTTGGCATGATGATTTTAGTCATATCATGCATATGTTTCCTTGCAGTGCCTACTTTTGATATCATATATGTCATCTACTTAGTTTAGACATGTTCTGTAATGCCACCTGTTTAGTTTCTATATCATATATGGGAATTATGCAGTCCCATGTCTTTTAGACAGCCATAATATATGTGAAATGTCAATGCCATCCTGTTTAACCAGGCATCATATATTTGAATGATATCTTGCCCATCCTTTTCTTCATTACATTTCCATTTGTCGACAATGTTTGTACATTAAACTACTCTTCCTGTGAATCAGCCATTTGGGTGGGAGATGGAAAAATCTGGAGTGAAAACAAGGCCTTAAGAGCAGACAGTGCTACGTGTCGAAGCAGATCTCTTGTTGGGTCGCAATAGCTCCTCGGAGATGGATTCAGAGACAGATGACCAGTCCTATTCCACCACGGAGGTGTATGCTCAAACTTGGCACGGTTATACTCCAAATATCATGCATATAGTGTCTTGCATTGCATAGTTTAGACATCATATACACAATATTCAACACCATGTTCTTAGTTCAGACATCATATCGAATGCCCTCTGTTTAGCATATAAATCACATATGTGAATTAAATGATGCGATCTTGATTACTTAGATACCATGTAGGTGAATTATGTCATGCGATCTTGTTTAGTTATCCATCATATCTTTGAATTATGTTATGCTATGCTATCCAGTTTAGATAGACATCATATATGTGAAATTATCTCATGCTATCCGTTTTAGTTAAACAATATATATGTAAACTATTTCATGCCTTTTCTCCACACTATCTATTGCATCTGTCTCTCATACAATGTCTGTACATTCAACTATGTTTCCTGTTTATCAGCCTTTTGAATTGGAGCGGGTGATGCCAGTATCCAGCGGACTAAAAACACGGTCTTCAAATAAAATAGTGCTACCTCTTGGTGGAGATAGCACCCCGGTTGTACATGCACAAGAACCAGCTCTACCACACATAACCCAAACTCTCGCAGATTGTACCCCTACTGCAATGGAGAGGGCCCCAGCCGATCTCGCACGCCAGGCTGGGCACTAGATATACACAAAGCCAAGCTCTCCTTCGAGCTGCCGCCAAGCCCTGCCCACATCTCCAATGGCGACAACCTCTGGGTACAGCTAACACCACCGGGGCATGCTTATGCTGACCATGGATCGCAGGTGAACCGGGACGCAGCTACCACCAGGACTCTTAGGATGGCGGATCCCTCGCAGGAGCACGAAGGGCGTTGGGAGCAGCGCGGGGGAAGCCTGCGGCAGGGCCTTCCTCGTGCTGTGCAGAGCAGGGCCCTGCCTGGAGGTAGGTTCCCTGCCGGGGAAGGCGCAGGCGAGCCCTTCCCCCTGGCGGGGGGGCTACAGTCGTCGAGGTCGCCGCCAGCATCCCCCTTGCCCCTTGGTCTTGTCCTGGTTTCCAGTCTCCCCAATGGTGGTCGGGGCAGCGCATGGCGGGGTCCTCGTTGGGCGACATGAAGCAAGGCTCTGGCCTGTGAAGGTCTCCGCTCGTGACACTTTCACGTAATAATGAGTGGGGCTGTACACGCCCCGAAGTCTCCTGAGCGCCACCCTGGGGCCTCACAGGGGCTCCCGCCCATGTCCTAGTGGAAGCACCATGCTCCGCGCTGGTCGTCGATACTGCCCCCAATGACTATGCCTAGACACTAGAAGCACTTAGCTCCGTGCTGGTGAGAAGACTTGAAGACTAGGTAGGCGCCGGACGCGGCCGTTTGCTTTTGCTTCCTTTTTGTACTTGTTCGTCGGCTTTTTGAAGCAGCTTGGTTCTTGTGTGTTTATAAAAATGGGGGGAGTTTTCTCGTCTTGCGTTGCTCTCTTGCCTTTTGTTCTTGCGGTCTTTCTAAAGCTCGTGACCGTCGCCCTGCCCTCAAGCACCTCGCGAGCGGGGGCTGGGTACGGTGTGCGCACTGGGGTCAATCGCTCCCCCCGCCCCGGGGAGGGGCTCAAGGGTGCGGCCACCACGCGCGCCCACCTTGCCACGATCTGGAAGTTGGTTCCTCGTGAGGCACTCTAGGACAGGCCAGCAGGCCTCTCGGGAGGCTCAGAACCTCACGAGCCCGTGGCAGGCTCACCTCAAGAAAATAAGCTCAGCCGCGACACCAGGGCTCACTCGAGACCCGTAGAACCAAAGATAAGTCATAACAACTACCCTGCTTGGGAGCCCGCGGCCCTGCTGGGTCGCGCTCTGGGCGCTACTTCAAAAGCATTTCATAATCTCATACATCATAAGGGGCCCCCTTTTCAAACTGCTCTCACGAGGATGCGTTCAAGTTTTTGTCATACAGGTCAAAACAAAAGGAAACACGTCCCTAGCTTGATGCGCCTTCTTCATCACCTCCGTCCTGCTGCCCGCACTGGGCGGCCATCCTCTTCATCATCACCACTTGTGCCGTCTTCTTCGGCCGCAATCACGACCATGTCATCCTATAGAGCAAATTCTGCCACCAGAGCATCCACATGGTCGTCCACCAACCCGGCCAGGTTGTCCTGAATAACCGTGGGCACGGGGGCTAACACAACATTGAAGTCGAAGTGAGGATCGCGGTTGAGAAGGTGGCTGAAGACACGTGAGAATGTGAGCCCAAGAAGACCCCGGCTCCTCCCCGCTACAAGCTCTCGAGTCCTCGCGGCCCGATCCTCCAGGCGGGTCACGATGTTGGTGAAGAACTTGAGGTGGCTGGCGTAATCATTTTTGTGCGGGTGAGGGGCGCTCTCATCACAGATGGTGCCCAAAGCGCAGTTAGCTCTGACTCTGAGACCCTGGAGCATTGAGGCATGCTCACGCTGCAGCGTCCAGTGGTGATTCACTTCATTCGTGGTCCTCTCTACCAAAGATGCAGCCTCTTTGATCTGTTGTTGAAGGGAAGACAGTTCGGCGCAGGCAGAGGTCAAGGAAGATTTGGAAGAAGTCAGGGCTTCTTGAGCGGCGCTCTCACGCTGTTCCATGGATGGCAGCTTCGCCTTCAAGGCGGAGGTCCTACCTTCAAGCTCGTCCTTGAGCAGATCCAGATCCAGGTGGTGCCACTCAGCTAAGTCAGCACGTGCCTTCATCACCCTCTCCTCCGCCTCCAGTTGGACATGGGCTTCTCGGGCAACGACGGCATCCTCAGCCGTGGCAGCCTAGCACTCGCTCACCTCCAACCTCTCCAACACCATGTTGTGCTCCACGGTCTCGAACGTCAAGTCGTCGTGGCGCCTCAGGAGCTCCGCCTCGGCAAAGGCCGCCTTGTCTGGTGAGGAGGCCAGGAGAACACGACGCTCCTCAACTTCCCGCTCAAGGGCCGCATTTGAAGATAGAAGCTCCCGCTCCCGTTCCTCGGCACCTCGCGACGGCGGTTGGCAGCCTCAGCCTTATCCATGGCGCGGGTGCAAGCTTCACGATAAGCTGCAAGCGAGGACGCCGCAAGTGCATCGACCTCGTCACGCTGAAGTCTCCCAAGGTTGATGGCAACCTTCAGCTGTTGCCACTCGTGCGCTAGGCGGTGGCCTTCCGCCTCAAGCCTGGTGTCGACATTAGCAAGCTCCCCGCCAAGCTGGATCAATGCACGCATCACCTCGCCGAAGATCTTGAAGTGCACGGCACTGCACCCGCGAGCAAGCGCCAGTGCATCACCAAGGCTTTCTTCGGCCCCGGGGGCTGCCGAGGAAGCACTGGGTGTCACGCCTGCCGCTGGTCGGGGGCTGGCCGGTGTAGCCCCGCAACCTGAAGATGAAGGCCGCCCAAGGGGCACCACCCTGCTCGCAATGGCTAGAGGAAGGATCGTCGGTGCACCTCCCCCCCCTCGTCGCAGGCTGAGTAGCGGGGAGAGGGAGGAGGAAGGTCGGGCCCGGGGCCCCTGGCAGCATAGCAGCATCCGGAGTCGGCTCCACGTCCTGGGCAGGACCAGGGCGCCGAGAGCTGTGTGCCGACGCCAAGCTGGGATCCTTGGAGGTGCTCGCCTCCCGAGGCTTCGTCTTCATGAGAGCCCTGCAAGGCCCTAGTCAGAAGAAAATGCGGCGCGCAAGGGATCAAGAGCAAAGGTACTTACTCATCGGCGGCCACATATCTCCTCAACTTCACCGGTCGACGGGTACCATCGCTGCGGCACGGAGACCTCTTCCTCTTCAGGAGCGATTCAAGACTCACGCGGGGCCGACCGGACCCCGACGGGCGATCCTCGGGTGGAGGAGCGTTCGGCGTGGCAGCCGGGGCGGAAGCCCCAGGAGCAGGAGCACCCGGCGGGGTCTTCTGGCCAACGGCTCCGGAGCCGTCGGTGGGCGCCTCGCCGTCGGCAGCCACCACGAAGCCATTGCCCTGAGCTTCAGGAGCCTCTGCCTCCAGAGCATGGGCTTGAGTCAGCTCCAGGGGCCCCAACCTCCTCGGTCACCATCGGCACCAAGCCTCCGTAGGATCCCTCAATAGCTGCAGGCCGCGAGCGCCTCCCTGCTTCCACACTTGGGGCGCATGCAGCAGGGTCGAGTAGAAGGGGAGCCACGAAGACGGGGTTCTCCAGAGGCCCCTCAAGGCCCTCCGGAAGCAACCCCCACTCATCGAATAGGGGCATCTACCCCGTGAAGGCTGCCTTGTTCGAGCACTGATAGAGGAGGCAGCCACCCCCAGAAAGGTCAGCGGGCTCGGGTTCGCCCGTCAGGAGTTTGAGCACCATGCTTAGGATCCCAGCAGCCAGCAAGGGCCTCTGCAGCCTCATGGGATCCTCGACGCCAGCAAGATCCCACATTGGGCGATAATGGCGCTGAAGGCGAGCGACGCGCTGCCTGACGAATTCCTGCACCACCATCGGTGCCGTCACCTCCAGCTCTTGCAACCTCGCCAACCTCTTCCAGACGAAAGCGAGGCGCCGTTCGGAGAGCTTCTCGTGGCCCCAACTGGAGCTAGGCGAGGCCGACGCCCCAGGAGTCAGGAGTAGGGGGCTATACATGCCGGCATCAATGGGCAGCCACTACTTCCGGAACCCCTTCGTAGAAGGTGAAAGCTCGAAGTCAATTCCTGAGCCGGCGGTTGCGGCCACGGCTTCAAAGGTCGCGCATCTTGAGCATTGGCGAGCATCAAACAACCGGAGCAAGAAGAAATGGCGAAACAGGGCCACACACGGGGTTATGCCGATCATGGCCTCGCAAAGCAAGGCGAAGACAGCAAGAAGGATAACAGAGCGGGGGTCCAGATGCAGCAGGTGGATCTGACGAGATTACAGTGTTGAAGAAGGGAGAGAAAGGGGGAATCAGACCCACGAGTAGAGCATGGAGATAGAAGGGGATCTCAGTGGCACTCATCTCACTCGCGCGCCAAGACGCGGGGTGGAAGGCTGTCGCCCTCCACTCGTTGGAATCGGTCGCGAGGGCATGGCGGACCTTGTCCAACCCCTCCCGGTTGATCCCCGTCGACTGCTCAAGAGCCGGCTCCAAGGCCGCTGGGGGCCTGGCCGGGGAGTGCTGCTTCCCCTTCTTCTTCCTCGACTGTGGGGCCATGGTGGAAGCCGGAAAAGGAGATGAGGCACCGGCACTAAATCTACGCATGGAGCTACAAGATTGGGGGGAGAAGAGATGAAGGCCGGGCGTGACAATCTGAGAAGGCGGGTTGCTCACAACGGGCAACCACTAGGCCGGGCAAATATCAAGACAGCGTGGGGAAGTGGAGACACCAACGTCCCATCAATCGCCACATGTCATCAAGGCCGCAGGCGGTTAGGGCCCGCGGTGCTCCGCACTTGCCCTTGGCTTCGCCTGGAAGCCAAGTCCGAGCGCGCCTTGGACCCGGGGGCTACTGTCGGCGTTCTGGATATGGGGGTATCTAGACTTGCCTGCCTGCGGCCCACCACGTGGCTCCATCGACAACCTGGTATGACCCAGCTTCAACATCCACAGTTCAAGACCCTCGTGAGGGGCCAAGCCTCGCGAGGCAGACGATGCCAAGACCCCCGAAGGGATCAGCCTTCACAAGCTGGCTCCCGAGGGGCAGAGAGTTCTATGCAAGGTGCACCTCACGAGGCTCAGCTGACGTGAGCCATGACGACCAAGGCCAGGCGGGCGCCAACGGGCACAGAGCGCCAGTTTCTTCTTCGGTGCAAGGGAGGCAAGCCACAGGCGCGGAGTCTCGAGGAATCAGCCAAAGGTTTCCATTCTGGTGCAACAAGACCAAGACCGGCAGGACGGCAGGACGGAGGTCATCACCGAGCCTACCGCAGCATCACGACCAGAGGCTTTTCGCAGGCTAAGACTACTTTTGTTAGGATAAGCTGTACAACTTGTCCCCTTCCGAATCCTGACGTTGTGGGATCCCTTCCCACCTACATTTGGGAAGGGGACCAAGGCCACTATAAATAGGACTTACCCACCACCATAGAGGGGGATCGGATCCATGCTCACCGGACCCCCTCACCAGCTCTCTTAAGCTCAAGAACACCTCACCTCCCGAGGCCAGTTCATCCACTATACGAGTTCATCCTCAGCCCTTTGAGGCAATCCACCAAAACGCTGGAGTAGGGTATTACACCGCAAGGTGGCCCGAACCAGGATAAACTAATGTGTCTCTTTGTCTCTTCGAGCTCGACGCGCTAGGCTTAGGAGAATCGCGAGTAGGCAGGCTGGGTAGGTTGAGATCTCCGCACGCACCCCACAGTTCGAACCTCTCAAGGGTTTGCGGAACCCGTAATTTGACAGTTTCAGCATCAGCAATAGAAATAACATTGGGGTTCTCAGGTGTGTCAACAACAGGTTCACTAGAAGCATGCAAGTCCTATCATTTTTCTTGTTCTTTTTCTTAGAAGGACTAGGTGCATCAACATTAGTTCTCTGAGAATCTTGCTCAACTCTCTTAGGATGGCCCTCGAGATACAAAGTTTCCTGGTTCATTCTACCACCTCTAGTCATAACTCTAACAGCATCATCATTGTTCTTATTATTTAAATCATTGAGCAAATCATCTTGTGCTTTAAGTACTTGTTCTAGTTGAGTGGTAACCATGGATGCATGTTTACTAATAAGCTTAAGGTCACCTTTAACTCTAGACATATAATCACTCAAGTGTTCAACCATATAAGCATTACGTTTCAATTGTCTCCCAACATAAGCAATGAAGTCTTCTTATTTAACCATAAAATTATCAAAATCATCCAAGCATTGACTAACAAACTTAGTAGATGGGATTTCACACTTATCAAATCTATAGAGAGAATTTACCTTTACTACCTGTGTCGGTTATCAAGACCATGTATTTCTTCAATAGGTGGTAAATTCTTAACATCTTAAACTTTAATACCTTTTTATTTCATTGGTTTCTTTGCCTCTTGCATATCTTCAGGACTGAGAAATAGAATACCCCTTTTCTTCGGAGTTGGCTTAGGAGTTGGTTCAAGAAGTGTCCAATCATTATCATTACTCAATATATTATTCAATAGCAATTCAGCTTGCTCAACGTTTCTTTCCATGAAGACACAACCAGCATAACTATCCAGGTGGTCTCTGGAAGCAGCGGTTAGTCCATTATAAAAGATATCAAGTATTTCATTTTTCTTGAGAGGATGATCAGGCAAAGCATTAAGTAATCAGAGAAGCCTCCCCCAAGCTTGTGGGAGACTCTCTTCTTCAATTTGCACAAAATTAAATATTTCCCTTAAGGCAGCTTGTTTCTTATGAGCGGGGAAATATTTTGCAGAGAAGTAATAAATCATATCCTTGGGACTACACACACAACCAGGAGCAAGGGAGTTAAACCATATCTTAGCATCACCCTTTAATGAGAAAGGAAACAATTTAAGGATATAGTAGTAGCAAATTTTCCTCATGAGTGAATAGGGTGGCTATATCATTCAATTTAGTAAGATGTGCCACAACAGTTTTAGATTCATAGCCATAGAAAGGATCAGATTCAACCAAAGTAATTAACTCAGGATCGACAGAGAAATCATAATTCTTATCAGTAACACAGATAGGTGAAGTAGCAAAAGCAGGGTCATATTTCATTCTAGCATTCAAAGACTTTTCTTTCAGCTTAGCTAACTGTTTCTTAAGATCGTATCTATCATTGCGAGCAAAAAGGTCTCTAGCAGTTTCTTCATCCATAACATAACCCTCAGGCACAACAGGCAATTCATATCTAGGGGGAGAATCTTCATCATCACTTTCATTAATATCATCAGTTTCAATAATTTCATTCTCTCTAACCCTAGCAAGTTGTTCATCCAAAAATTCACCTATGGCACAGTATTATCAAGCAGAGAAGTAGTTTCATCATAAGCATCATGCATAGAAGAAGTGGCACCATCAATAACATGCGACATATCAGAATCAATAGCAGGTGCAGGTGTCGCAAGTTTACTCAAAACAGAAGGAGAATCAAGTGCAGAGCTAGATGGCAGTTCCTTACCTCCCCTTGTAGTTAGGGGAAAATCTTGGTTCTTTCATCTTTCAAGTTCCTTATAGTGATCAGCAGATATAAATCCCAAGTGACTCAAAGAATAGAGCTATGCTCCCCAGCAACGGCGCCAGAAAAAGGTCTTGATAACCCACAAGTATAGGGGATCGCAACAGTTTTCAGGGTAGAGTATTCAACCCAAATTTATTGATTCGACACAAGGGGAGCCAAAGAATATTCTCAAGTATTAGCAACTGAGTTGTCAATTCAACCACACCTGAAAGACTTAATATCTGCAGCAAAGTATTTAGTAGCAAAGTAGTATGGAAGTAACAGTAACGTTGGCGAAAGTAACAGTAGCAGTTTTGTAGCAACCGTAACAGTGGCAACGGAGAAGTAACTAAGCAAAGATCCATATGTAAAAAGTTCATAGGCAATGGATCAATGATGGATAATTATGTCGGATGCAATTCATCATGCAACAATTATAACATAGGGTGACACAGGACTAGCTCCAGTTCATCAATGTAATGTAGGCATGAATTCCGAATATAGTCATACGTGCTTATGGAAAAGAACTTGCATGACATCTTTTGTCCTACCCTCTCGTGGCAGCGGAGTCCTATTGGAAACTAAGAGATATTAAGGCCTCCATTTAATAGAGTACCGGACCAAAGCATTAGCACTTAGTGAATACACGAACTCCTCAAACTACAGTCATCACCGGGAAGTGTCCCGACTATTGTCACTCCGGGGTTTGCTCGATTATAACACGTAGTAGGTGACTATAACTTGCAAGATAGGATCACGAACTCACATATATTCATGAAAACATAATAGGTTCAGATCTGAAATCATGGCACTCGGTCCCTAGTGACATGCATTAAGCATGGCAAAGTCATAGCAACATCAATCTTAGAACATAATGGATACTAGGGATCAAACCAAACTAACTCGATTACATGGTAAATCTCATCCAACCCATCACCGTCCAGCAAGCCTATGACGTAATTACTCACGCACGGCGGTGAGCATCATGAAATTGGTGATGGAGGATGGTTGATGATGACGATGGCGACGGATTCCCCTCTTTGAAGCCCCGAATGTACTCCAGATCAGCCCTCCCGAGGAAGATTAGGGCTTGGCGGCGGCTCCGTGTCGTAAAACGCAATGAATCCTTCTCTCTGACTATTTCTCCCTGAAAGTGAATATATAGAGCTGGAGTTGAGGTCGGTGGAGGTCCAGGGAACCCATGAGGCAGGGGGCACGCCCTGCACCCTCGTGGACAGGGTGTGGGTCCCCCTCTGTTGATTCTTTTGCCAATATTTTTTATTAATTCCAAAACGTGACTCTGTGGAGTTTCAGGTCATTCTGAGTACTTCTATTTCCGCACAAAAATAACACCATGGCAATTCTGCTGAAAACAGCGTCAGTCCGGGTTAGTTCCATTCAAATCATGCAAGTTAGAGTCCAAAACAAGGGCGAAAGTGTTTGTAAAAGTAGATACGTTGGATACGTATCAGCCATCCACCTTGTGGTCACGGGTGAATTCCGTGATCATGGAGTGGTTGGCACTAAGTCCATGTTCCACCATCCCTTGGCACTTGAAGTGCCTCGAGCCTCACCTCCACGCTTCCTGTCTTTTTGGCCCTTGAACATTCTGGATGTGGAGCACCCCCTCACCCATCTCAATGGCTTGAGGGTGCCTCATCACCTCCGGTAGGTACGGGTTGATGACATTTTCGTAGAACTTGTCCTTGTAAGAGCTTGCTGGAGGCATGGCGATCTTGTTCTATCGGCGTCCTGGGAACGGGGGTACCCAGACTTGCCTGCCTGCCGCCCACGGCATGGCTCCATCGACGGCCTGGTACGGCCCAGCTTCAACATCAACAACTCAAGACCCTCGCGAGGGGCCAAGCCTCGCGAGGTGGACAACACCAAGACCTCCGTGTGGGGTGGCCTCCCCAGGCTGGCTCCCGAGGAGCGGAGATATCTATGCAAGGCTCACCTCGCGAGGTCAGATGACGTGAGCCATGACGACCAAGGCCAGGTGGGCGCCAACGGGCGCAGTGTACCAGTTTCCTCTTTGGTGATTGCTACGTCTTGAGCTTGCGTTGGTTTTCCTCGAAGAGGAGAGGGTGATGCAGCAATAGTAGCATAAGTATTTCCCTCAGTTTTTAAGAACCAAGGTATCAATCAAGTAGGAGGCTCCTCAAAAGTCCCATGCACCTACACAAACAAACAAAGAACTCGCAACCAACACAATAAAGGGGTTGTCAATCCCTTCACGGCCACTTGCGAAAGTGAGATCTAATAGAGATAGAATGATAAGATAAATATATTTTTGGTATTTTATAATATTGATGCAAAAAAGTAAAAATGCAAATAAAAGTAGATTGAAAGCAAATATGATAAGAGATAGACCCGGGGGCCATAGGTTTCACTAGTGGCTTCTCTCATGATAGCAATTGATAGAAAAGCGAATAATCATGATAGCAATTACGGTGGGTGAACAAATTACTGTCGAGCAATTGATAGAAAAGCGAATAATTATGAGATTATCTAGGCATGATCATGTATATAGGCATCACGTCCGCAACAAGTAGACCGACTCCTACCTGCATCTACTACTACTGCACACATCGACCGCTATCCAGCACGCATTTAGAGTATTAAGTTCATAAGAACAGAGTAACGCATTAAGCAAGATGACATGATGTAGAGGGATAAACTCAAGCAATATGATATAAACCTCATCTCGTTATCCTCGATGGCAACAATACAATACGTGCCTTGCAACCCTTTCTGTCACTGGGTAAGGACACCGCAAGATTGAACCCAAAGCTAAGCACTTCTCCCATGGCAACAAAGATCAATCTAGTAGGGCAAACCAAACTGATAATTCGAAGAGACTTGCAAAGATAACTCAATCATACATAGAATAATTCAGAGAAGATTCAAATATTATTCATAGATAAACTTGATCACAAACCCACAATTCATCGGATCTCGACAAACACACCGCAAAAAGAGTTTACATCGAATAGATCTCCACAAGAGAGGGGGAAAACATTGTATTGAGATCCAAAAAGAGAGAAGAAGCCATCTAGCTAATAACTATGGACCCGTAGGTCTGTGGTAAACTACTCACAACTCATCGGAGGGGCAATGATGTTGATGTAGAAGCCCTCCGTGGTCGATTCCCCCTCCGGCAAAACGCCGGTGAAGGCTCCAAGATGGGATCTCGCGGATATAGAAGGTTACAGTGGTGGAAATTGTGTTTCGTCTGCTCCCTGGATGTTTTCGGGGTACATAAGCTTATATAGGAGGAAGAAGCACGTCAGTGGATGCCCGAGGGGCCCACGAGACAGGGGACGCGCCCTATAGGGGGGCGCCCTCCTATCTCGTGGGAGCCTCGGCTGCTTCTTGACTTGCACTCCAAGTCCTCTAGATCACGTTCGTTCCAAAAATCACGCTCCCGACGGTTTCATTCCGTTTGGACTCCGTTTGATATTCTTTTTCTTCGAAATACTGAAATAGGCAAAAAAAAACAGCAATACGGGCTGGGCCTCCGGTTGGTAGGTTAGTCCCAAAAATGATATAAATGTGTAAAATAAAGCCCATAAACATCCAAAAGGGGTAATATAATAGCATGGAACAATCAAAAATTATAGATACGTTGGAGACGTATCAAGCATCCCCAAGCTTAACTCCTGCTCGTCCTCGTGTAGGTAAATGATTAAAAAGAAATTTTTGATGTGGAATGCTATCTAGCATAATTCTCAATGTAATTTTCTTTATTGTGGCATGAATCTTCAGATCCTAATGATGCAAAATAAAAGCTTATAAAACATAAAAATAATAATGCTTCAAAGCATACTAACAAATAATCATGTCCTATCAAAATAGCATAGCCAAAGAAAGCTTATCCCTACAAAATCATATAGTTAGGCCATCCTTCATTTTCATTACACAAAATACTCCCATCATGCACAACCCCGATGACGAGCCGACCAATTGTTTCATACTTTTTAACGCACTTAAGCTTTTTCAACTCTTACGCAATACATGAGCGCAAGCCATGTACATAGCACTATGGTGGTATATGGTGGTGGTTCTGAGGACAAAAAGGGAGAAGATGGTCTCACATCAACTAGGCGTATCAACGGGCTTTGGAAATGCCCATCAATAGATATCAATGTGAGTGAGTAGGGATTGCCATGCAACGGATGCACTAGAGCTATAAATATATGAAAGCTCAACAAAAGAAACTAAGTGGGTGTGCATCCAACTCGCTTGCTCACGAACACCTAGGGCATTTTGAGGAAGCCCATCATTGGAATATACAAGCCAAGTTCTATAATGAAAAATTCCCTATCATGAAAGTGACAACATAGGAGACTCTCTATCATGAAGATCATGGTGCTACTTTGAAGCACAAGTGTGGAAAAAGAGATAGTAGCATTGTCCCTTCTCTCTTTTTCTCTCATTTTAATTTTTTATTTTATTTTTCTTTTTTCTTTAGTTTTCTTTTTTTTCTTTGGCCTTTCTCTCTTTTTTTTGGCCTTTCTCTTTTTTTTCTTTTTTTTCTTTTTGTAAAGTCCGAAGTCTCATCCCGACTTGTGGGGGAATCATAGTCTTCATCATCCTTTCCTCACTGAGACAATGCTCTAACAATGAAGATCATCACACTTTTATTGATTTACAACTCAAGAATTACAACTCAAAGCTAGAACAAGATATGACTCTATATGAATGCCTCCGGTAGTGTACCGGGATATGCAATGAATCAAGAGCGACATGTATGAAAATTATGAAGGTGGCCTTGCCACAAATACGATGTCAACTACATGATCATGCAGAGAGCAATATGACAATGATGGAACGTGTCATAATAAACGGAACGGTGGAAAGTTGCATGGCAATATATCTCGGAATGGCTATGGAAATGCCATAATAGGTAGGTATGGTGGCTGTTTTGAGGAAGGTAAATAAAGGGTTCATGATACCAGCGAAAGTTGCGCGGTAATAATAAAGGCTAGCAAAGTGGAAGGATGAGTGTGCGTATATCCATGGACTCACATTAGTCAAAAAGAACTGATATACTTATTGCAAAATTCTACTTAGCCCTCGAAGCAAAGTACTACTACGCATGCCCCAAGAGGGATAGATTGGTAGGAAAAGACCATCGCTCGTCCCCGACTACCACTCATAAGGATGACAATCAAAAGAGCACCTCATGCAACAAATTTGTCACACAACTTTTACCATACGTGCATGCTACGGGACTTGCCAATTTCAACAAAAGTATTTCTCAATTTCATAATTACCCACTAGCATGACCCTAACATTACTACCTTTATATCTCAAAACAATTATCAAGCATCATATTGATCATAGCATCCAATTCACTTTTCTATGATAGTTTTTATTATACCCAACTTGGATGCTCATCATTCTAGGACCAACTTTAAAACCATAGAAAATACCATGCTGTTCTAAAAGACTCTCAAAAAGATATAAGTGAAGCATGAGAGACTAGCAATTTCTTCAAAAATAAGCCATCGCCGTGCTCTAAAAGATATAAGTGAAGCACTAGAGCAAAAACTATCAAGCTCAAAAGATATACGTGAAGCACATAGAGTATTCTAGCAAATTCTAATCAAATAGGCTTATCCAAAAAGGTGTGTACAGCAAGGATGATTGTGGTAAACTAAAAAGCAAAGACTAATATAATACACGACGCTCCAAGCAAAACACATATCATGTGGCGAATAAAAATATAGCTCCAAGTAAAGTTACCAATGAACGAAGACGAAAGAGGGGATGCCTTCCCGGGGCATCCCCAAGCTTAGGCTTTTGGCTATCCTTGAATATCTTGGGGTGCCATGCGCATCCCCAAGCTTAGGCTCTTGCCACTCCTTATTCCATAGTCCATAAAAACTTTACCCAAAACTTGAAAACTTCACAACACAAAACTCAACAGGAAATCTTATAAGCTCCGTTAGTGAAAGAAAACAAAACCACCACATAAGTTACTGTAATGAACTCATTCTTTATTTATTTTGGTGTTAAACCTACTGTATTCCAACTTCTCTATGGTTTATAAACTATTTTACTAGCCATAGATGCATCAAAATAAGCAAACAACACACGAAAAACAGAATCTGTAAAAAACAGAACAGTCTGTAGCAATCTGTAACCAACGCAAACTTCTGGAACTCTAAAAATCCTACCAAAATAGGAAGTCCTGGACAATTTGTTTATTTATCAGCAGCAAAAATAATCAACGCAAAATCACGTTTCTGTGATTTAACAAAATTATATTCGTGCGCGCAAAGTTTCTGTTTTTCAGCAGAATCAAATCAACTATCATCATAGGTTATCCTATAGGTTCTACTTGGCACAAACACTAATTAGAAGATAAAAACACATCTAAACAGAAGGTAGATGCAAGATTTATTACTAAACAGGAGCAAAAACAAAAAACATAAAGAAAATTGGGTTGCCTCCCAACTAGCGCTATCGTTTAACGCCCCTAGTTAGGCATAAAAGCAAAGATAGATCTAACGAGTGCCATCTTTCGCACTAAATTCATAAGTAGCCCGCATGATAGATTCATAAGGTAATTTGACTTTCTTTCTTGGAAAGTGCTCCATGACTTTATTTAATGGAAATTGGAATCTAATATTCCCTTCCTTCATATCAATAACAACACCAATCGTTCTAAGGAAAGGTCTACCAAGAATAATAGGGCAAGAAAGATTGCAATCTATATCAAGAACGATAAAATCTACGGGCACCAAATTTCTATTTGCAACAATAAGAATATCATTGATCCTTCCCATAGGCTTTTTAATGGTGGAATCTGCAAGGTGCAAATTTAAAGAGCAATCATCAAGATCATGGAAACCTAGAATATCACATAAAGTTTTCGGAATCGTGGAAACACTAGCACCCAAATCATACAAAGCAAAACACTCATGATCTTTAATTCTAATCTTTATAGTAGGTTCCCACTCATCATTAAGTTTTCTAGGTATAGAAACTTCCAAATTAAGTTTTTCATCATAAGATTGCATCAAGGCATCAACGATATGTTTAGTAAAAGCTTTATTTTGACTATAAGCATGAGGAGAATTAACAACGGATTGCAACAAGGAAATACAACCTTATAAAGAACAATTATCATAATCAAATTCCTTGAAATCCGAGATAGTGGGTTCAATGCTATTTAAAGTTGTGACCTCTCCAATCCCACTTTTACCAAATTTAGCATCAAGATCTAAAAACTCTGAATTCTTGGGATGCCTTCTAGGCAAAGTTGAATCATCATCAGTCCCATAACCAACAAAATTCATATTGCAAAACATAGATCTAATAGGAGACGCATCAATAACTTTAAGATCCTCGTCATTATTTTCATGAAAACTAGAAGAACACGCTTTTAAAAAGCTATCCTTTTTAGCACACAATCTAGCGGTTTTTTCCTTGCACTCATCAATGGAAATTCTCATTGCTTTGAGAGACTCATTGATATCATGGTTAGGAGGAGAAGATCTAAGTTTAAGAGAATCAACATCAAGCGAAACTCTATCAATGTTCCTAGCCAAATCATCAACTTTGAGCAATTTTTCTTCAAGCAAAGCATTAAAATTCTTTTGAGAAATCATAAATTCTTTCACACTATTCTCAAAATCAGAGGGCATCTTATTAAAATTACCATAAGAATTATTGTAGGAATTTCCATAATTATTAAAGGAATTACTAGGGAATGGTCTAGCATTAAAGTTTCCTCTATAAGCATTGTTTCCAAAACTATTCCTACCAACAAAATTCACATCCATAGATTCATTATTATTCTCAATCAAGGAAGACAAAGGCATATCATTGGGATCAAGAGGAGTATTTTTAGTAGAAACAATTTCATAAGTTCATCCATCTTTCCACTCAAAACATTGATTTCTTCTATAGCATGCACTTTTTTACTAGAAGATCTTTCGGTGTGCCATTGAGAATAATTAGCCATAATATTATCAAGAAGTTTTGTAGCACCTCCTAACGTGATTTCCATAAACGTGCCTCCCGCGGCCGAATCTAAGAGATTTATAGAAGCAAAGTTCAAACCGACATAAAATTTTTGTATGATCATCCATAAAGTCAAACCATGATTAGGGCGTGAAGCATCAATTTCATTCTTTCCCAAGATTGGGCAACATGCTCATGATCAAGTTGTTTAAAATTCATAATATCGTTCCTAAGAGTGATAATCTTAGCGGGAGGTGCCGGCGTTCTGGGAACGGGGGTCCCCAGACTTGCCTTCCTGCGGCCTGCGGCGTGGCTCAAGCGGAGGCCCAGTGCAGCCCAGCTTCATCAGCTCAAGCTCAAGACCCTCGCGAGGGGCCAAGCCTTGCGGGGCGGACGACAGGAAGCTTCCTCAGGAGCAGCCTCATCAGGCGGGCTCATGAGGAGGCAGAGAGATCAAGGCAGGGTACCTCGCTAGGTGCCCGTGACGCAAGCCATGACGATCGAGACAAGGCGGGCGCCACGCGGGCATCGGGCTGTGCAGTGTCCTTGTTTCCCCTTCGGTGCAAAGGGGGCAAGCACAGGCCAAGGCATCAGGCAAAGGTTATCGTTTCGGTGCAACAAGACCAAGACCAAGGGAGCAGCAGGATGGAGGTCACCGTGGAGCCCAGGACGGCGTCACCGTTAGAGTCTTTGGCAGTCGAAGACCAACTTTAGTCAGGATAAGTGTACTAGATGTTCCCCTTCAAAATGGCCAATTGTTGGCGCCCTTCCTGCTCATTATTTGGGAAGAGGCCCAGGGCCTCCCCCTATAAATAGAGCTAGCCACCACAGAGTAGGGGGATCCAGATTTTGGGTAGACTAGAGAGAGAGAGAGAGGCGACTGAACTCACCCAAGCAGTTCATCGCACCAGCTCAAGAACAGCCCCTCGCGAGGCTGTTCTCCCTTTGTATTGTTCATCATCAGCCCCTGAGGCAATCCACCACACCACACATAGGAGTAGGGTATTACACCACAATGGTGGCCTGAACCAGTATAAACCTCGTGTCCCTTGTGTGTTCTTCTTTCTAGCCTAGATTCCTTGCGAGGCTTTGAGACGTGAGTTGGTAGGGGAACTATCTCCGTGCGCACCCCAGAGTTCGAACCTCAAGGGTCTGCCGGAACCCGAAATCCGACATTTGGCGCGCCAGGTAGGGGTGCGCCGGAATCCTTCTTCCAACGCCTCACGTTCGTCGTCCGTCGCGCCCATGTCTGACGCTCGCCGAGCCCGCGCCGAGCGTCGGGCTGCTCTCGCGGCCCATGTCGCCCAGACGGCCCCCGTCGGCGGGCCTCCCCGTCGTTCCGCATCGCCTGCCGTCCACGCCGCCACCGGCCCGGCGGGGAACGAGCAGCAGGCGTCGTTGCTGCATCCCTCGTTGCGGCGGGATTGCCGCACCGCCACCCCGTCGATGACTCTGGCAGGCTCGTTGTCACATGCTCGTCGCGCTCCCGCGGACGCGCACGCCGCGCTGCTCCTGGCACGTGATCTCCTGCACTATCGCCCCGTCGACGACCTCTACGACGAGTGGCTCGCTCGCATCACCGAGCTCGTCAGCGCCGCAGGGGGCTCCCCTGCGCCGTCCCTCTCGCTGCATCGCCCTTCGCCCTACGCGGGCAACGCAGCTCCGGAGGCACCTCCGCCGCCTCCTCCTCAAGAAGGTGCCCTGGCCCCAAGACGTGCGACCCCTGGACGAGACCCACCGCGTCCAGTGCCCGCGCAGCAAGAAAGGAGCTGCCAAGAGGTCCCTCGCCCTCAAGTAGTTGCTCGCGTGCTCCCAGCACCAGCACATCATGACCGCGTTCCTGCTCCAGCACGCCAAGACCCCGCACTGCCGCTGGCGGCAGCGCGCGGAGACCTCCAAGATCAAGCCCTTCGTCACCAAAGGCCCCCTGTAGCCACTGCAGGCTGCCGCGCCTTCACCGCCGAGCTGCACAGCGTGGCCTGGCCGGGCAAGATCAAGCCAGATCTGCCTCCTCGCTACGACGGTACTACCGACCCCGCGGAGTTCCTCCAGCTCTACAAGTTGGGCATCGAGGCGGCCAACGGGGATGAAAAGGTCATGGCAAACTGGTTTCCCATGGCGCTCAAGGATGGCGCCTGCACCTGGCTCCTAAACCTGCCTCCCAGCATGATCTCCTCTTGGGAAGAGATGCGCACTCGCTTCATCGCCAACTTCCAAGGCACTCGCGACTGGCCCCCGACCATGAGTGACCTGTGCTGCATCAAGCAACAGCCAGGAGAGACCCTGCAGAAGTACATCCAGCGCTTCAACAACGCCCGCCTCAAGATCCCCAGGGTGACTGAGGAAGCCATCATCTCTGCCTTCTCTGATGGCATGCGTGACATCAAGATGAAAGAGGAGCTGGCAATCCATGAAGACCTATGCACATCTCTGGAGCTATTCAACTTGGCGACCAAGTGCGCCAGGGCTGAGGAAGGGCGCCTCTCCCTCCTCGAGCTTCCAGCTGCTAATCAGGAAGAAAAGAAGCCCAAGGTCAAGGACGTGAAGCGCAAAGGAGTTGCTGTGCTCGCAGCGGAGCCAGACACCAAGCGAGGCAGGGATCACCCGGAGTCATCCAAGGGCCGTCGGTACTGCGTGTACCACGACCCCACACCCACAACACCAACGAATGCAAAGAGCTCGGCGCTGTGCGAGATGGAAGTATCGGCCGACGCCCCGAGCACAACGATCGAGGCTATGGCCGAGGAGGAGGAAGAGGTGGAGGACGATGGGAAGACCGTGGCCCTCACGAAGGGTGGCGTGACCAACCTCGCGAGGACCGTTGGCAGGACCAGCCTCGCGAGGGAGGTTGGAGGGATCAGCCTCGTGAGGATCGCCCGCAAGGCAAAGCAGGCCTCCCTCCTCT
Organism: Triticum dicoccoides; assembly: GCF_002162155.2. Taxonomy (NCBI): domain Eukaryota; kingdom Viridiplantae; phylum Streptophyta; class Magnoliopsida; order Poales; family Poaceae; genus Triticum; species Triticum dicoccoides. The sequence continues at coordinate 319,918,278 of NC_041381.1, read as the reverse complement.
GCCACCACCGCCAAGGAGGAATGAAGACCAACATCAGGACGAGGGGGCTGGGGGCTTCCAAGAGCCGCGTGCAATCGCTTGCAACCTGGGCGGCGCCCAGGCCCCAGCCTCACAACGCATCTTCAAGCAGTTTTCTCGCGAGGTGAATGCAGTCCTCCCCAAGCTTGAGGCCACGCGCCCTCTCAGGTGGTCTGCATGCGCTATCATGTTCAGCTCGGCGGATCAGCTCAAGTGCATGGCAACATCCGGAGTCCTCCCAATGGTTTGTTCCCCAGTCATCAGCAATGTCCAAGTCACCAGGACCCTCATCGATGGCGAAGCAGGACTCAACGTTATGTCTGTCTAGACGCTCAACAACCTCCAGGTGCCATATGATCAGCTTCAGCCGACCAAGCCTTTCTCAGGAGTCACTGATGGTTCCACCATTCCGATAGGGCAGGTTCGCCTTCCTGACACCTTTGGGCAGCGCAACAACTACCGCACCGAGCTCATTGACTTCGACCTCGCCCACATTCGCCTGCCATACAATGCCATCCTCGGGTACCCAGCCCTGGTCAAGTTCATGGCAGTGACTCACCATGGCTACAATGTCCTCAAGATGCCAGGAAGCGGTGGAGTCATCACAATCCCCTGTGAAGAAAAGGATGTAGTGTGTTCTCTTGAGTGTGCCTTCCAAGCCGCGGCAATCAAAGACCCGGATCACAGGAGCGGGAGCCTTCCCGAGGCGGTCCCTAAGAAGAAGAAGACTTCACCTGGCCCAAACCATCAGGAGGCAGGCACCTCCAGAGGCGTTGCGTCAGGATCCGTGCCCGTTCAAGGGGCGCCACCCTCTGTCGCATAGGAAGGCGCGCCCAACGCCCTCCTCGGGCAGGGCTCGGGGGCTCTCTCCTGGAGGGCCACCGACTTTGCCAAGGTTGCGAGGGAGGCGCTCGGGCACCACTTGGAGGCGTGCTTCAAAGCACGTTTCCCTCAGGAAGGTATGAGGCAAGGAGGGCCAAACCCTCAGGAGTTCATCGTGAGAAACACTCAGGAGCTACAGGGGTCAAGAGTCATACGCGGCAGCCGCCGCTTGCCCGCCGTAGCCCCCCATCGAGGCGAGGATGGTGGGTTGCGCCTCTGCATCGACGTGCCAGGGCTCAACCGAGCCGCGTCTCAGGAGCGCCTCTGGCCTTTGCGCGTGGGGCGTTGCGAGGGTCCACCTCACAGCTACGTTCGCATGCCTTTCGGCCTGCAGAACGCAGCCACCGCTCATCAGCACCTGCTGAGGAACATTCTGGAGGCTCAGGAGGTCAGGCATTATGCGGTCCTGGCGGAGATGGAGATGGTCCACGAAGATCCACCTGCGCCCCTGGAGCCTCCCGAGGCTCCTGGTCCCGGGAGCTCGTTAGGGTCGGCTTCCTCACCACGCGTCGTCCGCTACTTCAGCATCCCTTCATCTCCAACAGTATCAGGTGACATCTTTCAAAGTTCCATTTTCAGCTGGGAGCGCCCACAGGGCTGCATCATTCCCAGGTCGCGTGGGTCCGTCCCTGCGGCATGTATCCGTTTTTCTTATGTTCCTTTCATACCTTGTTGGGGGCGCCCCACGGGCTGCATTATCCCCAAGCTGCTCGGGCCTGACCCAGTGGAGTTTGCTTTTTCCGCATCTATCTAAATGGATTTGCTCCTTCATGCTTAACTTGCTTGACTTAATCGCCTGCTTGATTGACACCTACCTTTGGAGCCGCTCACTCTGGCACGGTGCTTGCGTAAGGGTCCATCCCTGCAACACCGATAAATCTGAGTGGCCGAGCTCTGGCCGCGGCAGCCCCGCAAGGCGCCACCTCACCAGGCCCTCAGTGCCCCAATCACTCCCTCGGAGCAACCAATGGTTGGCTGGCAACCGTAATGACAGACCTTGTTTTCCCTCGTGATTGGTATGCAGGACCCGCTCCAGGAGTAACGCTGGGGGCGTCGCAATCTTTCTCTCCCTCTCTCCGGCACGATCCGCTAGCGCATTAAAAGGGGGCGCCTGAGCATCGCGACTCATGGGCTCTTACTAGCTCTCTAGCCCTCACCCCCTGGCCTTGACCCACGGTATCGTGACCTGTCATACCAGCAGCGGCTGAGCTCGCTCGAGAGCCAGGACCTAAGGACGTAGAGCATGAAGGAAAGTGCGGGGAAGAGGGAAGAAGCTCACGAGGGCCAAACCTAGCAATACCCCAGCTGCCGCCACGCAGGCCCGGCACCTCGCCAAAAACTACTCCAAACCTACGAGATAAGTCATGCAAAAACTGAATCGAGTGAGCGCTAAACCCTCGCCTACTACAGCTCTGTCACGGCAATGTTACCTGCCTTTCTTACCCAGCGGAGGCTGCTTGAGAGCTAAAGGGGACCTCCTGAGCATCGCGACTCAGGGGCTCTTACTGGACCTTGGGCCACTCACCTCCTGGCCTTGACCACGGCATCGCGACCTGGCATACCAGCGACGGCTGAAGCCTGCCTGGGGACCGGGACCTGTCGGCGTAGAGCACCAAGCCCTCGCAAGGAAAGAAAGGGGGATCTGAGCCGGGGCAGAATGCGCCTCTCGCATCGTTTCATGATAGGGATGTACAATTCACAAAATCCATGGTAGGCGCCTTACATACCCCCATGGGGTGTCATTTCGATTCCTCGCAAGGAACAAAAGGTGCTAAGGAGCAATAACTACGCGCGCCTCCGCAGGAGACACCATCATCAACAGTGGGTCATCAGGCGCCGGCGCCAACCCCATCCAGATCAGCAGCACCGATGGCCTAATGCAGCCGCCCTGCTCCGGGCGCGACGCGAGCTCGGGGGCTCGTAGATGTCGTTGCTTGTCTCCGGAGTCGCGTGAAGCTCGGCGGAGTCGCTGGACCCTCCGGCTCCTCCGCTACTGCCTGAGGAGCTGCTGGGAAAGCGGCTGGCAGGCCCGGTTCTCGGTGTCAAAACTGGCGGATCTCGGGTAGGGGGTCCCGAACTGTGCGTCTAGGCGGATGGTAACAGGAGACAAGGGACGCGATGTTTTTACCCAGGTTCGGGCCCTCTCGATGGAGGTAAAACCCTACTCCTACTTGATTAATATTGATGATATGGGTAGTACAAGAGTAGATCTACCACGAGATCAAGGAGGCTAAACCCTAGAAGCTAGCCTATGGTATGATTGTTGTAATGGTTGTTCCTCCTACGGACTAAAACCCTCCGGTTTATATAGACATCGGAGAGGGCAAGGGTTACATAGAGTTGGTTACAATGGTAGGAGATCTACATATCCGTATTGCCAAGCTTGCCTTCCACGCCAAGGAAAGTCCCATCCGGACACGGGACGAAGTCTTCAATATTGTATCTTCATAGTCTTGGAGTCCGGCCGATGATGATAGTCCGGCTATCCGGACACCCCCCTAGTTCAGGACTCCCTCAGTAGACCCCGAACCAGGCTTCAATGACGAGGAGTCCGGCGCGCATATTGTCTTCGGCATTGCAAGGCGGGTTCTCCTCCAAATTCCATGTACTTGCCGAATAGTGCCCGGCTTCCTTACAAATGTTGCGCTCCTTGGCTTCCGCGCCCAATAATGGCCCTCTTCCACGTGTCGCATGAATGCGAAAGGCCAGGGTATTTTTATGTTTTACCCCATAACTACGCAAATAATCTGCCTATAAGAGAGGCAAGAATCCAGATCCAAATCACACCATCTTCCTTCCGCGAGTACTCATCAGAGCGCTTCTGACCAAAAATCCATTCCATCAAGGACCGTCGACGCAGCTCCTTCTCTCGCGCCCCCAGCCCTCAGCCAGGAGATTGGAGGAGATGTTCAGTTCCGCACAAAGAGCTGGTGACGCTCCAAGCGGAGGGATACCTTCCTCCGACCTTTATGGTCCCGGTTCGAACCGGGCTGGCCACCTACAAAGGTGGAAAGCAAGCGGAGGCCACCCCTAGTCCCTCCAAAGGAGAGCGGGTGTGCTTCGTCCCTTATCTAATAAGGGGGCTCGGTTTTCCCATACATCCGTTTCTCCGGGGGCTTCTGGAGTTCTACGGACTCCAGCTTCATCACCTCACGCCCGCCTCTATTCTGCACATCGCGGGTTTCATGGCTCTTTGCGAGCTATTCCTGGGCATCGAGCCCCATTTTGCACTGTGGAAGAGACTATTTTGCCTCGTACCCCGTTCTCACAAGGGGTCAATATATCAAGTGGGCGGAGCCGAAATATGGCGCATCGCCGGGACCGGATATCTATCTGGAACCCCAAAGAAGGCGTCCGAAGACTGGCCTTCGGAATGGTTTTATGTAGAAGATGCTCCACTGCCAGACCCAGTTCGGATTGGCCTCCCGGAGTTCAGCAAGGCTGCTCTGAAGAAACGCCTAAGTTGGCGCCCGTGGAGCCCTCAACAGGAGGAAGACAGGAGCGTCCATTATTTGATGGGCCGGATAAGGTTGCTGGCCCATTCCGAATTGACCATATTGGAGTCATGGCCACGTGCATTATGCGAGGGGTGCAGCCGCTCCAATATAGGGGCCACACCATTTGGGATTTCAACAGGGAGAATGATGCCACCCGTCATGGCCGCAAGGGGCCGGGATCGACCGCAGATCTGGTGAAGATTCTGTCTGGCCTGTACAAGGGGGAGAAGGAGGACTTCCTCCAGACGAGCCCATTGAATGGGTTCTCCATGAATAACCATCGGAGCTGGGTAAGCGGACGTTTATTTATCCGACCCGTGTTTTCAAAGTTAAGTACCTTACTTTATGGTTTTGACGCAGGAACTGCGCCAGGATGTGGGGAGCATACATAGTCCGGCTCCACAACCCGAGGATCCGGGAAGATCCCTTGATCCGGCCTCCGAAGAGGACCTAGATATAAAGGTGGAGCTAATCGACGGGGTGTTCCACCAACTCAGCATGGACAATGCTCTAGTCGCCATTACGGCTGACTACCCCAGCTTATCTCCGGCTTCCCAGGTAATTATGACCGAAGTCCTGACACCATTATCTCGTCCTTGCGCATTTCTGACCACCGTATACAATGGTGTCTCGCAGGAGGTGCCTTCAAGGCGGGAAGCCGAACCCGCGGCGGCTGACCAACAAGGGTCAGTCCGGCCCAGCAGGAGGAAGAGGGGTGCGGTGCGAATCGAAACATCGCCACAACGGTATAGCTTACAACCGTTATTTAGGGAAAAGACTCCTAGGAGGTGTATTAATGCTCATGACTTTTCCAGGAGGAAGAGTGCTCGCCGGACTGTGCCCGGAGAGGTTGCCAACCAAGCCTCCGCCAGCCAGGCTCCACCACCTGGTCCGGAGGGGGAGGCGAGCGCAAGGCGCGAGCCGGGTACTCCTCCAACGGAGGATGCCGACAGGCTGTCCGCCACCAGGTCTGAGGTGGAGAGCGCCATGAATCATAGGCGCCGTCGGACAGTACTGCGGGACGCGTGTTTTTCCCCAGAGGCGTTGAATGCCTTTAACACGGGAGACGCGCACCTCCGTGCCGCTCAAGATGGTTTAACCAGAGCCACGGAGCAATATGTAAAAGACATACGGGTAAGAGATTTTAATAGTTGTATATGCCAGTAGCCACCGAGACTTAAAGTAGTTAAAGTAACTGATTTAAGGATCATTTGGTATGCAGGATCTTACGGAGAAGAATACCCAATTGTCCCAGGAGCTACAAGAGTGCAAGGCCCAACTTGAGGCCGCACTAGCTGCCGCAGAAGGAGACACAGAGACCCCCTCTGGTAACACATTATTTCAAAAAGATAAGCGGTGTGCGGCGTGCGTATAAGTCTGACAATGATATTGCAGATGTTGCCGGACTTGATCCGGACAAGCAATAGCTACTGCGCCAGCTGAAGGCCGGCGAGAGGGTGCTTACGAAGGTGCAGCAGGAGAGGAACAAACTCCAGGATGCCCACGCCCACTTGGAGAAGAGCTGAAAGGTGTTCGGGCCGAGCTGTCTGGCTCCGTGAAGGAGAATCAGCGGCTTCATCGCGGCATCTATAGTAAGTGCTTGAGCGAACTCTTTTGAAAAGAAGAGTTCGGCGAGAAAGTCAATTGACAGAAATATGTCTGTAGGTGTGCTCACGGGTCGCCCTGCGGAGGAAATGCCCGGTTCAACGGGTGACCAACTTCCCGAGCTGGTGCAACTGCTCGAACGTGTTCGGCAGGCGATGAGTGGCGTCGTTCAGGCCTTATGGCCGTCCGTATCCCTACCCGAGGGCCTTGGAGAGCTTGCGGAGAAGCTTCAGGGAGCACGGTAGCGCTTCCGTTTATGGAAGATATCGGCCTGCCGTCAAGGTGCCAGGGAGGCCTGGGCCATGGTGAAGACGCGGTACAAGAAGGCGGATCCAAACCACATGGCCGAGGTCGGACCTGTGGGGCCCGATGGGAAGGAGATCCCTGTGAGCTTAGTGTACGGCCAAGTAGAGTTGGCCGCTAAGTATTCCCAACGGGACTGTAAATTAGACAGCCCGTTAGACGGGATTGAGGAGGAGTACAGTCAGCCGATTTGACGATGTATTTAAAATGACATGTAAAATGCCTTCTAGCCGGATTGTAAATCGTTTGTCTTTGCCGACCTTTTCGCTTCAACCTCGGGACCCTAGAGTCCGGAGTGTATCCGAATACCCACTCGGTTATGAAAAAACCGGGGCATGCATGGAGACCAGGCGTAGGGGTCATTAGTGCTTTATCAGACAAGTGCCCAACTAGTTATGTTATATTACATGGTTAGTAAGAAACATCTTCCAGGGAGAATAGTTCCATTAAGGGTTCCTTTCCCTGGGAGGCATGCCCTAAAGTGCATGTCCGGACTGCGAAAAGAGCAGGAAAACATCTCGGGGCAGATAAATAAATATGTAAAAAATCATCTTTCAAGTCACCGACCGAATATTCCCTTAAGAACGCTAGCTTTCGGCTTCACCCAGTCTGAGGTACACATCCGGCTGACCCGGCAGTAGCAATCACAGAGGTGCTCCCTTTACCTCCTAGCCGAACAATCGGGAACGTAGGGGTAAGCACAGGAGCCAGGCAACCCAGCTTGGCCAAAACTTAAGTCATATCGATGCATATAATGGTGAATAAAAGGTACATGCGGAAGTTTGACACATGTGTTGGGAATAAAGCCCATATAAGTAAGCTTCTGTTAAAGAAGCCCCCAGGTATAATGAGTGCGGGTAGCACATCAAGTGTGTGCGAACAATGCGCAAATAGGCCCTCAAGGGCTTCTATGAAAAAGGTGGGAGAAAAGAGAGAAACAAAAGACAGCTGAAGTGTAAAAATGTGGACGGAGGAAGGAGACGAACTCTGAGTCCGGCGCTAGGCGTAGAATCTTCAGAGGCGGGCTGCGTTCCATGGGTTCGGCTCGAGTCGGTTGTCAAATGCATTTCGCAGACGGTATGCTCCGCCGGTCAGGACTTGGTCGATGATGAAAGGACCTTCCCATTTGGGCTTGAGTTTGTCCTTTTTCTTGTCCGGCAGGCGTAGAACTAGTTCGCCAACATTGTAAGTTTTAGCCCGTACTTCTCTGCTTTGATATCTTCGAGCCTGCTGCTGATAGAATGCGGAACGAGCCTTTGCCACGTCGCGTTCCTCCTCCAATGCGTCCAAGCTGTCCTGCCGATCCAACTCTGCTTCTCTTTCTTCATACATGCGCACTCGAGGTAAGCCATGAATTATGTCGCAGGGCAAAACTGCCTCTGCGCCGTATACCATAAAAAATGGCATGAACCCGCTAGTATGGTTTGGCATGGTCTGCAGCCCCCAGAGTACGGAGTCGAGCTCCTCTACCCAGTGCGTGTAAGATTCCGTAAGGGACCGCACTAATCTGGGTTTGATGCCGCTCATGATTAGACCATTTGCTCGTTCAACTTGAGCGTTGGTTTGAGAGTGATAGACTGAAGCGTAGTCGAGCTTAATGCCCATATTTTTGCACCAGAGTTTAACCTCGTCGGCCATGAAGTTCGTGCCGTTATCGGTGATGATGCTGTGGGGGACACCGTAACGGTGTACTACCCCGGATATGAAGTCTATCAAAGGTCCGGATTCGGCCGTTTTAACTGGCTTGGCCTCTATCCATTTGGTGAATTTGTACACCATGACCAATAGGTATTTTTGCTTGTGGGTTCCCCCTTTAAGGGGTCCAACCATGTCAAGCCCCCAGACCGCAAACGGCCAGGTGATGGGTATAGTTTTCAGGGTGGTGGGTGGCATGTGGCTCTGATTAGCAAAGAGCTGACAACCGACGCATCGTTGGACTAAGTCCTGAGCATCTGCCCGGGCCGTCGGCCAATAAAATCCTGTACGTAAGGCCTTACCTACAAGGGCCCGGGCTCCAGCATGGTGTCCGCCTAGTCCTGCGTGAATTTCAGCCAGAAGATTTCGCCCTTCCTCTTCGGAGATACACCTTTGAAGGACTCCGCTTGTGCTTTTCTTATAAAGTTCCCCCTCATGGACCTTGTAGGCTTTAGATTGCCGAACTATGCAGCGGGCCTCGTTTTGGTCTTTCGGAAGTTCCTGCCTAATTAAGTAGGCTAGGAATGGTTCCGTCCACGGGGCAATGACTGCCATTATTTCGTGGGCGGAAGGTGTTATGTCATTGGCTGAGCCACCGGTTGTGTCAGAATGTTCGATGTTGGGCGGTGCGGTTGGTTCTGGATTGTTGTTTTCGGACTCCTCTTCCCATACGACGGATGGCTTAAAGAGCCGCTCCAGGAAGATGTTTGGAGGGACGGCGTCGCGCTTTGCACCGATGCGTGCCAACACGTCGGCCGCCTGGTTATTATCCCGGGCTACAAGGTGGAATTCGAGTCCTTCGAACCGAGCTGACAGTTTTAAGACAGCGTTACGGTAGGCTGCCATTTTCGAATCTTTGGCATCGAAGTCTCTGTTTACTTGTGATATTGCGAGGTTTGAATCCCTGCGTACCTCGAGGCGTTGAATGCCCATGGAGATTGCCATCCGGAGACCGTGTAGAAGGGCCTCGTATTCGGCTGCATTGTTGGAGTTTGTGTACATTATTTGAAGTATGTATTGGAATGTGTCTCCGGTTGGGGACGTCAAAACGACGCCAGCCCCCAAGCCGGCCAGCATTTTAGAGCCGTCGAAATGCATGATCCAATTGGAGTATGCGCCATACTCTTTAGGGAGATCGGCTTCAGTCCATTCAGCGACGAAGTCAGCCAGGATGTAACGCCCTCGATGCGGCTATATCTCCCACGTGTCGAAGCACGACTTAGAGGCATAACCGCATTGAAAGCAATGTCGCAAGTGAGGTAATCTTCGCACAATCCATGTAATACATAAGGGAAAAGAGATACATAGTTGGCTTACAGTCGCCACTTCACACAATACATAAATAAACATCCATCATTTAATTTACACTCAAGGTCCGACTACGGAACCAAAATAAAAGAAGACTACCCCAAATGCAACACAGATCCCCGATCGCCCCAACTGGGCTCCGCTACTGATCGTCTGGAAATGAAACATAGTAACGACCAAGGGCCTCATCAAATTCCCACTTCAGCTCAGTTGCGCCATCTGCACTGGCATCACCGGTACCTGCATCTGTTTTGGTAGAATCTGTGAGTCACGGGAACTCAGCAATCTCACACCCGCGAGATCAAGACTATTTAAGCTTAAGGGAAGGCTGGTGTAATGAGGTGGAGCTGCAGCAAGCGACTAGCATATATGGTGGCTACGATCGCAAAAGAGAGCGAGAAGAGAAGCAAGGCACGGTCGTGAAGCTAGTAGCGATCAAGAAGTGATCCTGAAACTACTTACGTCAAACATAACTCCAACACCGTGTTCACTTCCCGGACTCCACCGAGAAGGGACCATCACGGTTACACACACGGTTGATGTATTTTAATTAAGGTCAACTTCGGGTTTTCTACAACCGGACATTAACAAATTCCCATCTGCAACATAACCGCGGGCACGGCTTTCGAAAGATAATACCCTGCAGGGGTGTCCCAACTTAGCCCATCACAAGCTCTCACGGTCAACGAAGGAATAAACCTTCTCCCGGGAAGACCCGATCAGTCTCGGAATCCCGGTTCGCATGACATTTCGACAATGGTAAAACTAAACCAGCAAAGCCTCCCGAATGTGCCGACAAATCCCGATAGGAGCTGCACATATCTCGTTCTCAGGGCACACCGGATGAACACTACGTACGGCAACCGAGGATACCCCGAGTTGCCTCAGGGCGGCACTGCAAGTGGCTCTAGTTTGGACCAACACTCAGAGGAGCATTGGCCCGGGGGGTTAAATAAAGATGACCCTTGGGCTCGCGAAAACCCAAGGGAAAAAGGCTTAGGTGGCAAATGGTAAAACCAAGGTTGGGCCTTGCTGGAGGAGTTTTATTCAAAGCGAACTGTCATGGGGGTCCCATAAATAACCCAACCGCGTAAGGAACGCAAAATCAAGGAACATAACACCGGTATGACGGAAACTAGGGTGGCAAGAGTGGAAAAAAACACCAGGCATAAGGCCGAGTCTTCCACCCTTTACCAAGTATATAGATGCATTAATAAAAACAATAGATATTGTGATATCCCAAAGTATCCATGTTCCAACAAGGAACAAACTTCATCTTCACCTGCAACTAGCAATGCTATAAGAGGGGCTGAGCAAAGCGGTAACATAGCCAATCAACGGTTTGCTAGGACATGGATGGTTAGAGGTTTGACATGGCAATATGGGTGGCATGATATAGCAAGTGGTAGGTATCGCAGCATAGGCATAGCAAAAGAGCGAGCATCTAGCAAGCAAAGATAGAAGTGATATCGAAGGTATGGTCATCTTGCCTGCAAGGTTCTCAGAGTTATCGAAGGCTTGATCCTCGTAGGCGTTCTCAACAGGTTCCTCGTATACGTACTCGTCTCCCGGCTCTACCCAAAGCAAGAACACAAGCAATAGAACCACAATCAAACATGGAGCAATGCACAAGCAATATGATGCAATACATGACATGCTATGCGAGATGTGATATGCAATGCATATGTGTGCTCCGGAAGGAAAATGATGAACCAGGCATCAACTTGGAAAACCAAGTATGCCGCTGGAAAGATGGGATGATTTTGGTTGAAATCGATATAAGGATCACCGGAATGGGATGCACGGTTTGCAAATGACAAGCAAAACAAGAATGACGCAGCGTTTAACAGCACGATGCTACTTAGCATGCAACAAGAAACTATGCTACAACACCCCAACATAAAAACAAAGCATATGACAGTGATCTACCGGAGATGCTTAACAAAAGAGGAACACTGAGCTACGGCTAAATCACATCATAACATGTTCAAACAAGCATGGTGAAAGTGCAAAAAATATCAGGTTCACAGACCTAGTGAAAATACTAGCATGCCAGAAATTAACATCAGGAAGGCATGTTTAGAGCAAGCAAACAACATGCTACAGGAACTTATAATAGCAAAACAAGGCATGACATGATTCTACTCAAAGAATAGATCAATAGTCCCTTACTGACCATAAGCCAAAAAGGACCATAAGAAATGATGGCACCCATGTAAACATAGCAAGTTTTATTACAGATCTCAGACTTAGCAGAAAAACTGGACATGGCAAAAACAGATAACAAGTAGGCATGTTCGTGAGCTCGATGCACTCACTACAGAGTATCTCATGATAAACTAAGCATACACCCATCAAGAAGACATGGCATAGAAGCTATACATGGCAAGAACAACATCATAGCATACACGGTTCAACTACATCAACCTCGTGAAAATTGAATCTCATGCAAACAATCTGCCAGGAAACATTTTGAAGCAAAAGTAGAGCACGAAAATGACATGCTAGACTACTCCATAAATGCCAAAAAGGCATGGATCGATAGAGCACATTCATATGTTCAAAACACCCTTACTGATCATGCTCAAAAAGGGCATAGATCTCTCTGTAACAACATGAACACATGGCATAAAAATAACAGCAGGACAAGACTTAGTGAAAACACTAAGTTCCTAAAATCAGCAACATTATCATCCCTAGTTTGCATGCTTGTTCTAGTCACCACATAACTCACAAAAATACATGGCATACACCCCTGGAAAGATGGCATGGCATAGTTCAACACACATGTAGGGCTCAAGTTCATAAGGTGCACACAATAATCATGGCAAAAATGATAAAAGTGCAAGTTCTGTTAAGAAACAGAAACTAACATCACATAGCCCTCTTCCAACAGCATTTCGGGCGTCAAGATGAGCTCAAATGAAAATGGTGCAATGAGATGAAATGATCTACTCTTCGAGACGAACAATTTGATATGCTAAACGCCCCAAACGGAGCCACGGCTGCGGAGATGTGATGCGATGAAAATGCCACAAAATTATCACAGGAAAAGACTTAGTGAGATTTAGGGGGGGGGGAGTCAACCTAGGGTTTCTTATAGATCGGATCCAGATCGGGGTTGCTCGAGGTCGCCGGCCGGAGCGGGGACGAGGGTGGAGGAGGAGG
>NC_041381.1:319896074-319905479 GCF_002162155.2 Triticum dicoccoides | reverse complement strand
ACGCAGGGGCGCGGCCCGGGTCGGGCGCGCGGAGGGCCCGCGGCGGGCTTTGCGGGCCAGCGGCGGGGGCGGCGCGGCGGCGCCACGTGGCAGCCCCGGGGTGGCTACGCGCGGCGGTGGACGTTGTCCGGCCCGCTCCGGACACGTCCGGCGGCGGCGGATCTGGGATTTTTAGGGTTAGGGGGGAGAGGATCCGCGAATTTGGAATGGGGGTGTATATATAGGCATAGAGGGAGCTAGGAGAGTCCAAATGGAGTGCGGTTTTCGCCCACATGATCGTGATCCGACGACGGAGAGCATGGAGGTGACTTAGATGGGTTATTGGGCTGTTTTGGAGGGGTGTTGGTCTGAAACTTAAAAGAGGCCTTTGCGAGAGTGCGGTTAACCGTTGGAGTACCAAACGAACTCCAAATGACCCGAAACTTGACAGGTAGTCTACCGGTGCTATACCAGGGCCACTTGGCAAGGCTCGGTCCATTCCGAGAATGTTCAACACCCGCACACGGAAAAATGTAAAAGGGGACGCCGGGGAACATAGGAGTGCCAGATTGCAAAACGGACAACAGGGAAAATGCACGGAATCATGAGACGAACACGTATGCAAATGAGATGCACATGATGACATGATATGAGATGCATGACATGGACAAAATGCAAAACGAAAACAAAACCCAACCACGGAGGGAATATCATAGCACATATCTGAAAATGGCAAGAGTTGGAGTTACAAATATGGAAAGTTACATCCGGGGTGTTACAACACTCCACCACTACAAGAGGATCTCGTCCCGAGATCTAGGACTGAAAGAACTCCGGATATTTGGAACGGAGGTGGTCCTCGCGCTCCCAGGTGGCTTCTCGGTCGGAATGGTGTGACCACTTTACTTTCAGGAATTTGATTGACTTGTTGCGAGTCTTGCGCTCGGTTTCTTCAAGAATAGCAACGGGGTGCTCATGATAAGAGAGATCTTCTTGGAGGTCAATTCTTCAAAGTTGATAGTGCGCTCAGGAATCTTGAAGCACTTGCGAAGCTGTGACACGTGAAACACATCGTGCACGTTTGCAAAGTTGGATGGAAGCTCAAGTTGATAGGCGAGATCGCCTCTTTTGCCAACGATCTTGAAAGGACCCACGTATCTAGGGGCAAGCTTCCCTTTGATACCGAAGTGACGAGTGCCTTTCATTGGAGAGACGCGGAGGTAGACATGGTCTCCGATTTCAAAAGCCACATCACGGTGCTTGTCATCATAATAGCCCTTCTGGCGCGATTGCGCGGCTTTGAGATTCTCACGAATGACTTTGCACATCTCTTCAGCTTCTGTGATCAAGTCGTTGCCAAGAAGTTGGCGTTCACCTGTCTCGGACCAATTGAGAGGAGTACGGCACTTTTTGCCATAGAGAATTTCGAATGGGGCCTTGCCCGAACTTGCTTGGAAGCTGTTGTTGTAGGAGAACTCGGCATATGGAAGACACTCTTCCCACTTCATGCCAAAGGAAATGACACAAGCCCTGAGCATATCTTCAAGGATTTGATTGACTCGCTCGACTTGGCCACTTGTTTGAGGATGGAAAGCCGTGCTGAAACGAATGTTGGTGCCCATGGCCTTCTGAAAGGAGTCCCAAAACTTAGAAGTGAAGATGCTTCCACGGTCTGAAGAGATCAATTGTGGAATACCGTGCAAGGAGACAATTCTGGAGGTGTATAGCTCTGCCAGCTGAGCTGCTGTGATAGATTCTTTGACAGGAAGAAAATGAGCCACTTTAGTAAGCTTGTCAATGACAACGAAGATAGCATCATTCCCACGCTTGGACTTAGGAAAACCAGTCACGAAGTCCATCTCGATATGATCAAACTTCCATTCCGGAATAGCAAGAGGTTGGAGGAGACCAGCTGGTCTTTGGTGTTCTGCTTTCACCCTTCTGCAGACATCACATTCATTCACGAATTGAGCAATTTCTCGCTTCATTCGAGTCCACCAAAACGACTGCTTGAGGTCATGGTACATCTTCGTACTTCCAGGATGAATGGATAGAAGAGAATTGTGTACCTCATTCATGATGACTTTTCTCAGATCGCCTTTAGGAACCACAATACGATCCTCAAAGAAAAGAGTGTCTTTGTCATCCAAGCGATAGCACTTGTATTTGGAAATGCCCTTGTCAATACCACGTTTCACCTTCTTCACCATGGTATCCAGGAGTTGTGCCTCACGAATTTGATCTTCCAAAGAAGGAGAGACTATGAGGTTGGCAAGAAAGCCTTGAGGAACAACTTGAAGATTCAGCTTGCGGAAAGCTTCACAAAGATCCGGTTGGAAGGGCTTGAGAATTAAGCTGTTGCAATAAGCCTTTCTGCTCAAAGCATCTGCAATCACATTCGCCTTGCCAGGAGTATATTCAATACTTGGATTGTACTCTTGAATCATTTCGACCCATCGAGTTTGCCTGAGGTTGAGGTTTGGTTGAGTGAAGATATACTTGAGACTCTTGTGATCGGTGAAAATGTCCACTTTCCTTCCCAAGAAGAGATGTCTCCATGTTATCAATGCATGGACAACTGCCGCCAACTCGAGATCGTGAGTGGGGTAGTTCTTTTCGTTGGGCTTCAACTGGCGAGAGGTATAGGCCACAACTTTCTTCTCTTGCATTAACACAGCACCGAGACCTTGCAAGGAAGCATCACAGAAAACTTCGAATGGCTTGGATTCATCAGGAGGAGTCAAGACAGGAGCTGTAACTAGCTTCTCTTTGAGGGTGTTGAAAGCGACATCACACTCAGGCGTCCAGACATACTTGACATGCTTCTGGAGGAGGTTGGAAAGAGGCTTTGGAATCTTAGAGAAATTCTCAACGAATCTTCGACAATAGCTTGCAAGCCCAAGAAAACTGCGGAGCTGCTTGACATTCTGAGGAGGTTCCCAATTCACAACTGAAGACACCTTCTCGGGATTAACAGCGATGCCCTTGGCGGAGATGATGTGACCAAGATAAAGAACTTCATCAAGCCAGAACTCACATTTGGAAAACTTCACATAGAATTGATGCTCTCTGAGTTTGTCGAGCACCAATCGCAAATGTTTGGCATGATCCTGCTTGTTCTTGGAGAAGACCAAAATATCATCGAGATACACCAAGACGAAATCATTGGTGTAGGGGTTGAAGATAAAGTTCATCATTCGAGAGAATGTTGGAGGAGCATTGACAAGGCCGAAAGACATGACAGTATATTCATAAGAACCAAAGCTTGTTCTGAATGCTGTCTTGGGAATATCTTGTTCACGAATGCGAATCTGATGATAACCCATACGAAGGTCAAGCTTGGAGAATACTTTAGCACCTTTGAGTTGCTCGAATATCTCATTGATGTTGGGAAGTGGATACTTGTTCTTGATTGTCTTCTTATTCAATGGACGGTAATCGACGCAAAGTCGGTCCGTGCCATCCTTCTTCTGGACAAAAAGAACTCCACATCCCCATGGAGATGAACTCGGTCTGATCAAACCCAGACGCTCTTGTTCATCGAGCTGCTTCTTAAATTCTTTCAGCTCCTTGGGTCCAAGCTTGTAAGGACGCTTGCAAACGGGTTCAGTGCCAGGCTCAAGATCGATAACGAATTCAACTGGCCGATGCGGAGGCATACCCGGAAGCTCTTCTAGAAAGACATCTTGGTACTCACAAACGACTGGAATTTGCGAGATAGCATCCAACTCGCCCTTCTCATTGAGAGAAAACAACCGAATGGTTTCATCACGAGCGGCATAGATGATAACATCCTCAGAAGGGTGTGTCAATTGAATCTGCCTGGCAGCACAATCAAGTTGAGCTTTGTGCTGAGAAAGCCAGTCCATCCCAAGAATTAGATCAATATCCGAGTCACCAAGAACAAATGGTTTAGCCAGAAATCTATAGTCGCCCATTTTGATAGAAACATTCGGGACACAATTATTAGATGTCATTTGCTTACTCGGGGACACAATCTTCAACGGGACAGGAATCTTTTCCGTCACAAACTCATGCTTGGCAACAAAAGGTCTTGAAATGAAAGAAAGCGATGCACCAGTATCAAATAAGACTTTTGCAGGAATAGAGTTAACTGGAAAGTTACCCATGATCACATCTGAAGAATCCTCTGCTTGAGCTGCATTCATCATATTCACCTTTGCATGCTTTGTATTATGCTTGACCACTGCATTGCTTGAAGACCTCACAGGGGGAGGAGGAGGAAGGCGCTTTTGGTTGAAGCATTTGTTCGCATAGTGACCCTTCTGCTGGCACTTGTTGCAGGTCACCTCTGAGAGCGGACGGTGATACGGAGCATTTGACCTTGGAGCTTGAGGCTGAGACTTGTTCTGGTAGCTTGGGTTGGGTGGGTGGGAAGATCCATGACCACCTGAGTTCTTCTGCTGGTAAGGCTGGCGAAACGGAGGAGGAGGAAGGTAGAACTTTTGCTGCTTAGCTGCGCCTTGAGAGGAAGAAGAAGACTGAGCTGCATCCCTGATTCTTTTCTTAGAAGCCTCACACTTGAGCTGAGCACCTTCTTGCTTGAGTGCCATATTGTAGAATTGATCAAACTGAGTAGGCTCAACAAGAACGAGAGCTAACTGCAGATCCTCTCTAAGGCCACCTCTGAATTGGTAGATCATACTCTTCTCATCAGGAACGTCTTGTTTAGCTAAGCGAGCAAGTTTCTGAAACTGTATGTTGTATTCGTACACTGACATGTTGCCTTGCTTGAGATTGCGGAACTCCTCATGCTTGCTCTCAACAACACTGGTAGGAATGTGGTGAGCTTTAAAGTCCCGACAGAAATCAGTCCAAGTAATCATTCGACCTCCTCTGGAATCCTTGTATTGCTGGAACCAATCAGCTGCCTGATCCTTGAGCTGAAAAGACGCGAACTTGACGTAGTCCTCAGGTCTGATATTGCTGCATTCGAAATGCTTGTTGATATCCACGAGCCAATCGTCGGCGTCTGTGGCCTCGGCACAGTAGCTGAAAGACTTTGGCTGATTTGCAAGGAACTGGTTGAGGGTAGGAAACTGTGGCTGATGGTAGAACTGCCCTTGACCTTGATTCCCTTGGTTGCCTTGGCCTTGGTTACGCTCTTGCATCAGCTAAATCAACAACTGGGCGTTGGCGTTAGTGGTTGCCATCAAAGTTTGCCATGCCTCCGGAGGCGGAGGCGGAGGTGGAGGTGGAGGGTTCGCCTGACTCCCATCACTGCGTTCCGGATTCTGACGCGTTGGCGGAGCCATCCTGAAGAGGGTGACATCTGTTAGCATCTTGATAGACAGATAGACAAGTTGAATCAGCGGATAGAAATTGCAACATATAGTCTTCACAATAAACATTCGAACAGGGATGAACGAATGAATTCCAAAGTAAACATCACGTCCATTAAGGTGAGAAGCCACTTGATAAGAGATTGATGAATGAAAATAAAAAACAAGGTATGAATGGAACAAATAAGTGGTAAGGATTACCCAATCACAAACCAAATATCTGCGGGAAGAAGTGCTAGAGCTACTTGAATCCCACCTATAAACTCCCGAAACTTTCCGGTTATGCAATCAGGTGTTGGGGATACAGGGGAAGCAATATATCTCACCCAAACTAACAATCCCTACATCCAGTTGTATCCATCCATCAACACATAACCAAGAAACCTTCGGAAATCGTGTACCTCAACCTTCGAAAAGCATCCGTTATGCGAGTCATGGCAATACTCCCTTACTCACCTCAGTACTGGGTTAGCGGGGTTATATCACCAACGAACTGCATAAAAGAGATTTTCGATGTCGGCGTACTAAACTCAGGTATTCCAGAACTGCAACGATAAAATTATGACGACAACACCTCAGAGCTCAACTCCCCGGGACACTTCCACTAAACCCCTGACAGGAGGCACCAAGACAATGTTCTCATCATAAAACCATTGGAATGATTCCAAGATACCCGCGTGATCCTAAAAAAAAATTTAGTGAAATTTGAGGAGAGGAAAGTCAAAAGTTCTACGTCAGGAGACCTCACCAGAGCGACGAAGGGACTGAGGAGTAAAAAGAATTCCTAACTCTCCGATATATATAATCCTAAATGACTCAAAACATTTTTTTCTAGACACAACTCGGCCGCTAAAAACAATCAAGCAGTGGGGCTACTAAGGTCGGGGAAGGCTCTGATTACCAACTTGTAACGCCCTCGATGCGGCTATATCTCCCACGTGTCGAAGCACGACTTAGAGGCATAACCGCATTGAAAGCAATGTCGCAAGTGAGGTAATCTTCGCACAATCCGTGTAATACATAAGGGAAAAGAGATACATAGTTGGCTTACAGTCGCCACTTCACACAATACATAAATAAACATCCATCATTCAGTTTACACTCAAGGTCCGACTACGGAACCAAAATAAAAGAAGACTACCCCAAATGCAACATAGATCCCCGATCGCCCCAACTGGGCTCCGCTACTGATCGTCTGGAAATGAAACATAGTAACGACCAAGGGCCTCGTCAAATTCCCACTTCAGCTCAGTTGCGCCATCTGCGCTGGCATCACCGGTACCTGCATCTGTTTTGCTAGAATCTGTGAGTCACGGGGACTCAGCAATCTCACACCCGCGAGATCAAGACTATTTAAGCTTAAGGGAACGCTGGTGTAATGAGGTGGAGCTGCAGCAAGCGACTAGCATATATGGTGGCTACGATCGCAAAAGAGAGCGAGAAGAGAAGCAAGGCACGGTCGTGAAGCTAGTAGCGATCAAGAAGTGATCCTGAAACTACTTACGTCAAACGTAACTCCAACACCGTGTTCACTTCCCGGACTCCGCCGAGAAGGGACCATCACGGTTACACACACGGTTGATGTATTTTAATTAAGGTCAACTTCGGGTTTTCTACAACCGGACATTAACAAATTCCCATCTGCCTCATAATCGCGGGCACGGCTTTCGAAAGATAATACCCTGCATGGGTGTCCCAACTTAGCCCATCACAAGCTCTCACGGTCAACGAAGGAATAAACCTTCTCCTGGGAAGACCCGATCAGTCTCGGAATCCCGGTTCGCATGACATTTCGATAATGGTAAAACTAAACCAGCAAAGCCTCCCGAATGTGCCGACAAATCCCGATAGGAGCTGCACATATCTCGTTCTCAGGGCACACCGGATGAACACTACATACGGCAACCGAGGATACCCCGAGTTGCCTCAGGGCGGCACCGCAAGTGGCTCTAGTTTGGACCAACACTCAGAGGAGCATTGGCCCGGGGGGTTAAATAAAGATGACCCTTGGGCTCGCGAAAACCCAAGGGAAAAAGGCTTAGGTGGCAAATGGTAAAACCAAGGTTGGGCCTTGCTGGAGGAGTTTTATTCAAAGCGAACTGTCACGGGGGTCCCATAAATCACCCAACCGCGTAAAAACGCAAAATCAAGGAACATAACACCGGTATGACGGAAACTAGGGTGGCAAGAGTGGAACAAAACACCAGGCATAAGGCCGAGTCTTCCACCCTTTACCAAGTATATAGATGCATTAATAAAAACAATAGATATTGTGATATCCCAAAGTATCCATGTTCCAACAAGGAACAAACTTCATCTTCACCTGCAACTAGAAACGCTATAAGAGGGGCTGAGCAAAGCGGTAACATGGCCAATCAACGGTTTGCTAGGACATGGATGGTTAGAGGTTTTACATGGCAATATGGGTGGCATGATATAGCAAGTGGTAGGTATCGCAGCATAGGCATAGCAAAAGAGCGAGCATCTAGCAAGCAAAGATAGAAGTGATATCGAAGGTATGGTCATCTTGCCTGCAAGGTTCTAAGAGTTGTCGAAGGCTTGATCCTCGTAGGCGTTCTCAACAGGTTCCTCGTACACGTACTCGTCTCCCGGATCTACCCAAAGCAAGAACACAAGCAATAGAACCACAATCAAACATGGAGCAATGCACAAGCAATATGATGCAATACATGACATGCTATGTGAGATGTGATATGCAATGCATATGTGTGCTTCGGAAGGAAAATGATGAACCGGGCATCAACTTGGCAAACCAAGTATGCCGCTGGAAAGATGGGATGATTTCGGTTGAAATCGATATAAGGATCACCGGAATCGGAGGCACGGTTTGCAAATGACAAGCAAAACAAGAATGACGCAAATCTGCGTTTAACAGCACGATGCTACTTAGCATGCAACAAGAAACTATGCTACAGCACCCCAACAAAGCATATGGCAGTGATCTATCGGAGATGATTAACAAAAGAGGAACACTGAGCTACGGCTAAATCACATCATAACATGTTCAAACAAGCATGGTGAAAGTGCAAAAAATATCAGGTTCACAGACTTAGTGAAAATACTAGCATGCCAGAAATTAACATCAGGAAGGCATGTTTAGAGCAAGCAAACAACATGCTACCGGAACTTATAATAGCAAAACAAGGCATGACAGGATTCTACTCAAAGCATAGATCAATAGTCCCTTACTGACCATAAGCCAAAAAGGACCATAAGAAATGATGGCACCCATGTAAACATAGCAAGTTTTATTACAGATCTCAGACTTAGCAGAAAAACTGGACATGGCAAAAACAGATAACAAGTAGGCATGTTCGTGAGCTTGATGCACTCACTACAGAGCATCTCATGATAAACTAAGCATACACCCATCAAGAAGACATGGCATAGAAGCTATACATGGCAAGAACAATATCATAGCATACACGGTTCAACTACATCAACCTCGTGAAAATTGAATCTCATGCAAACAATCTGCTAGGAAACATTTTGAAGCAAAAGTAGAGCACGAAAATGACATGCTAGACTACTCCATAAATGCGAACAAAGGCATGGATGGATAGAGCACATTCATATGTTCAAAACACCCTTACTGATCATGCTCAAAAAGGGCATAGATCTCTCTGTAACAACATGAACACATGGCATAAAAATAACAGCAGGACAAGACTTAGTGAAAACACTAAGTTCCTAAAATCAGCAACATTATCATCCCTAGTTTGCATGCTTGTTCTAGTCACCACATAACTCACAAAAATACATGGCATACACCCCTGGAAAGATGGCATGGCATAGTTCAACACACATGTAGGGCTCAAGTTCATAAGGTGCACACAATAATCATGGCAAAAATGATAAAAGTGCAAGTTCTGTTAAGAAACAGAAACTAACATCACATAGCCCTCTTCCAACAGCATTTCGGGCATCAAGATGAGCTCAAATGAAAATGGTGCAATGATATGAAATGATCTACTCTTCGAGACGAACAATTTGATATGCTACACGCCCAAAACGGAGCCAGGGTTGCGGAGATGTGATGCGATGAAAATGCCACAAAATTATCACAGGAAAAGACTTAGTGAGATTTGGGGGGGGGGGAGAA